>NW_021703770.1:42671416-43061181 GCF_005190385.1 Monodon monoceros
AGAGAGAGAGAGAGAGAGAGAGAGAGAGAGAGAGAGAGAGAGAGAGAGAGAGAAGGAGGGAGGGAGGGAGGGAGGAGAAAGAAAGAGGTCAAATGAAATAAAATAAAGTTAAAAAACTTAAAAAGTAATAAAAAATAAAGAAGAGAGCAACCCAACCCAAAAACAAATCCACCAATGATAACAAGCACTAAAAACTATACTAAAAAAAGAAAAGAAAGAAAAATGGACAGACAGAATCCTAGGACTTATGGTAAAAGCAGAGCTATACAGACAAAATCACACACAGAAGCATACACATACACACTCACAAGAAGTGAAAAATGGAAAAAAAAATATATCGTTTCTCCCAATGTCCACCTCCTCAATTTGTTGTGATTCATTGTCTCTTCAGGTATTCCACAGATGCAGGGTACATCAAGTTGACTGTCGAGATTTAATCTGCTGCCCCTGAGGCTGCTGGGAGAGATTTCCCTTTCTCTTCTTTGTTCGCACAGCTTCTGGTGTTCAGCTTTGTATTTGGCCCCGCTTCTGAGTGTAGGTCACCTGAGGGCATCTATTCTTCTCTCAGACAGGACAGGGATAAAGGAGCCACTGATTCGGGGGCTCTGGCTCACTCATGCCGAGGGAGGGATGTGTACAGAATGCGGGGTGAGCCTGTGGTGGCAGAGGCCGGCATGACGTTGCAATAGCCTGAGGCATGCCGTGTGTTCTCCGGGGGAAGTTGTCCCTGAATCACAGGACCCTGGCAGTGGCGGGCTGCACAGGCTCATGGGAGGGGAGGTGTGGAGAGCGACCTGTGCTTGCACACAGCCTTCTTGGTGGCAGCAGCAGCAGCCTTAGCATCTCATGCCCGTCTCTGGGGTCTGCGCTGATAGCCACGGCTTGTGCCCATCTCTGGAGCTCCTTTAAGCATTGCTCTTAATCCCCTCTCCTCACGCACCACAAAACAAAGAGGCAAGAAAAAGTCTCTTACCTCTTTGGAAGCTCCAGACCTTTTCCCAGAATCCCTCCTGGCTAGCTGTGGCACACTAGCCCCCTTCAGGCTGTGTTTACGCAGCCAACCCCTGTCATCTCCCTGGGATCTGACCGAAGCTGGAGCCTCAGCTCCCAGCCCCCACCTGCCCCGGCGGGTGAGCAGACAAGCGTCTCAGGCTGGTGAGTGCTGGTCGGCACTGGTCCTCTGTGCGGGAATCTCTCCACTTTGCCCTCCGCACCCCTGTTGCTGCGCTCTCCTTCACGGCTCCGAAGCTTCCCGCCTCCGCCACCCACAGTCTCTGCCCGCGAAGGGGCTTCCTAGTGTGTGGAAACCTTTCCTCCTTCACAGCTCCCTCCCACTGGTGCAAGTCCTGTCCCTATTCTTTTGTCTCTGCTTTTTCTTTTTTCTTTTGCCCTACCCAGATACATGGAGAGTTTCTTGCGTTTTCAGAGGTCTGAGGTCTTCTGCCAGCGTTCAGTAGGTGTTCTGTAGGGGTTTTTCCACATGTAGATGTATTTCTGATGTATTTGTGGGGAGGAAGGTGATCTCTATGTCTTACTCTTCCGCCATCTTGAATCCCCTCTGGTTACAGTTATTTGTAAACTAATGTTCTTGAATAAGCAATGAAAGTTTTCTTGATGTTACATAACTACTTAATAGATTGTAATAAATCAGTGACTCATATTTTATTAAAAATAACCAATTAGTTTATCTTTGACATATTTCATCTTAAGTTGGAAGTGTTTTAGTAATCATTGTATACTTTAAATTGTGTTATTTCACTAGTCTTTGCTGAGTATAAGCTATGCAATAAATTCTGTAGTCATGTGCCTCTGCCAAATGGTGTATGGAAGTGCACAGATAGAAGTATATCAAAACCTTAACTGTGTTTTGTTTCTGTGTTTTCTGTCTTCTTGACCATTATGTGAATCATTTGCAACCCCATCTGATGGTAACCTGGGAAATGGAAAGGAAAGGAGCCTACCATTGTCCTTTCTGTCCAACTCCAATTAAACAGACATTAAGGAATACCAGCCTACCCAGAGAAATTTGGTTGTGACTCAGCACTTTGGTACATTCATGGCACACATATATCTGTTAATGTACAATTTTTTAACTTACTTAGTCTTTTACTCAAGTTGTCTTCCTAGATAGGGTAAGATAAGATAAGGAATGATAAGATTTGAATTTATAAGAACTTGGAAACAGTAGTTAAATGGTTCCCAAGGTGATTTGATTAGGTCCAATTCCAAATAATTTTTTTGCTTTTGAAATATTGACTATTGCTGTTTTCTGTGATTTTGGCTTTAAAGGCTGACATTTAATTCACTTAATTTATAAAACAAGTATAACCTATTTTCAATGCTATATTCCATGTTTTTGGCCCCATAGTGTAGGTTTCGCTCTCAGTCCATTTGTGGGATAATGAAGTTGTTTCCTCTCTGTTTCCACAGTAGACGCATAATTAACCTTGGCCCAGTAATGCTTATTTCTGAAGAACAGCCAGCTCAACCTGCACTGCCAGTCCAACCAGAAGGTACAAGAGTTGTGTGTGGGCACTGTGGAAATACGTTCTTGGTACGTAACAAGACATTTGTGACAGGAACATCAATCTGTAAATGTAGGTCTTGATCACACAGATTTGACCACTGCTCATAGTCTTATAGTTTGTTCAAGTGCAAATTGATCAAAAGATTAAAATAGAGCCTTTGTTAGAAAGACAGTCAATCAGAGCCACGACTAGGATGTACTGCATTGTTTGTGAATTACATATAAGGTGCATCCCCTGACTGATTCATTTGCAAAAAGGGCCTCTCTGGGTAGGCTAATAACAAACAAGAACCCTGTGCTCCAGGCAGAGCAACTTGGGTATCCTGGCTTAGTGAGTAACTGAATCTACCTCCTACCCTCATCTCCTCAGCAGAGCGCAAAATGCACACTCTCATGCAGTGGCCTTGTTTCATGGTTCTGGATTCAAGAAATATTCTCATTATAATTTATCAAAATTTTTCTGATTGTTATATATGAAACTTGGAGTAACGGGAATTACTGTGGTATCTGTAATTAGATAAGTTATTGGATAAAAAATAAAGTATAAGTAGTTTGACATGAACAAAAGTTATAGGAGTTCTTGTTTTACTACTTTTAACTTTAACCCTAAGCTTGATTTTTAAATGTTAATTTCATAATGACTTACCCCATCAGGAAGAATAAGAACAGGTTTTCTTTTGTTATTTAGCCTCCAAAGGAGACAAAAGATTATCCTTAGAACCTAAGTACTAAAGAAACCTTCCAGAGTGTAGGCATGGGGAGAGCTGAGGTTGCAGTGGTTTATAAACAAGACCTGCTGTCACTAAGGGATGAATGAGCTTAAGAAAGTGTAGACTGTTTGCTCTTTTTCCCTTCTAATTTTTATTTTTGATAAAGTAATTCATGTATAATAACTTCACATGTCAAATAGGACTGTAAAGCTTAAAGGGAAAATGGTGGTCATCTCTTTACCTAACACAACCCCAATTTTCATCCCCCAAATACTTTTGACTCTTTCAGCTGCTCTTCTGGTATGTACCTCCATGTGTTTAAATTGTTTGCTTATTTTTTTCTTTTTGATTAAGCAGTTTTAGATATTACCTATTACTTTGTAAGACGCAGGTTGAAGATTTAGCACTCTTACCACCCTGCCTGCTCTCATAGTCCTTTCTCCACTTTCATACTCCCAGTAGAGTTATAATATTTAATACTTAGTCTTTACATTTTTTATGATTAGGTAAATTGTGTTCACAGCTGAGCCAAGTAATATATTACATTTCTCTCCTGTATGGCTCTTAAATATTTCTTGGATTTGTTAATAATTGTCCCTCCCTCTTTTAGATTTGTTTTAATTTTTTATGTACAAATCACTAGTTCTTCTCATATTCTTTCATAGAACTACAAAATTCCTGTCAATATAGTCAAATGGGTCAGGGAATCTATTATTTAGACTTCCTCCTACACAGCTGTCATCCTGTGACTTCCCTTCATCTTATCTTAGGAATTCCTATTACCTCTTTCCTGTGTTGGATCCTCTGCCATCCTTACAGTTCTTGGTTTATTGCTTTATTTTGTTGGAGCACATCCTCTCTTAGCTTTCTGAGAAAAGATGCAGAGAAATAAATTTGAACCTTTTACTTCTTAAACAGTTTTTAATCTAACCCTATTTTCACGTTATAATTTGTCCAGATGTAGAATTATAGGTTGCCAATTCTTTCCTCAGAAATTTGAGGGCTTTGCTCCACTGTTGATGGGAAGATCAACTGCTGTTGGCTCCTGACCCTTACCATGTGACCTATTTTTCTCTCTTTATTTTCTCTTATTTTCCTCTTTCATTTCTCCAAGGTTCTGAAATAGTATTAGAATGTGCCTTAGGGAGAATCTTTTTGACCTCATTGTCTGGCTACTCAGTGAATCCTTTTATAGTCCACTCCATTTTCTTTCTTCCATCTTTCTACAACCCCTGAGGTTAGATCACCTGAATTGACATACACACTCTCTCTCTTTCTCTCTCATTTTTTTTTTTAATATATTTTTCAGTTTTGGCTTTTTCTTTTACTTACAGGGAAATTTCCTCAAATATATCTTCTAAACTTAATTAAAATTTTAAATTTCAGATGATCTAAATTAATTTTTAATTTCTAAGAGTTCTCCTGTGTTCTCTGATTAATTTTTCTTTTTTCTAAATCACATTCTCTTCTTTATGGCATCTTTCTGAAGCTATTAGTTATGTTTTCTGAGGTATTATTCTTCTTTATGCCTTGTCTCTATTTTCTCTCCATTGCTTCTATTTGTTTTTATTTTCTGATAGAGGTTTTAACGAGGAGCTCATTTATATATGAGAGCAAGTTACTGATTGGAATCTCTAAGTATGCAGCAGGGGCTAAACTTTTTCTCCTTCCTTCCTTCCTTTCTTTCCTCCCTCCCTCCCTTTTTCCTTTCTTCTTCTCTCTCCTCCTCCTCCTCATCTTTCTTCTTCCTCTTCTCCTTTTTCTCTTTTCTTGAAGAACTGCCAACTATTAGTATCAATGTCTTTTTTTTTTTTTTTAGGGCAAGTTTCTCTGGGGAATAATCTTCTGACTTCTTGTAAGAGGTATATCTGGGAGACAGCATTCTAGGAGCTAAGAAAGGATAATAGGGATGAAGGTCTCATCTACTGTTCAGACTGTAGACTTATTTAACTCCTTTGTTTTTAGAATGGTGTCTTATTCTTGCCTTCTGCTGTGCCTGGTGTTCCTAAGTTCACAGTCCTTCTAGTTCAGTTTCTTTGAGAGAATAAATCACTCTTCTCTTGCATGTGTTGGGGAGGGAGGGACTTTTGGTTTTGTGATATGGAGGGAAGAGTCTAGAACTGATACTCCTGTTTTTATCACTACCCCTAACTCCTATCTTTGAAAGCACCTTGGAGTCCCAAGGTCTGAACTATTTTGTAGTTCTTCAGTTGAATCAGCCTGCTTTTCATTGGATATCTCTCTTTAGGCAATCAGGTTTCAGCATCCCTTTCAGTTTGTTACCAAGTCTCCATCAGCTTTCCACTGTCTGAAAATTCAAGGTAATTTCTCTTCGGATTCTATTTGTTCTTATGGTATTTTACATTTGTAAACACAATTTACTGTCATTTTAGTCAGGTTTGGGAAAGGAAATAAAAATGCATGCATTTGTCCAACTTATTACATTTAACCAGAATTTCTATGATTTTTCTGATCTACTAGGATAAGATAAATCTTCTTCCTTGCATTTATATTTTATTGATTAAGTCAGTGACCAAGTACATCAATTAGGGGATATATTTGGTGGGGATAGTGAAAAGATTTCTTTTTTAAAAATTTCTTTTTAAAAAATCACTATTGAGAATTAGGTTTGGATTTGGGTCCTGGCCATACTAAAGCCTGACTATGTGATGCTGGGCAAGTTATGTAACTTTGCTAAATTCTGATTTCCTCACCTGAAAATGGGGAGAATAATAGCATATTCACAAGATTGCTGAGAGCAGTAGTAAAGACATTTGTCCAAAGTTTGTGACAGTGGAAGCTAGCCTTGCGGCTGACAGGGTCTTGGTGCACCGGCTGGGTGTCAGGCTTGTGTCTCTGAGGTGGGAGAGCCAAGTTCAGGACATTGGTCCAACAGAGACCTTCCAGTTCCATGTAATATCAAATGGCGAGACCTCTCCCAGAGATCTCCATCTCAACGTTAAGACCCAGCTTCACTCAACAACCAGCAAGCTACAGTGCTGGACATCCTATGCCAAACAACTAGCAAGACAGGAACACAACCCCGCCCATTAGCAGAGATGCTGCCTAAAATCATAATAAGGTCACAGACACCCCAAAACACACCACTGGATGTGGTCCTGCCACCAGAAAGACAAGATCCAGCCTCATCCACCAGAACACTGGCACCAGTCCCCTCCACCAGGAAGCCTACACAACCCACTGAACCAACCTTAGCCACTGGAGGCCGACACCAAAAGCAACGGGAACTACAAACCTGCAGCCTGCAAAAAGGAGACCCCAAACACAGTAAGTTAAGCAAAATGAGAAGTCAGAGAAGCATACAGCAGATGAAGGAGCAAGGTAAAAACCCACCAGACCAAACAAATGAAGAGGAAATAGGTAGTCTACCTGAAAAAGAATTCAGAGTAAGGATAGGAAAGATGATCCAAAATCTTCGAAATAGAATGGAGAAAATACAAGAAACTGAGGCAGAAGAACGGATAAGTGACCTGGAAGATAAAATAGTGGAAATAACTACTGCAGAGCAGAATAAAGAAAAAAAGAATGAAAAGAATTGAGGACAGTCTCAGAGACATCTGGGACAACATTAAATGCACCAACATTCGAATTATAGGGGTCCCAGAAGAAAAAGAGAAAAAGAAAGGGACTGAGAAAATATTTGAAGAGACTATAGTTGAAAACTTCCCTAATATGGGAAATGGAATAGTCAATCAAGTCCAGGGAGTGCAGAGAGTGCCATACAGGATAAATCCAAGGAGAAACACGCCAAGACAAATGTTAATCAAGCTATCAAAAGTTAAATACAAAGAAAAAAATATTAAAAGCAGCAAGGGAAAAACAACAAATGACATGCAAGGGAATCCCATAAGGTTAACAGCTGATCTTTCAGCAGAAACTCTGCAAGCCACAAGGTTCTGGCAGGACATATTTAAAGTGATGAAAGGAGAATAAAATACCTAGGAATAAACCTACCTAAGGAGACAAAAGACCTGTATGCAGAAAACTATAATACACTGATGAAAGAAATTAAAGATGATACAAACAGATGGAGAGATATACCATATTCTTGGATTGGAAGAATCAACATTGTGAAAATGACTCTACCACCCAAAGCAATATACAGATTCAATGCAATCCCTATCAAACTACCACCGGCATTTTTCACAGAACTAGGACAAAAAATTTCACAATTTGTATGGAAACACAAAAACCCGAAACAGCCGAAGCAAACTTGAGAAAAAAATGGAGCTGGAGGAATCAGGGTCCTGGACTTCAGACTATACTGAAGCTACAGTAATCAAGACAGTATGGTACTGGCACAAAAACAGAAATATAGATCAATGGAACAGGATAGAAAGCCCAGAGATAAACCCACGCACGTATGGTTACCTTATCTTTGATAAGGAGACAAGAATATATGATGGAGAAAAGATGGCCTCTTCAATAAGTGGGGCTGGAAAAACTGGACAGGTACATGTAAGAGAATGAAATTAGAACACTCCTAAACAACATTCACAAAAATAAACTCATAATGAATTTAAGACCTAAATGTAAGGCCAGACACTATAAAACGCTTACAGGAAAACACAGGCAGAACACTCTATGACATAAATCAGAGCAAGGTCCATTTTTTGGGGGCTACGTGGGCCTCTCACTGTTGTGGCCTTTCCCGTTGCGGAACACAGGCTCCGGACGCGCAGGCTCAGCGGCCATGGCTCACGGGCCCAGCCACTCCCCAGCATGTGGGATCTTTCCGGACCGGGGCACGCACCTGTGTCCCCTGCGTCAGCAGGCGGACTCTCAACCACTGCTCCACCAGGGAAGCCCGCAAGTTCCTTTTTGACCTACCTCTTAGAGAAATGGAAATAAAAACAAAAATAAACAAATGGGATCTAATGAAACTTAAATGCTTTTGCACAGCAAAGGAAAACATAAACAAGATGAAAAGACAACCCTCAGAATGGGAAAAATATTTACAAATGAAGCAACTGACAAAGGATTAATCTCCAAAATTTACAAGCAGCTCATGCAGCTCAATATCAAAAAAACAAACAACCCAATCCAAAAATGGGCAGAAGACCTAAACAGGCATTTCTCCAAAGAAGACATACAGATGGCCAACAAACACATGATAAGATGCTCAATGTCAGTAATCATTAGAGAAATGCAAATCAAAACTACAGTGAGGTATCACCTAATACCAGTCAGAATGGCCATCATAAAAAACCTACAAACAGGGGCTTCCCTGGTGGTGCAGTGGTTGAGAGTCCGCCTGCTGATGCAGGGGACACGGGTTCATGCCCTGGTCCGGGAAGATCCCACGTGCCGCGGAGCGGCTAGGCCCGTGAGCCATGGCCACTGAGCCTGAGCGTCTGGAGCCTGTGTTCCGCAACGGGAAAGGCCACAACAGTGAGAAGCCCGCGTCCCGCAAAAAAACAAACAAACAATAAATGCTGGAGAGGGTGTGCAGAAAAGGGAACCCTCTTGCACTATTGGTGGGAATATAAATTGATACAGCCACTATGGAGAACAGTATAGAGGTTCCTTAAAAAACTAAAAATAGAACTACCATACGACCCAGAAATTCCACTACTTGGCATATACCCTGAGAAAACCATAATTCAAAAAGAGATATGTACCACAATGTTCATTGCAGCACTATTTACAATAGCCAGGACGTGGAAGCAACCTAAGTGTCCATCAACAGATGAATGGATAAAGAAGATGTAGCACATATATACAGAGGAATATTGCTCAGCCATAAAAAGAAATGAAATTGAGTTATTTGTAGTGAGGTGGATGGACCTAGAGTCTGTCATACAGAGTGAAGTAAGTCAGAAAGAGAAAAACTAATACCGTATGCTAACACATATATATATAGACTCTAAAAAAAAAAATTGATTGTGAAGAACCTAGGGACAGGACAGGAAGAAAGACGCAGACATAGAGAGTGGACTTGAGGACACAGGGAGTGGGAAGGGTAAGCTGGGACAAAGAGAGTGGCATGGACATATATACACTACCAAATGTAAAATAGATAGCTAGTGGGAAGCAGCCACACAGGACAGGGAGATTAGCTCAGTGCTTTGTGACCAACTAGAGAGGTGGGATAGGGAGGGTGGGAGGGAGACACAAGATGGAGGAGGTATGGTGATATATGTATATGTATAGCTAATTCACTTTGTTATAAGGCAGAAACTAACGTACCATTGTAAAGCAATTATACTCGAATAAAGATGTTTAAAAATAAATAAATAAATAAAAGGAAAATATTTAGATGTTAAAAAAAGAAAAAGAAATCACTATTGATTTACGATTACTCCCTCTGTAAGTATTGATATATATGAATTAATCGACTAATTTAAATATAAATAAAATATATTTACTATCTTTTTCTTTCTTATATGCAAGCATATTTCATTTGAAATATCATTTAAAACTCTTCAAAATAGATTTTTTCAGCTTACTTCAGTGAGTTCCCTTCCACAATTACCTTGCATTTGCATTTTTGCCCAGTTATGTTTTATATTCCAAATCCTTGGCATGGATAGTCCTTATAAGACACATTGTAAGTGAGCTGATTTCATTTTTTCAAACATATATATTGAGTGTGTACCAGACACTGGGCTACATGCTGGGGAAACAGGAAGTCCCTGCCCTTATGGGATTTTTCCAGTCTAATAGGAGAAAGACAATTAAAACAATAATTATATGAAATCTAGTTAGGCTAAAGCAGAGAAATACGGAGTGTTCTTAGTGTACATACGGAAGCATCTAGCCTAGAGGAAGTGAGATTATCCTAAGAGTAATGGAAAGCTAAAGCAGGGCTTTATAATTAATTTTGTGTGTATTGATGCTATGTCTATAATAGATTGCATATGGGCAAGCCTGAAGAAACACAAGACCAGATATTTAGGTTTTATTATTCAGAAAAGTGATGATGATAGTCATGAATAGCATAAAGAATTTGAGAAAGAATTGGCTATACTGATATTAGTATAGATGAGGGAATGAGGGAAAAAGTAAAATTAAAGACAACTCTTACAAAGGTTTATATTTAAGTTTTTGAAATCATCTGGAAGTGAATTCTAGAGAATGATCCAAGTTGAGAGGTTAGATAGATGTGTGTGACATGGCTTTTATTAAAATTTATGCATTTAGATATTTTCTCCACAGAAGAAAATTACTAAAGTAATTTGCAAGTCAGAAATGAACTTCTAAAAGTAAGCTCCTTCTTACTTAATATTCAGTGCAGGCACCTGAATCATATTAGCATAGTCATTATGATTTTAAAACTTTAAGTCTTTGGCAGGAAAGGGTGTTTTGGATTAACGTGTGGTATTTAAAGATTATTTCAAAATTCCCAGAAAACAAAGTTTTTGGTGACTAGAACAGAGTACATACCTTTAGGGTGGCTATTACCTTGGAGAGTTTCAGACTAATGAGAGATACTGAGTGTTACAAAAAATAAACAGACCTGGGGCTTCCCTGGTGGCACGGTGGTTGAGCGTCCGCCTGCCAATGCAGGGGACATGGGTTCGTGCCCCGGTCCGGGAAGATCCCACATTCCGCGGAGCGGCTGGGCCCATGAGCCATGGCTGCTGAGCCTGCGCGTCCGGAACCTGTGCTCCACAACGGGAGAGGCCACAACAGTGAGAGGCCTGCGTACAGCAAAAAAAATAAAAAATAAACAGACCTGGAAACTCTTAATTTTGACTTGAGAACTTCACCTTATCCTTGTTATTATGCTGATCCAAGTAATCTTATATCCTTTGTAGTATTCTTTGCCCTTCAAGTTTTTAACTAATAGGATAATTCATCTATTTATTCCATACTTTGTTTCAGCCTTGGCTTACAAGGCCCAAAAGCAATTGAGAAAAATTACAAAGTCCAATAGCATTGAAAAATAAAATATGAAATGGTCAGGGAGAATGAAAAATAGGACAGAAATATGATGAAGTCATGCATAAGTGTACAAGTACGCATATTTATTCCTGTGCAGTTGTTAAAATTTTACTGAATGTTAGCTATGAGCCTTCTATGGTTAATGAAAAGAGGAAAACATAATCTATTACAACAGGGGTCCCCAACTCCCGGGTCACGGACTGATAGTCGTCTGTGGCCTGTTAGGAACTGGGCCGTACAGAAGGAGGTGAGCAGCAGGCCAGCGAGAGAAGCTTCATCTGTATTTACAGCTGCTCCCCATTGCTTGCATTACTGCCTGAGTTCTGCATCCTGTCAGATCAGCAGCAGCATTAGATTCTCACAGGAGTGCAAACCCTACTATGAACTGCGCACACGAGGGATCTGGGTTGCGAGTTCCTTATGAGAATCTAATGCCTAATGATCTGAGGTGGAGCTAAGGCAGCAATGCTAGCGCTGGGGAGTGGCTGCAAATACAGATTATCATTAGCAGAGAAGTTTGATGGCACAAAGAGCATAATAAATCAATTGCTTGCAGACTCATATCAAAACCCTATCAGTGAGTGGCAAGTGACAATTAAGCTGCATCTGGTGGCAGGCATTATAGTGGCAAGTGAGTTGATGTACTTCAGTTGTACAGCTGCATCTAATGGCAGGCTTTAAGTCAGAATCCTACACTTATTTTAGTCTGTGCATGGCCCGCCCATTATTTTGTCTACCACTTCCATCTGCGCCTCTTTCCCACGCTGCACACTTGTCTCAGTCACAGTTTTGGTAAGCCCACAAGCTAACCCTAGCCAAAATGAGTAAAAAACAAACGTTGCTGGGGAGCTTCTTTGAAAAGGGGGAGAGACCCAATGATTAGACAGCAGAAGACTCTAAGACTGCCAACGAAAAGAAAGCTGCATTTAAAAGAAAATACCAAGAGTCCTACTTAAATTATAGGTTCATTGCCACAGGTGATTCACATTCTGCAAGTCTGCTTTGTATAATATGTGGCGACCAGCTAGCCAACGAAGCCATGAAACCTTCAAAACTGCTTCACCACAGGGAGACCAAGCACCCTGCATTAAAAGACAAGTCTTTGGAGTCTTTCAAAAGAAAAAAATGTGAACATGAAGAACAGAAGCAATTATTGAAGGCCACCACTTCATCAAATGTGTCTGCATTGAGAGCATCATTCTTAGTGGCTAACCGCATTGCTAAAGCTAAGAAGCCCTTTACTATTGGTGAAGAGTTGATCCTGCCTACTGATAAGGACGTTTGTCGTGAACTTTTAGGAGAGGCTGCAATTCAGAAGGTGATACGTGTTCCTCTTCAGCTAATACCATAACTAGATGAATTAGCAGAGGATATTGAGGCACAATTGTCAGAGAGAATTAATGAGTCACCGTGGTATGCAGCCCAGGTTGACGAGTCTACCGATGTTGACAGCAAGGCAACAATGCTCGCTTTTGTGTGATATATTTTTCAGGAGGATGTGTATGTTATGTGCAATTTTGTTGCCAATCAACACCACAGCCGTAGAACTATTCAAGTTTTTGAATGATTACATATCAGGAAAACTGAATTGGTCATTTTGTGTCTGGATATGCAGACGGAGCAGCTGCAGTGACTGGACGGCTTTCTGGTTTCACTACTCTGGTCAAGGAGGTCGCTTCTGAATGTGAGTCTACACACTGTGTCATCCATAGAGAAATGCTGGCTAGCTGAAAAATATCACCTGAATTTAACAACATTTTGCAGGATGTGATTAAAATTATCAACCACATTAAAGTACATGCTCTTAACTCACATCTGTTTGCGTGGCTCTGTGAGGAGATGGACACAGAGCACACAGGTCTTCTCTTATACAGAGAAGTGAGATGGCTTTCTAAACGTAGATCACTGACCAGAGTTTCTGAGTTACGAGAGCCGCTCCAGAAATTTCTTTTAGAAAAAGCCACCACTGGCTGCACATTTCAGTGACACAGAATGGGTTGCAAAACTTGCTTACTTGTGTGACATATTCAGCCTGGTCAACGATCTCAATCTGTCACTTCAGGGGAGAATGACAACTGTGTTCAATTTGGCAGATAAAGTGGCTACATTCAAAGCCAAACTGGAATTATGGGGGCGATGAGTGAACATTGGGGTTTTTGTCATGTTTCAAACATTAGCAGAAATTTTGAAAGAGACTGAACCAGGGCCTTCTTTTTCCCAGCTGGTGCATGATCACCTATCTCAAAATGATCAAAAGAGTTTGAGCATTACTTCCCAACCAGAAAAGACCCCTGAATTGGGAAGGAATGGACCTGTGACCCACTTGTGAATAAGCCAGGTGAATCAATTTTGTCCATGCTAGAAGAGGATCAACTGCTTCAGACTGAAGATGACGGTGGCCTTAAAAGTATGTTTGAGACAACTTCAAATCTCCATACGTTCTGGATTAAAGTCAAGGCAGAATATCCTGAGATTGCCACAAAAGCACTGAAAAGCCTGCTTCCATTTCCAACATCCTGTCTTTGTGAAGCAGGGTTTTCTGCAGTGACAGCAACCAAAACGAGATTACAGAGTAGACTGGACAGAAGCAACACACTTCCGTTGTCACTGTCTCCCATCACCCCCCGATGGGACCATCTATTTGCAGGAAAACAAGCTCAGGGCTTCCACTGATTCTGCATTGTGGTGAGTTGTATAATTATTTAATTATATATTACAATGTAATGATAATAGAAACAAAATGCACAATAAATATAATGTGCTTGAATCATACTGAAACCATCCCTTCCCCCCCTCCCCCTGGTCCATGGAAAAATTGTCTTCCATGAAACTGGTCCCTGGTGCCAGAAAAGTTGGGGACTGCTGTATTATAAGATATTTGTGAAGTTTTCATAAAAGTTCACATAGGAGCTTTTACTGGAATACTGAGACCTAAGAGAGAATTATTCCCATGGATTAAGATAAAACAACACTATAATGGACTGTGTCCTCAACAATATTCTTCATTTATAATAACATAATACAATGTAATATAATATCACTGTTCTAATGCTAAAATTAAATTTACTAGGAATTCACTTCACAGTATTCATTTAACAGCCTGGCTGGAACCATGGATAATGTTGAGAAAAGCTAGATTTGTGTTTTCCAAAGTGTATTCATTAGAACACTCATTTTATAGGATAATAATAAGTGTTATGCCAGTAAAGAGTTCCAGGATCATTGGGAATTGCTAGGATAAAAAAATTAAGCAGAGGGCTTCCCTGGTGGCACAGTGGTTGAGAGTCCGCCTGCCGATGCAGGGGACACGGGTTCGTGCCATGGCCGCTGAGCCTGCGCGTCCGGAGCCTGTGCTCCGCAAGGGGAGAGGCCACAACAGTGAGAGGCCCGCGTATCGCCAAAAAAAAAAAAATCAAGCAGAATTTTTATAGTTATATTCTTTAGCACTTTTATTATGTAATATGTTAAAATAATAATAATTAAACAATGTTAAATGATTAAATAATAACTTAATTATTATAATTAAATTAAACTTAATTTCTTATGTTAAATAATGTTAAAGTCCAAGAGGAAGTTTTATCTAGTATGTGCAAGCAATTTTGAGGGGATTGCCCAGCCAGACCAATGTTTTAGGAGACATTGCTTAGAAAATAATTTTCCAGGGGCTTCCCTGGTGGTGCAGTGGTTGAGAGTTCGCCTGCTGATGCAGGGGACATGGGTTCGTGCCCCGGTCCGGGAGGATCCCACATGCCGCAGAGCGGCTAGGCCCGTGAGCCATGGCCGCTGAGCCTGTGCGTCCGGAGCCTGTGCTCCGCAACTGGAGAGGCCACAACAGTGAGAGGCCCGCGTACTGCAAAAAAAAAAAAAAGAAAAAAGAAAAAAAGAAAATAATTTTCCAGAAGAATAAAGGTAATACAAGCTAGTCCTCCATGAATGTAAAGAAGTTTCTTAAGACAACTGAACAGCAGAGAGTTTAATATTGCATCTATGTGAGGCAGGTATTCACTGTTGCTGTTGAAAGGCAGGTCCACATTCTGTGTAGAGTTGACATTTTCCAATAAAATCTACAATATGTGCCTGAATCATAGATGATGGCTCAAACTTTGCCCTGAAGTGGGCCAGTGTAGTACCTTCAGACAGGTTCAGATTTTCTTCACTAGTTCACAGGGTTCTATGGTTTGGTGGCTTAGCAGAGAGTGGCAGCAGTTTTAACTTGAACATACTTTAAAATAATCACACCAGTTGCCTATTGTATCCATTAAAAAATAAAACCTAGTAGGGTACTATCAAATGACTAGTTTTAGCAGTATACCTTTCTTACATGCCTTCTAAAATCGATTTAAAAATATATCTTGGGGAAACTAAGTTTATCTGTTATACAGAATGGTTAGAAATAAGCCAAATATTGGAAGACCTCTACTAAAAATAATTGGGTTTTAGAGAAGTTGCTTTTAATCATTCTGATAGAAAATATCTATCTATTTTTCACAATAACCAAAATATGGAAACAGCGCAAATGTCCACAATGGATAAATGGATAAAAAAGATGTGGTACATATATACACAATGGAATATTATTCAGCCATGGGAAAGGAGGATATCCTGCCATTTGTGACAACATAGAGGGACCTTGAGCACATTTTGCTAAGCGAGATGAGTCACTAGTCAGAGAAAGATGAGTACTGTATGATACCCCTTATATCTAGAATAGAAAAAAAATCAAACGTGTGAAAAACAGGAAAATGGTGGCTACCAGAGAATGGGAGGTGGAGGATAAGATTGATAGTACAAACTTGTAACAATAAATAAGTCACAGGGATCTAATACACAGAATAATGAATAGAGACAATAATATTGTACTATAATTATGTAATTGATAAATATCACTATAGCGGCAACCATGTTACGAGATATATATATATCAAAGTAGTAGACTATATACATTAAATTTGTACAGTGTTACATATCAAATTTATCCAATTAAAAAACAGGAAAAATTAGATTTTTTTTCTATTGACACTTCAAGGTTTGGCAGTAAAATTTTAAGAGTGCAGAGGCTGCATTTTAGACAAGAGAATAGTAGTAAATCCTTTCAAAAGCACAGGTATTTGCATTCATTCAAATAGATTATGACAAACATTTCTAATAATAAATATTTTTCTATTTTTAGTTTGCTGCATTTAAATGAGTACTTACAGATAACAACAAAACCAGATGTGTTAGGTTGCTGGCTGTATAACTTACTAATCATACAACAGAGTCTTAGTTGTTTGTTAGTAATAATTGAATTTATCATATATAATCTGTGCTAAAATGATAAAATTGGACTAAATAATCTCCCATAGGTTGGTCATCTAAAATTCTAGATTTTCTGTGCCAGTGTGTTAGCCTTCAAGCTTGGATTTTGAGTTACTCTTCTCTTGAGGGTTTCATAATTGCTTCCTCAGCCACTTTGCTTCTCTTAACAATGAAAAACTTGTTTGTTATTTATAAATAAAATTTGAAATGACATTACAAGTTCAACAACTACCCTAAAACTAATTTCAAAAACATGAAAAAGTACTTAGTAAGATTTCTGTATTCTTCACTTCTTACTGTTCTGTGCCAATTTCTGTAGAAATCTATGTAAATCTGTTTAGCACATTAATTTAAGCATTTTTTCTATTAAGAATAAATTAATTTGTTATAAAATAAATGATAAAAGAGTTAAGACTTCTTGAAAAACAATGTAGCCTTCGTTTGACATTCTAGATATTGAAAAATAATCATTGTGAAAAGAGTGAACATTCATGTAAAGTTTCATTTCTAGTTTATTTACCTTGGGACTTTATATTCCTACTGTGACCGAGAGAGATTATTTCAAGGTTAAGTAACTTTCAGGAGGTTTGAAATAAAAATGAAGAAAAAGAAGTCCAAACAAACTCAGATTTATTTTTGTTCTTTTTTAAAAGCTAATCATTAAAAAATTAAAAAGAAAAAATAGTCAAGTAACAGATACTTTCTGAAAGTTTTCCTCTATTATGTGGAAAACATTTGAATATGCATAACTTTTTGAAGCCCTACTATACCTAGAACTTGAGAGTTATGAAGAAAACTGAGTGACCTGGAATCCTAAGCAAAAATTAATTTTAGTGAAAGAAAAGTTATTTTGATGATAAAACTGCTAATGTACTACACGGAATTATACAAAAGAAATATACACTTTACAAGAAGATATATAGAAAAGCAAATGATGGAAGGTGAGGAAGGTATTTTGAAATATATTTTTTGTGGTAAAGAGTTACTTTATTTTTTTTTAATTTTTAAGTTTTACTTTAAATGTATATTGTACCTCCTTTCAAAGACTTTACTACCAGTAAGCTGTTTCAAGCATCTGAATAACAATACTGTGAGGAAGGTAACCCATTTTATTACCTACATTACAGGGAAGAAAATTGAAAGAAAGTTGTCTGTAGAAGAAATGTATTTTGTTACATAGAATAAGCTACTATAGAACAGAAAGCAGCTTCCTGACATTAGTTCTACCTGTATCTAATTTGTTTAGTTTATTTACTTTGTGCATTTTCTACATAAATAGAATAGTTGCATTTTTAGTAATGAGTCTGAATACTCATGTATTTAAAAAGCTAATCATCAATATTTAGAGGAAAAACAACATTGAAGGTACATGAAATACGTTTTTATTTTCTGGCAGTGGACTGAAACATAAAGGTGAATGAAATGACCCGAATTTCAACATTACATCCAGTTTTCATTGTAAAGCAAACCTAGATTGCATCAGAACCTTGAAAAAATCGTGGGAACTGTTTCAGAGGGGAATCCCAACCTTTATTTTAAGGGAGGGGGAGATGTGTTGGAGGGGAAAAGCTCATATAACTATGAAAAGGTTGATGGCTTCTGCTGTGATCCCTGAGGACATTTGAACTAAAAGAAACATCTTATCAGATTGGATAGTTTTCAGTTTTTGTTTTCAACCTCTCTTCTTATTTGTTTTACAGTGGATGGAACTGAGGTTCAACACTCTGGCAAAATGCCCACACTGCAAAAAAATGTAAGTTCTGTACCACTGGAAATAATGTTGGGAAATATTTGAGAACAATTTAAAGAGTTCAGAATTCTCACTTAAGTAAATTTTGACTTTAAGACATACTATGGGATGAATGTATGGTTAACATGTTTATGCTTTTCAAGACTAAAAAAAAGACGTCTTTGGACTGATTAATATATTCCATTTTGAAATTGAAATGATTGGGATTATCTATTCTCTAAAGGTAAATCAATTTACCTTTAGAGAAAGTGAAAATTACTAAAATTATCAGTAACCTGGTAATGATTTTCAAATGTGCTAAGTGGTTATAATCTGTTGCAAATAATCTAAAATTTATATTTTTAAAATGGACTGTATAAAAAAATTGGACTGTAATCTTGGAGAAAAAGCCAAGATTTTGGGGGGTTTATAATTAGGAAGTTGGATGGCAAAGTTTTTATAATTATTTATCTCTCTTCAGTCAATTTCTCTGTATTCCTAAATGGTGTACCTAAGGAAAATAACAAAAGGCAATATAAAAATGGGAGAAACTAGAAGACATTTTGATTAAAGACATTTTATGCCATCTATGTTGGGAGACCCCCAAGTCACCCTAAGATATTTTGACTTTCTAGGAGAACTAATAGGACTTAGTATACAGTTATACTCACAGCTTTATGGTGAAAGTATGCAAAACAAAATCAGCAAAAGTAAAAGGCATGTGGGGCAAAATCTGTAGGAAACAAGGAGCAAGCTTCTAAGAATCCTCTCCCAGTGGAGTCATAACAGGACTTCATTCCTCCAGCAATGAATTGTTACAACATATGTGAAATGTTTTTGACCAGAGAAGCTTATTAGGTCTAATTGGAGCTGGTCACATAGGCACCTGCTGCATAGCGCATGCCACAATTCCATATTCCCAGAAGGAAAGCAGGTATTTGGCATAAGCCATATTGGTTGTACAAGTAATTTAGGTATAGCAACCCACTCTTATCAGTAAGGGAATAGTTAGAACTTTTTTGAAATCTACGTTCCCAGGTGTCAGCCAAGGGCTTACCTTACAAGCCAACTTGTCTAAGGATAGCAGTGTTAGGCCTGCTATACTCTTTTCTGCACAGCATCTATTTTTTTTTTGCTTGTGGTACACGGGCCTCTCACTGTTGTGGCCTCTCCTGTTGGGGAAAACAGGCTCTGGACGCGCAGGCTCAGTGGCCATGGCTCATGGGCCCAGCCGCTCTGCGGCATGTGAGATCTTCCCGGACTGGGGCATGAACCCATGTCCCCTGCATCGGCAGGCGGACTCTCAACCACTGCGCCACCAGGGAAGCCCCCACAGCATCTATTTTGATAATGAAATTTTAATTCAAAAATTACTGTTTTCCACTTACATGTGTGGAAAGTAAGCAAAGGAAATTAGACTGGAATGTTTTGATAATTAATATTTAAAATAAAAAATATCAGCTCATAGTTACATTTTTGTGATCCTTAGAATAATATAAATACTATATCTATTTTGAGAGTAAAATAATCCTAAGAGTGGTTTATAGGAGGAAAGAATTAAAAAGTGTCTGAGAGGTAGAATATATGTAACAAAATATCGCCATTTATTTGTGCTAGATCTGATTCCAACTAAATATAATCCTGTGGGAATAACTTCTTTACAGCACATTTCTAGCTTCAAAGGAACAGATATTTCCTTTTTTATTTATTTGTGAAATTAATCATATGAATGCTTAACTTAGCTGAATCCAGGACAAGTCTGTACATGGAGAAGCAAAGTGGATAACCCAAAATAAGTGCACAGAAAAATATATACTTCAGGGACATACCAAATACACGTGTGTGTGAATAATCCATATTTCTGTATGTTATCTGTGTTTTCACAAAAATGAAGACAATTAAATTGCATATATCTTTATGAAGAACATTAAATTAGATTTTAAAAATCTTTTAGAAAATAAAAAACTTCTAATGATTAGCAGATTGTGTGCTAAGCACAGTGATTGTTGCTTTGTGTACACATATATATTAGCTGTAATCTTTACAAAAATCCTGGATAGCAAGAATTATTATCCTCATTTTATAGATGAGGAACTGCTAGAAAGGGTAAGGATTTTGCTCAAGTGATTTGCTTGGTTGGCTAATTATTTTAGAACAATGGCAATATTTTGCTAATAATAAAGAAGTATTGAATGTCTAGATATTCTACCATTGGTTAAGGTATCACAAGACTGTATTAATGTGGAGAAGAATTTATCAATTACTTAAGGAACAACTTGCTTTCAAATTCACATGAAATAAATCAGCTTAAATATCATTCTTAGAGGAATGTGTGTAGAATTGGAATCACATGCTGAGCTTGGGAGGACCTAGGGCATGCATTACTTATTTGAGCAAAGATGCTGTTATTACATGAACACTCATGGGTCATATCTAGATTTCTTTCCTTTTTGAATGTTTTTCTTAAAAAACTGATGAGTCATCTGTTGAAGTAAGATTCTGAGATTTTTATTTCTTTAAACTCAAATAGCAAATGTCCTAAAATTATTTTTAAGTTATAAAAGTTACTAAATCATTGCTATGAAACTAGCATGTTATTTTTATATCTCACAAAACAAGTGGGGAATACCTTCCCCCAGGGCTCCAGAGACCAAGAAGCATTTTTTATCTCACTGTTTTTTACTCATGCAATCACTGAGGCTGTTGTAGCTGAAGGTGAGGTCTCTCTTTCAATTGGGCAGCTTGTAGCTACTGCTGGGCAGTAGATGTAGTCCTAGCATTCTGAAATGACAACTTGGATGATATTTCCATGAAGATGTTTTAATGGACTTAAGATTAGTAGACATGATGATTTAATTCATGATAATTATCAATGAATATCATTTCTCCTACATCACTGAGGTACTTTGGGGATCTCTTCCAGTCATTTTAATCAATAGCAGACTCATTCTCAGAAGTTAACCTTTTATTTTTCTGTTTAGTGCTTTCTTTTATAATTATTCATTAATTCAACGTCCTGTGCTAGGTACTAGGTGCTCAAAATAAAGATATAACCTTGCCTTCAAGGGACTTAGTCTTGTGGGTATACGGAAGAGAATAGACCATTACAATAAAGTTTTAAGCGCTTTGGAAGGGTATACCCAGCATGCTCTGCTCTGAAGGGCCCCTAATCCAGACTGGAGGGAAAGGGAATGTGAATGAAAGCTTCCAGGAAGGAGGGATGTTAAAGATGACTTGGAGTGATATGAAAAAAAGGGCCAATGGTTCCTTGTAGAAGGAGCAACCTGTGCAAAGGTATAGAGGTACAGAGGAGTCAAAGTATAGGTGTGCTATGAAGGAAATGGAATAGATAGGGTTTAATGTGAAGGGACAAGAGAGAGATTGGGGTCAAGAATGACCTTGTATCTGAGAGGCTGTAGAACCATTCACTAAGATAGGGAATGAAAGATCTAGAAGAACTGTGTCCAGCAGAGAGATGATAAGCTCATTTTGAATGTAGGTATAAAGAGACTCTTAGGTTTTCTAGATTGGCTAGATCATCATCCCTTGAAATTCAGATCCATCTACCTGCTTTTCAAACCACCAATCTTGCATCAATATGGCCATGGCTTCTTCCTTCCTTTACCAAGACAACTGAGAGCTGAAAAAATTCTATGTTGATTAGCTCTTTACAAATGTAGAGCTTTACATTTCAGCTAAACCCTTGCTTGATATTCCCTATTTAAGTGTCCTTGATTAACTCTCTTCCCCATTCCTCAAAGTGGTTATCTCCAGATATTTTCTGTTCCTCTTAAACCCCCATCCCTCATACCCTCTTCTCTATCTCAGCAAATGAGTTGCCTTCTTCCTGTCTCTCTCAGATGTTTAAGGCTATCTGTGAACTCCCTCATCTTCACACTTCCTACCTCTAAACAATTTTTTATATCTATGCTCACTTTATTTCTTCTTAGAGGGATGCATGTCTCTTCCTTTCAAGGCATATCTCTTTAGTTCATCATGGTGCCACATTTCTCCAGGAGTAAAGTAGAATTATTATCAGTCCCCATTAGGCCACTGAAATTTGCTCTGACAAAATTCATGTCCCAATTGCAAATTTTATTTTTTTAATTTATTTTTAATTGAAGTTTAGTCAAATTACAATGTTGTTATTACTGCTGTACAGCAAAGTGATTCAGTTATACATATATATATATATACATTCTTTTTCATATTTTTTCATTATGGTTTATCCCAAGATATTGAATATAGTTCTCTGTGCTATACAGTAGGACCTTGCTGTTTATCCATTCTATATATATCAGTTTGCATCTGCTAATCCAAACTCCCAGTCCAACCCTCTCCCCACTTGGCAACCACCAGTCTGTTCCCTATGTCCCTGATTCTGTTTCTGTTTCATAGATAGGTTCATTTATGTCATATTTTAGATTCCACATATAAGTGATATCATATGGTATTTGTCTTTCTCTTTCTTATATACTTCACTTAATATGATAATCCCTAGTTGCATCCATGTTGCTGCAAATGGCATTATTTCATTCTTTTCTATGGCTGAGCAGTATTCCATTGTATATATGTACCACATCTTTTTTTTTTTTTTTTTAAATATTTATTTATTAGGTTGTGTCGGGTCTTAGTTGTGGTGCGCAGGCTCTAGAGTGCTTTGCAGCATGTGGGATCTTAGTTCCCCGACCAGGGATTGAACCTGTGTCCCCTTCATTGGAAGGTGGATTCTTAACCACTGGACCACCAGGGAAGTCCCTGTACCACATCTTCTTTATCGATTCATCTGTCAATGTACATTTAGGTTGTTTCCATGTCTTGGCTATTGTGAATAGTGCTGCTATGAACATAGACGTGCATATATCTTTTTGACATAGAGTTTTGTCAGGATATATGCCAGGAGTGGGATTGCTGGATCATATGGTAGTTCTATTTTTAGTTTTCTGAGGAGACTCCATAATGTTTTCCAAAGTGGCTCCACCAAATTACATTCCCACCAACAGTGTAGGAGGGTTCCCTTTTCTCCACACCCTATCCAGCATTTGTTACTTGTAGACTTTTTAATGATGGCCATTCTGACTGATGTGAGGTGATACCTCATTGTAGTTTTGATTTGCATTTCTCTAATAATGTTGAGCATCTTTTCATGTGCCTATTGGCCATCTGTATGTCTTCTGTGGAGAAAGGTCTCTTTAGGTCTTCTCCCCATTTTTCAATTGGGTTTGCTTTTTTGTTGTTGAGTTGTATGAGCTGTTTGTATATTTTGGAAATTAAGGCCCTGTCAGTCACATCGTTTGCAAATATTTTCTCCCATTCTGTAAGTTGTCTCTTTGTTTTGTTTATGGTTTACTTTGTTGTGCAAAAGCTTGTTAGTTTGATTACATCTCATTTGTTTATTTTTGTTTTTATTTCTATTGCCTTGGGAGATTGACCTAAGAAAACATTTGTACCATTTACGTCAGAGAATGTTTTGCCTATGCTTTCTTCTAGGAGTTTTATGGTGTCATGTCTTATGTTTAAGAATTTAAGCCATTTTGAGTTTATTTTTGTGTACGGTGTAAGGGCATGTTCTAACTTCATTGATTTACATGCAGCCGTCCAACTTTCCCAACACCCCTTGCTGAAGAGACTTTTTCCTATTGTATATTCTTGACTCCTTAGTTGAAGATTAATTGCCTGTAGGTTTATTTCTGGGCTGTCTATTCTGTTCCATTGTTCCATATGTCTGTTTTTGTGCCAATATCATCCTGTTTTGATTACTGTAGCTTTGTAGTATTGCTTAAAGTCTGGGATGGTCGTGCTTCGAGCTTTGTTCATTTTCTTCAGGATTGCTTTGGCAATTCTGGGTCTTTTATGGTTCCATATGAATTTTAGGATTATTTGTTCTAGTTCTGTGAAAAAGGTCATGGGTAATTTGAAAGGGATCACATTAAATCTGTTGATTGCTTTCCATTTCTTTGAATCACCTTCAGTTTCCTTTATTAATGTTTTATACTTCTCAGCATGTAAGTCCTTCACATCCTTGGTGAGGTTTATTCCTAAGTATTTATTTTTTGAGTTGTGATTTTAAAAGGTATTGTTTTTTTACATTCCCTTTCTGATATTTCATTGTTGGCATAAAGAAATGCAACTGATTTCTGTATGTTAATCTTATATTCTGATATCTCTCTGAATTCGTTTATCAGTTCTAGTAGTTTTTGTGTGGAGTCTTTAGCATTTTCTATACATAGAATCATATCATCTGCATATAATGACAGTTTTACCTCTTCTCTTCCAATTTGGATATGTTTTATTTCTTTTTCTTGTCTGATTGCTGTTGCTAGGACTTCTAATACTATGTTGAAGAGAAGTGGTGAGAGTGGCATCCTTGTCTTGTTCCAGATTTTAGCAAGAAGCCTTTCAACTTTTCACCATTTCATTTTATGTTGGCTGTGGGTTTGTCATGAATAGCTTTTACTATTTTGAGATATGTCACCTCTGTACCCACTTTGGTAAGAATGTTTATCATGAATGGATGTTGAATTTTGCCAAATGCTTTTTCTGTATCTATTGATATGATCATGTGGTTTTTGTCCTTTCTTTTGTTTATGTGGTATATTACATTGATTTGCGTATGTTGAACCATCCTTGTGAACTTGGGATGAATCCCACTTGGTCGTTGTTTATCATCTTTTTTATGTGTGGCTGGATTTGGTTTGCTAATATTTCGTTGAGAATTTTTGCATCTATATTCATCAAAGATATTGGCCTGTAATTTTCTTTTTTCATGGTGTCTTTGTCTTGTTTTGGTATCAGGGTGATTGTGGCTTCATAGAATGTCCTTCAGAGTGTTCCTTCCTCTTTAGCTTTTCGGAAGAGTTTGAGAAGGATCGGTATAAGTTCTTTGTATGTTTGGTAGAATTCACCTGTGAAGCCACCTGGTTCTGGACTTTGGTTTGTAGGGAGTTTTTAAATTCCAGATTCTATTTCAGTTCTAGTGACTGGTCTGTTCAAATCATCTATTTCTTCTTTCAGTTTTGGTGGGCTATATGTTTCTAGAAGAATGTTCATTTCTTCTAGGTCTTCGAATTTGTTGACATATAATTGTTCATAGTATTCCCTTATGGTTTTTTGTATTTCTGTGGTATCAGTTTTTATGTCTCCTTTTTCGTTTCTTATTTTGTTTATTTGTATTCTCTCTTCTTCTTGGTGAGACTGGCCAGAGGTTTGTCAGTCTTGTTTACCCTTTCAAAGAATCAGCTCCTGGTTTTATTAATTTTTCTATTTTTTTAATCTCTGTTTTGTTTATTTCCTCTCTGATCTTTATTATTTCCTTTCTTCTGCTGACTCTAGATTTTGTTTGTTCTTTTTCTAATTCTTTTAAGTGATATGTTAGGTTGTTTATTTGAGATTTTTCTTGTTTTCTGAGGAAGGCCTGTATCTCTATGAACTTCCCTCTGATAACTGCTTTTGCTGTATCTGATAGGTTTTGTATGGTTGTGTTTTCATCATCATTTGTCTCAAGGTTTTTTTTTATTTTTTACTTATTTTTAAATTATTTTTTATTGGAGTATAGTTACTTTACAATGTTGTATTAGTTTCTACTGTATAACAAAGTGAATCAGCTATACATATATCCCCTATTTTTTGGATTTCCTTCCCCTTTAGGTCACCACAGAGCATTGAGTAGAGTTCCCTGAGCTATACAGTAGGTTCTCATTAGTTATCTATTTTATACATAGTATCAATACTGTATATATGTCAATCCCAATCTCCCAATTCCCCCCAACCTCCTCTTTCCCCCTTGGTATCCATACATTTGTTCTCTATGTCTATGTCTCTATTTCTGCTTTGCAAATAAGATCATCTATACCATTTTTATAGATTCCACATATGTGCATTAATATACAATATTTGTTTTTCTCCTTCTGACTTACTCTATTCTAGGTCCATCCACATCTCTACAAATTATCCAGTTTTGTTCCTTTTCATGGCTGAGTAATATTCCATTGTATATATGTACCACATCTTCTTTATCCATTCCTCTGTTGATGGTCATTTAGGTTGCTTCCATGTCCTGGCTATTGTAAATAGTGTTGCAATGATTATTGGGGTTCATGTGTCTGTTTGAATTATGGTTTTCTTTGGGAATATGTCCAGTAGTGAGATTGCTGGGTCATATGGTAGTACTATATAGGTATTTTGTTTAAATTTCATCTTTGATGTCATCATTGACCCATTTGTTTTTTAGTAGCATGTTGTTTAGTCTCCATGTAATCATTTTCTTCTCATTTCTTTTTCTGTGGTTAATTTCTAGTTTCATGCCTTTGTAGTCAGAAAAGATGCTTGAGATTATTTCTATACTCTTAAATTTGTTGAGGCTTGTTTTGGCCCTAATATGCGATCAATCCTTGAGAATGTTACATGTGCATTTGTTTTTTTTGGATGTCATGTCCTGAAAATATCAATTAAGTCTAACTGTTCTATTGTATCATCTATTTTCTCTGTTGCCTTATTGATTCTCTGTCTGGAAGATCTGTGCATTGATGTGACTGGGGTGTTAAAGTCTCCTGCTATTATTGTATTCCTGTCAATTTCTCCCTTTATGTCTGTTAGTATTTGTTTTATGTATTTGGGTGATCCTGTATTAGGTACATATATGTTGATGAGTGTAAAATCCTCTCCTTGTAGTGGTCCTTTTATCATTATATATGTCCTTCTTTATGTTTCTTTATGGCTTTGTTTTAAATTCTATTTAGTGTAAGTATTGTGACCCCCGCTTTCTTGTCATTTCGGTTTGCATGAAATATCTTTTTCCATCCCCTCACTTTCAATCTATTGTGTCCTTTGCCCTAAAGTGAGTCTCTTGTAGGCAGCATATCATAGGCTCTTGTTTTTTTTTATCCAATCTGCCACTCTGTGTCGTTTGATTGCAGCATTGAGTGCATTGATTTTTAAGGTACTTCTTGATAGATATGTATTTATTGCCATTTTAAACCTTGTTTTCCCATTGATTTCATATTTCTTCTTTATTCCTTTCTTTTTCTTTTTGTTTTTACTTTTGTAGCTTGATGCTTTTCTTTTGTATTATGCTTATGTTCTCTTCTTTTTGTTTTTTGTAAATCTATGGTATGTTTTTGATTTGTGGTTACCCTGTTTATCAAAAATGTTAACCCCCTCCTATATCTACTTGCCTTAGACTGGTAGTCATATTGGCTCAAACACATTCTAGGGGGAAAAATCTACATTTTCTTACTATCCTCCCCCACATTTTATGATTTTGATGTCCTCTTTTACATCTTCATGTTCATCCTTTTGCTGTTCATTGTGGTTATCATAACTTTCACATAATTTTTTTTAATCTGTGTACTGGCTTATTTAAGTGATTTATTTTCCAATTGTGATTTTCTCTTTTCTATAGATTCTTACTTCTTTTCTATTTAGAGAAGAGCTTTCAATATTTCCTTTAGGATAGGTTTAGTATTGCTGTATTCTTTTAGTTTTTGCTTGCCCGAGAAATTCTTTGTCTCACCTTCTATTCTAAATGATAATCTCGCTGGGTAGAGATTATTTGCAGATTTTTTCCTTTCAGGACTTTGAGTATATCTTGACACTTGCTTTTGGCCTTCATCGCTTCTGTAGAGGAATCAGCCTTTTGGGGGTTCCCTTGTAATTAACTCTTTGCTTTTCTCTTGCTGCCTTTAGAATCCTCTCTTTATCTTTAACTTTTGCCATTTTGGTATGTCTTGGTGTAGGTCTCTTTGGGTTTATCTTGTTTGGGACCCTCTCTGCTTCCTGTACCTGGATATCTGTTTCCTTCTTTAAGTTTGGGAAGTTTTCAGCCATAATTTCTTCAAATACATTTTTGATCCCCTTTTCTCTTTCTTCCCCTTCTGGAATCCTTATTATTGCATAGGTTGGCATGCTTTATATTATTCCATAGGTCTCTTACATTGCTTTCATTTTTTTTTCATTTAACTTTCTGTCTTCTGTCCTGATTGCATGATTTCCATTATTCTATCTTCCGGGTCACTTATTTGTTCTGCATTATTGTGTTATGTATTGCCTTTAGCTCAGCTTTCGTCTCTGCAAATGAGGTTTCTAATTTTTCTTGGTTCCTCTTTATAGTTTCTAGTTCCTTTTTACAATACTCTGCATTTCTGTCGATAGCCTTTCTTAATTCCTTCAGTATTTTCATTATCTCCTCTTTGAAATTTGTATCTATTAGACTGAGGAGGTCTGCTTCGTTGTTTGTTCTTTCAGGGGAATACTCTTGGTCTTTTAACTGTGAGTGGTTCCTCTGCTTTTTCATTTTACTTATATTTCTCTTACTCTGTGAATTTAGGAGAAACAATTATCTACTGTGGTCTTGGAGGGCTATTTATATGTAAGGCTGTCCCTGTGTAGCTTGTGTGGGTTTAGTATGTTTGGTGCAAGGGCTGTTTTTAATATGGATGCCTGTTACTTCTTTCTTCAGTGTGTGCTGGTTGTTATTTCCTTGATAGGGGGTGCTGGTTGAGGTTGCTGATTTCTGGTCTTGGGGTTTTTGGCAGCAGCGGGTGGCTCAGGCACACCCCCTGGGGCATGCAATGGGAATGGAGGCAGCTTACAGCCACTCCTGGAGTTCGGATGGGGGGTAGTGGGAGCCCGCAACTACTCTTGGGGTACAGGAGGAAGTCGGTGGGGGGCCATGACCACTCCTGGAGTCCGGGAGGGCATCAGCAGGGGCCCATGACCATTCTTGCGGTCCAGAAGGGAGTCAGCAGGGGGTGGCAACCACTCCTGGGGTCCGGGAGGGTGTCTGCAGGGGCCCGGCGACCACTCCTGGTGTCTGGGTGGGCTGTAGTGGAGGCTCGGGACCACCCCTGGAGCCTGTGCAGGCAGTATCCTGCCTCTGCAAGCACGTGCACAGGGAAAAAAGCTACAATCCAGGTCCCGCCCCTCCCTAGAGCAGCCCCCAAACAATGGCGACTGGCCTCTAAGGTGGCCCAGGCTTCCTTGGTGTACACCCCCAGCATGGCCACTCTGGATTCCAGCCCCCCGAGTCTGTTTCTACACAGCCAACCCCAGTCTTCTCCCTGGTTCTGATCTCTAAAGCCCGAATTCCAGCACACAGTCCCTGCCAGAACCAAAGATGGGCGTGTCAGGCTGGGCTGCTGCAAACCGGCTACTAGTGTTCTCCTCAGAGGCTCTGAAGCTCCCCTTACGTCTGTCCGGGGAGCTGCTGAAAGGGCTTCCCAGGGTGCAGGAATCTTTCCTCTTTCATAGCTCCCTCCCAGGGGCACAGGTCTGGTCCCGATTCCTTTTTCATTTTCATTTTTCATTTTTTTTTTTTTCTGTTTTCTTTTTTCCCACCTGGTTACATGGAGATTTTCTTTGCCCTTTCAGCAGTTTGAGGTTTCTGCCAGCATTCAGTAGATATTCTGTGAGAATCGTTCCATGTATAGATGTACTTTTGTTGTATTTGTGAGAGAGGGTGAGCTTCACGTCTGAGTACTTTGCCATCTTGATTGCTCTCCCCACTTGCAAAGTTTAATAGATCTGTTCAATCTTCATTTCCTTGTTTTCTCTTTAGTATTTGGTTCTGTTGATTACCCTGCTTTTTTTCCTTAAAATTTGTTCTTCTTTTGGTTTCAGACATCACTTTCTCCTGGTTTTCTCCCACTTCTCAGAACATTCATTTGCTATCTCCTTTCCTGGCTCCACTTCCTCTTCCAACTCATTAAATATTGCTATTCTCCAGGATTGGAACCTAATCACAATATATCTGTGCTTTCTCATATGTTTTTATATCATTTATATGCCACTAAATCACAACCAATATATCATTAAATCACCCCAGATCTCTCTTCAGACCTTCAGATGTAAATATACAATCTGTATTCACCATTTGCCTGTAGTTATTTCAACCTGGTGTCCCATAGGCATCTCAAACAGAATGTATCCAACTTGCCCACCCCACTCTGCAAACTAATCGTCCTTGTGTGTTGATGAATAACTTACATTAATGAATGTTTTGCTATCTGCTCAGCTGACCAAGCCAGAAATCTGAGTGTATCTTTATTCACAATATCCAAATGGAAACAGGTCCTGTCAATTCTGTCTCTTGACATTTCAATTCTGTTACCTTATTCTTACTATTTCTATTATATATAGTTCAAGCATTCAGGATCTCTCACCAGGACTACTGCAATAGTTTTCTAATTTATATCTTGGTCTTCAGCCTTATAGTTCTCTTCCAGTTTATTAGAGTAAAGGTCTCCAAGTGAAAATATGATTTCAAACTCTCCAGCTTCAAACCTTTTAGTAGCTCCCAAATTCATGGCCATAGCATACATCTGTGCAGGTTGTATATTGCACAACCCAAGGAGGTGCCATTGCCATTGTTATTTTAGGTTTTTCTATTAGTGCCATATGAAGTATGCTAAGGAAAGATATTTTATACTTATTGACATAAATGCACCATATAGATTATTACAGGCCCATTGCCTAAAATCCAAAATCAAACTCTAAACTTCTTATCAAGATTTATACAACCCTCCAAGTTTAGATATTTGCCTAATTTCTCTAGTGGTATCTTTATTATGTTTTCTTCTACCTCTACACACACCACCAGCCTCAACAAATTCTTCTACTTCCATAAATATACAATAGAGTTTCTTGCTTTTTCCCTTAATCTCCTGCTAGGACTGGAGTGACCTGGCTCGTCCCTTTCTCATTCCTGTTTACTTGGAAAATAACTACTTAACCTCACAAATTAGCTGAAAATCCCTTTAATTTTACTCACTTACAGAAACATTCTCTAGAAGAAAGGTTATTTTGCTGCTTGTTCCTTGAACAAAAGTATTATTTTTTCTAGCTACTGTTAGCAGCTAAGATGACTTACTCTCCCACCTATTCATGTCTTACCCTGCCCTTAAGTTTCACCTAATAAAGTCTTCCCTGGCTACCTCGTCTGAAAATTGTGCTTAAATAACACTGCTTGGCACCATCTTTATTTTCCAGGTGTCCTTCACAATGCTAGTGTTTCACAGGGGAGTGTTATGAAGGGGAAGGTAAATAATTTGAAGGGTGAATAATCAGATGTTTGAGAAACCTTGCATGATCTTTTCCTCTTGGATATTCAGTGTCCACATTTTTGTATATTAGAGGCTCTTGACTTTCACATCCAGTAATATGAAAGACTAGTTAACCATTACAAATATCCTTTTAAATGCATTGTTCAGCTCATATGAAAGTTAAGAAAATCCCCAGGGAACAAAAATGGAGAGCAAATGACCACCAGGGCTGTCCTAAGGATACTAGGGACCCAGATACTTGGATTTCAGTGTTCAAATGAAGAATGAGAGAGAAGGCCTTGGTCTTGCAGAAGGTGGAGAGTTGGAATACCATCCATCCCCACCCCCAATAAAGGACTATTCTTCATGAATAGAGCAGGTCAAGGAAAATGCCCACCAGAAAAGGAAGAATACAAATGGAAATTTTTATAAGAACAGTGAATTTCAGGATTATATTTTACCTGGTTTATATGGTCTAAGAAAACCCAGTCCCAGAAATCATTTTAAAGTAGTTTAAGATTGGTATCATTCTAGGGAGCCTGGGAAAAGCAAATGAAAATTCTCTGTGGATGAAGACATTTCTAAACCATGCCTGCTAGGGTTTCTTATATTAAGGTCTGTCAAAATAAGTTCTTAACAAAAATACCAACATGAGGAAACAAGATACAATAAGCAGAATTGGCATTGATAACAAACAGCATAATTAGACTTCTAGGAACTTCAGATATTATAATGTTAGCTATAGAATATGTTATAACCATGTCTAAAATGTCTTTTTTTTTAATAGAAATAAGAGAAGACAGATAAGAGTCTATAAGAAACGAACTGGGCACATACAAAAATCTGTACATAAATGTTCATAGCAACTTTATTCTTAATAGCCTCAAACTGGAAACAACCTAGATGTCCTTCTATGGCTGAATTGTTAAACAAACTGTGATTTTTCCAGACCTTGACATACTATTCAACAGTCAAAGGAATGAACAACAGTTCATCCATGCAACCATTTGGGTGAATCTTTGGGAGTTTATGCTGAGTGAAAACCAGTCACACAAGGTGGCTTACAGAATGATTCCTTTTATATAACAGTTCCGAAATGACAAAATTTTAGGAATGGAGAACAGGTGCGTGATAGTGTGGTGAGTACAGGGGATGGGTAGGCAAGAGGGAGGTGAGTGTGGTTATAAAAGAATCCTTGCAGGGATGGAACTCTTCTGTATCTTAACTGTGGTGGTGGGTACATGAACCTCCACATGGGATAAATTGTACAGAATTAAATATACACATACACATAAATGAATATAAGTAAAACAGGAAATATGAATATCAGTGGATTGTATTAATGTCAGTACGCTGGTTATAATATTGTACTGTAGTTTGCAAGATGTTACCACTGGGGGAAATTGGGTAGAGGATGAATGAGAGCTCTCTGTATTATTTCTTATAACTGCTTTTGAGTCTACAATTATTTAAAAATAAAAAATTAATTAACCCAAACAATAAGCAGGCAGGTTTTGAAAGATACAATAAAACTTCTGGAAATTAAAAATTACAGAAATGAAAGTACAGTGGAACAAGCTAAACAGCAGATCAGATTAAGTTGACAACTAAAGTTATGGATTGGAAGATAAAGTAAATTACCTAGAATCCGTCAGAGAGACAAAGATGAAAATAATATTGAAATAAATATATATAAGAGCATCTGATACATTTCTGATCTAGAAGGAAAAACTAGAGAATGGGCTAGAGGAATTTTGAAGAGATAATCCCTAAGGATTTTCAGATCTATGAAAGATATGAACCTGTAGATTCAAAAGGAACAATGAAATCCAAGCAGAATAAACAAATATGTTATAGTGAGATTGCAGACAACCTAAAATAAATAGAACATATTAAAAGCAGAGACAGAAAAGCCAGATTTTTTAGTATGAAAAAGATAGCAGCAAACATCTCAACTACAACAATGGAAGCCAAAAAGTTTAAAAATACTTCAAAGTTCTAAGAGAAATTAACTGTCAAAGTGTCTAAACCATCACAGACTAATGAAGGTAAAATAAAGATATTTGCAGATGCAGAACCAACTAACCAGCAGTAACAACCAAAAAGAGTGGTTACCATTCTGATACCCTCACTAAAAAATTGATAAAAGATGAATTTAGGGAAAATATCCCTGAAGAAATTTCTGCTCTGTAAGAATAAAGAAAGTATAAACCAAGAAATTCTAAACATTCATCAGGAACACTAACTATATAAAATACCAAAAACATAACAGTAATAGTATTAATGCTAACAAATTTGGAGAAACAAAAATAGAATTGAATTGAAATATTGGGACTTCCCTAGTGGCACAGTGGTTAAGAATCCACCTGCCAATGCAGGGGACACGGGTTCAAGCCCTGGTCCAGGAAGATCCCACATGCGGAGCAACTACACCCACGAGCCACAACTGCTGAGCTTACGTGCCACAACTGCCAAAGCCTGCATGTGCCCCCTAGAGCCTATGCTCCACAACAAGAGAAGCCACCGCAATGAGAAGTCCATGCACTGCAACAAAGAGTAGCCCCTGCTTGCCTCAACTAGAGAAAGCCTGCATGCAGCAACAAAGGCCCAACACAGCCAAAATTATATAAATAAATAAATAAACAGATAGATAGATAAAAGAATTGAACTGAAATATTGAAGAACAAGAACATGTAAGATGGGAGTGGAATGTTTAGAGTTAAAGCTTTCTAAGATCTTTGCATTTATTGGGAAGATAGATTTACCAAATGGTTTTAGTTTTTAAAAGGTATGCATATTAAAAATTTAAGTGCAACTGCTAAATGAATAAAAATAAATTGTAAAACTTTCTAAATAGTAGGTAGAAAATGAAATAAAAGAATCATAGTCAATCCAAAAGAAGTCCAGAAAAGGGGGTAGAAAAGCAGATAGAGAAACAATAGAAAGCCAGAATACGGTAGAAGGGATAATCAAAATACATTACTTGTCAGAATATACATAATTAGATTAAACTTGTCAATAAAACTTGCAAGAAATTATCAGACTAGATTTAAGTACATCTGTATGCAATTTGAAGAAGAAACACATGAAATATGAGAACATAGAATGAAAGTAAAAGGTGAAACCATGAAACACTAACCAAAATGAAAGATATACCAGGCAAACACTAACCAACAATAAAATAGCAATAGTAATATTAGTTAAAATAGCAAAGTCTGCTGTTCTCTTTTTCCTTGCAGTAGAACTGTCAGTTTTAATGGCCACCCAGCTGGAGACTGCATTTCCTAACCTCTCTTGCAGATAATTGTGACCATGTGTTTATGTTAGGGCCAATGGAATATGAACAAAGTGATGAATACATCTTCCTGATATTCTCCTTAAAGACAAAAGCTGCTTGGCCTCCTTTTCTCTCCCTTCCTCCAACTGCTTGGAAAAGGCAACTGCAGCAGAAGACTTGTTATCATATTGAGTCAATGGCAATCATAGAACAGATGTAAAAAGAATTTTTATCATTATGGTCACTTCATCAGAAATATAAATTTTGAACTTGAGTGCAACAAATAATCTAACTTTGAAATATGTAAAATAAAAAAATATAATTATAAGGAATCTGCTCTTATAGATCGACATAAATACTACTGACTGAAAAAAAATACACAATGTGAGAGCTGTGAGTTTTTATTGGGGGCATAATGAGGATTATAGCCCGGGAGACTGCATTTCAGATAGCCCTGAGAAACTGCTCCAAAGAGGGAGGGGGGAAGGTCAGTATAATGCAATTCTGGCAAAGGGGGAGTACATGCCGGCAAGCACATATTTTTTGCAGGAGGTTGCTGCTAGTCTCATGAAGATTACCACTAGTCACAAGGAGCAGACAACACCATGAAGGATTTTAGTACTTTTCTAGATACAAGGAGATACAAGAATTGGGCTCATAAAATCTCCTGAAAATATCTAACTATCTGAAGACCTGTTCTGCCAGTTTTTCCCAGAGCACAAAGTGCCTCATTCCTGAACTACACCCTGAACTCCTTTCAGGGGATGTTGAAGGTCAGCAGCTGCAGTGACTCATGATTTAATCCTTGTAGAGGTAGATGGCAAGTGCCATTTTGTAGCTGGCAATACAAAAAGCAAAATTGTAATACTTTTAGAAGAAAAGATAGAAAAATATTTTTATGACAGAAGTAGGAAAGAATTTCTTAGACAAGGCATAAAAAGTATGAACCTTAAAGGAAAAGATTGATAGCTTTGACTATATTAGAAGTACTTTGTGTTACATTGGTATCATTAGTAAATACTCATGATCAAAATATGTTATTAAAGTTGAATTTATAAAAACAGACTATAAGAAAATATGTTCAGTATATATAGCTGCATGGAATAGTATGCAGATTATATAAATGTCATCTATGGATCAGTAAGTTAAAGACAGCCCAAGACAGAGACAATAGGTATGAACAAGCAATTAATAGAAAAATAAAACCAGTAGTCAACCTGCATTTGAAAAGATGTCCAACCTCACTGCAAATTATGGATATACATAATAAAATCACAATGAAATACCATTCACATTCGTGAAATTGTCAAACATGAGAACAATACCAAGTGTTGAAGGGTTAATGAGGATGTAGGTGGAGCAGTGGAAGCTCTCAAATAGTGTTGGTGGGTATATAAATTTGGCATTTGTTAAAATTAAAAACATGTCTACAGTACTACCCAGCAATTCTATTCCTAGGTATATGTTTGAGAAATTCCTGCATATGTACATAAGGAAACACATAAAAGCAAATTCAAAGTAGCCTTGTTATAATAGCAAAAACATTTAAAACAAAACAAAACAAAACCCTGACTGTCCATCAACAGGGAGAATGAGTAAGCTGTGTTATTCCATATAATGGAAGATAGTTGTGCAAATGAATGAAGTAAGCTTCCACATATGACTATGGAAGAGTCTCATGTAGAGTACTGAGGAAAAAAAATCAAGCCACAGAAGCATACAGTTTAACACATGTACGTGTAAAGTTTTAACACTTGCAAAACAATACTATATATTGCATACAGATACCATATTTGTATTAAATGTATGAGATTTTATTGTGCATGTGATAGGTGTTTTTGTCATTGCCTTCTCCCTATGATAAGATGGCACTTGGGTTGTAGAGTAGCAGTAGGTTATTTCTTTCCTGGGAAGATTTTCCAGAGGTAGTGACTATTTAAGTTGAGTGATGAAAAATGAGCATGGGTTTTCTAAGTAGAATTCATGCACTAAAATTAATATACTAAAGTGTGTTCCTTTGGCTCACAGAAAAGCTACTCTGGTATTCACTTAGACCCTTTTGAATTATTGAGTATATTCTAGCAAATTTGTTGCCTTCTAATCCATGGTAGATTAGACTGCCAGAGGCAGGTACATAGGTAAATGAGAAATGGTGGCCAGCTGTGAGATATAAGGCAGGAAAAATCACCAAATGCAGACAAAGTTATTAAAACTAAAAGCAGTCTAAGGCTAAATGTAACATAAAGGCAATGAATCACAGATGCCCTAATAACTCCAGATAGCAGGTTGTACACTACTGCAATTAATGATGACCCCCCAGGTCATCCACATGTTTCTATTTTTCTTCAACTATTCAGGAATTTTTATGATACATATTTGCAATAATATTCATCAATTTTAAAAAAGATTTGGGAATTGAAGCTATTTTTCTGTTATGCAAAATTAACCTTTTGGAATAGCACACTTCTAAATTATGCCTAGTAAGTGATGCATTTCTGTGTTTCATTTATTCAGTAGACATTCTATGAGTAATTTACCATGTGGTAGGCATAATGTGGACACTGGCCGTACACAAACAAATCAGATAATTATATCATCCACTAACACAATGTGTGATATATGATATGTGTTAATATATGTTTATTTAGGAAGAGAAGAAAGTACCAATTGGCTTTTTGATCTTTGCTATACTTTTATCATTTTGAAAATTAAAAAAATTAGAAGTAGAGAGAACTGAAAACTATTGGATTTGGAATTTCAATTGAGAAATATATTTTATGAAATTCCCATAGGCTTCTTGCAGTATGTATTAAAAGATTTTTAGAAGTTTAATCTCTTTAATTTTGTAATTCTGATTCTAAAAATTTGTCATAAGAAAACAATGAAAAATAAGCACAATGGGAAGAATTAATATTGTTAAAATGGCCATACTACCCAAAGCAATCTACAGATTTCATGTGATCCCTATCAAATTACCCATGACCTTTTTCACAGAGCTAGAACAAATAATCCTAAAATTCATATGGAACCATAAAAGACCCAGAATTGCCAAAGCAATCCTGAAGAAAAAGAACAAAGCTGGAGGCATAACCATCTCAGACTTAAGGCAATACTACAAAGCTACAGTAATCAAAACAGTATGATATTGGCATAAAAACAGACATATGGATCAATGGAACAGAATAGAGAGCCCAGAAATAAACCCACACACCTATGGTCAATTAATCTTTGACAAAGGAGGCAAGGATATATAATAGGTAAAAAGACAGTCTCTTTAGCAAGGGGTGTTGGGAAATTTGGACAGCTGCATATAAATCAGTGAAGTTAGAACACACTCTCACATGATACACAAAAATAAACTCAAAATGGCTTAAAGACTTAAACATAAGATATGACACTGTAAAACTCCTAGAATAGAACAGGGGCAAAACATTCTCTGACATAAATTGTACCAATATTTTCTTAGGTCAGTCTACCAAGGCAATAGAAATAAAAGCAAAAACAAACAAATGGGACTAATCAAACCTACAAGCTTTTGTACAGCAAAGGAAACCATAAAGGAAGTGAAAAGAAAACTTACAGACTGGGAGAAAATATTTGCAAATGATGTGACTGATAAGGGCTTAATTTCCAAAATATACAAACAGTTCATACAACTCAACAACAAAAACACAAACAACTCAAATTGAAAAATGGGCAGAAGACCTAAATAGACATTTTTCCAAAGAAGACATACAGATAGCCAACAGGCGCATGAAAAGATGCTCAATGTCACTAATTATTAGAGAAACACAAATCAAAACTACTACCTCATGCCTGTCAGAATGGCCATCATTAAAAAGTCTACAAATAGGGGCTTCCCTGGTGGCGCAGTGGTTGAGAGTCCGCCTGCCGATGCAGGGGACATGGGTTTGTGCCACATACCGCAGAGCGGCTGGGACCGTGAGCCATGGCCGCTGGGCCTGCGTGTCCGGAGCCTGTGCTCCACAGCGGGAAAGGCCACAACAGTGAGAGGCCTGCGTACTGCAAAAAAAAAAAGTCTACAAATAAATGCTGGAGAGGGTGTGGAGAAAAGGGAACCCTCCTACACTGTTGGTGGGAATGGAAGTTGGTGCAGCCATTGTGGAAAACAGTATGGAGGTTCTCAAAAACCTAAAAATAGAGTTGCCATATGATCCAGCAATTCCACTCCTGGGCATATGTACAGACAAAACTATAATTCAAAAAGATACATGCACTCCTATGTTCATAGCACTATTCACAATAGCCAAGACATGGAAACAACCTAAATGTCTATTGACAGATGAATGGATAAAGAAGATGTGGTACATATATACAATGGAATACTACTCAGCCATAAAAAAGAATGAAATAATGCCATTTGCAGCAACATGGATGCAACTAGTGATTATCATACTAAGTGTAGTAAGTCAGAAAGAGAAAGACAAATACCATGTGATATTACTTATGTGTGGAATCTAAAATATGACACAAATGAACCTATCTATGAAACAGAAACACACTTGTGATTGCCAAGGTAGTTGGTGGGGGAGAGGGATAGATTGGGAGTTTGGGGTTAGCAGAAGCAAACTGTTACATATAGAATGGATAAACAACAAGGTCCTACTGTGTACCACAGGGAACTATATTCAATATCCTGTGTTAAACCATAATGGAAAAGAATATAAAAAAGAATATATATATATATGTATAACTGAATCACTTTGCTGTACAGCAGAAATTAACACAACATTGTAAATCAACTATACTTTCATTAAAAAAAATAAGCACAGTGCTTTTAGATGTTGCTTACCTGGCATTATTTCCAAGAAGAAAAAAGTGTCCAATACTAGGGAATTGGTTAAGTTATGTTATATTCATCTATCAGAATTCCAGTTTGAGGATACTTAATGATGTAAGAAAATGTTTATGCTAAATTGGTAAGTTGTAAAAAATGGCTGGATAAAAATAGCGGTATTTATGATAGTGGAATTACAGGTAATTTTCCTTTCTATTCTTTATTCTTATTTTCCAAATTTTCTACACTAAACATATAACAATGGTTATAAATGTAAAAAAAAATCAATTTCTATTTGTAAGACAGCACTGATTTTCCATTCTGGAATAGATTGTTTTGGAAATAAATTTTTATCTTAGATGATCATTATTGACCATAGTGAGTTTTTGTGGACTTTGTCAATGATCAACACTTGAATTTTGTTTAAAGCCACAATAATTCACACACAAATTCACCAGGTATGATTTAGATCACTCATTAAAAATATTATTATGTACGTTCTTGTCTCTCAAGTTGAATAAATAAATAGAAGTGTATGTATTACTAAAGCAGTAGATAAGTATTCACAAAGATGAAATGGAGAATCTTCATGTAAATACTTAATATTCTGTTTTGTTCTCATGAATTTGCAGTTCCTCTGTGGGTAGTGCACTTCCTCGAAGACGCTGCTGTGCATATATTACCATTGGAATGATATGTATTTTCATTGGAGTTGGATTAACTGTGAGTATTACTCTACTCGCTGTTAGAATTCTTTCCTCTTAACTTTATCAGTAGTAAATGGTGAGGTCTGGAACAGCCTTCATTGATCGCTGAAGAACCTGCCTTCCTCGCATACCAGGCCCAGAAGCTTCTGAAAAACTATGAGCAATCTGAAGCCAATCCATTGGCCTGGAGCTTGCCCATCCAGGTGAAATCATGTCTTGGGATCCCTCTGAAGGTCCTTGACATTGGGAATTTTACCCTCCATTTAACAAAAGCCCATTTGTTTTTATTTAGTGCCAGAACCAATTTTGTCATGGCCAAAGCTGAAGCAATGCTCATTCAGCTATGAAGGTCTGAAAAACCATTCTTCTTTTTATTCAAGTGAAACAGAGATTTATTATCAATATGGGGATGACATTGGGGTTATATAGATTAAATTCCTTTTATAAATAAGATATTTTAATGGAATTTTTGTTTACTTTATAAAGTTTATAGTTAATGTAGCTAGGAATGTCATTTTATTAAATTTTACTCTGTTAGTGGTAGCCAACAAATGCAGCAACTCATATTTTGTTGGGGTTTTGTCATCTTAGGAATATACTTCATAAAAATTGCATGTAAGCCAACACAAGTTCTCAGTTTCTAACCTTTTATTTTTATATTGCTTTTTATTTTAGGTTGGCACCCAAGGTTTTGCAAGGCGATTTCATGCAACCTATGTTTCTTGGGCAGTTGCTTATCTCTTAGGTTTGATCTGCCTTATCCGAGCTTGTTATTGGGGAGCTATAAGAGTGAGTTACCCAGAACACAGTTTTGCATAAGCTTGTTTATGATTTGGTAATGCAGGTGAGAGTATCTAGCAGTTCTGGATAAACTACTCTGGCATCTTTAAATCATTTACCTAATGGATTTCATTCTGGTTTATGTATGAAGTTTTAAGACTTTGGGAGTCTTTTATGAACAAATGCTCATTGTACTACATTATATGCAGATAGGTGGTTTTGCTGCTAAGTTTTCAAGCTCCAAATAATAAAGCTTGGTCTTCATGTTCTTTTACATCTCTTAAATATATTTTTGATTTGTTCCCAAATTTTACATATAACATCAGCCTTTCATTATTTTTAAATCAGTTATTCCATTACTTTCTGATCTGTATTTCTAAGAAGTGTTTATAAATGTTGGTATAATAGCTTCACATTTATACTTATATTTTAATTAAACAGTAACACAATTGCTTGCTTTAAAATCTAAGCAATACACATTTTGCTTGAACTGCTTACTGTAACTTTAAGATCATAGTGACCTTATTCAGGAAAAAAAAATTTAGTGTACCTTCAAAGACTTGACATTCTTGTCAGATAAAGACCATTTCTAGATACTGTATGCTTGTTTTATGTTGTTTGTAGAAAGATATAATATTTTGGTAGTAATTTAAAATACAAGAATAAAAATATTTATTTGTCCACAGCTGGAGATATGTTGGGTAAATGTTTTTTCCTCGAAGATCACAGGATCTTTGTCTTTGTCTTTGTCACAGGATCTTTTTGTCTTTTATTTTTGTCATTTTTTAATTTACTAATTATAAAAGTTCTGGCCTAGATTTTTGAAATTTAATGTTAATCATCTCTATGTATTCCTTTATGGAGACTGAAATATTTCACATAACATATTTCACAATATTTAACCATTTACAAAGATGTATGTATATTAGGTTGTCCTCCTTTTCATTAGATCATGGTAAATTTTTCTTATTGGGATAATTATGGAATACTTACATGTGAAGGGAGCCTGTAACATTTTACACTGGCTAAAATATTGAGATGAGATGCAGTTACTTTTACCATTCTTCTCAAATATAGCTGGTTAAATAATTACCAAATTTATTCAAAATACAGATCAAAGACATAAAGCAACATAGTTTTCTAAGAATTCACTAGGATTTAAGGAATCAGCTCTTGCACTGCCCATCTTTGCAGTTTTGAAAAAGAAATTGCTTAACTGAGAGGTAATATTCTAAAGCTTTTGAAGTAGTAGAATTAGATAATGAGATGCTCTGAGTAAATTAATTGGCTATTCCATGGATAAGAATAATATTTTTAATTATTTATGTTCCTAATTAGTATAAAAATGTACTCATCAGAGAGGTTGGAACAAACTACACGTAAATTTCAAAGAGTAAATGATAAATGTATAAATGCAGTTGCTCAGGATTATATGTACCTTTAAAAATATACTAATAAAGATTATTGTTCAAAAATTACCTTGTTCTATTCCATTTTTAAAAAATAAGAGGTTTTTCTAAAATTGCCTTGAGATCTTACTCTAAAGTTTTCATGTTCAAGAGTGCATATAATGTTCCTTTATAGAATATTCGCTTATGTTTTTTCCAGTATTTTCATGCTTTTATTTTAAAAATAAAGATTTTTTTAATACATTTGTAATATACTTGATTTATGAAATGAAAATCTAATTTGTTTATTTTCTTAATGGTTGATTATTGTAGCAGCATTGTATATTGAGTAATACATTCTTTCCCCAGTAACTTGAAATCCCACATTAAATTATATGCTACATGATTATATTCCTTTTGGAATATAACTCCATGATAGCAGGAACCTTGGTCTTATTTGCTGCTTTATTTCCAGCATTTAGAAGAATGCCTAGTGCGTATGTGTTCAATAGATACTTGTTGCATGAATGAATAAATGATTGAATGAATTGGTATGTTAAATTCTTAAATGTGCTTGGGTCTGGAATTTACGTTTGTTCCAGAATGTATAGGTAAATGTTTATATAATCTTATGCTAATGAAAATCTTTCCAAGTAGAAGCCCAAAGCAGATATTAATAAGAAAGAAATTCAACATCCATTTATGATAAAAACTCTCAACAAAGTGGGTATAGAGGGAACATACCTCAACATAATAAAAGCCATGTATGACAAACCTACAGCAACATCATACACAACATCAAAAATCTGAAAGCATTTCCTCAAAGATCAGGAAAAGGACAAGGATGTCCACTCTCACACTTCTTTTCAACATAGTATTGGAAGTCCTAGCTACAGCAATCAGACAAGAAAAAGAAATAAAAGGAATCCAAATTGGAAAGGAAGAAGTAAAACTGTCACTGTTTGCCAGTGACATGATACTATATATATAGAAAATCTTAAAAGACACCACCAATAAACTACTAGAATAAATGAATTCAGTAAGTTGCAGGATACAAAATTAATATAAAGAAATCTGTTGAATTTTATACACTAACAACAAACTATCAGAAATAAAACAGTCCATTTACAATTGCATCAAAAAGAATAAAATACCTAGGACTAAATCTAACCAATCTTTTACAGAAGGTAAAAGACCTATACTCATTAAACTGACATTAATGAAAGAAATTGAAAACAACACAACAAATGAAAAGATATACCATGCTCATGTATTGGAAGAATTAATACTATTAAAATGACCACAGCTTCATTGTAATCCCTATCACAATACCAATGGCATTTTTCACAGAACTAGAACAAATTATTCTAAAATTTGTATGGAAACACAAAAGACCCCAAATAGCCAAAAGAATCTTGCAGAAGAAGAACAAAACTGGAGATATCATGCTCCCTGGCTTCAAACTATACTACAAAGCTGCAGTAATCAAAACAGTATGGTGCTGGCACAAAAACAGACACACATTATCAATGGAATCAAAAATCAAGACCCAAAAAAAAAAGAACCAAGAGCCAGAAATAAACCCACATGTATGGTCAATTAATCTACAACAAGGAAGGCAAGAATGTACAATGGGGAAAGACAGCCTCTTCAATAAATGGTGAACAGCTAGATGCAAAAGAATCAAACTGGACTACTTTCTCACACCACATACAAAAATAAACTCAAAATTGATTAAAGACTTAAATGTAAGACCCCAAACCATAAAACTCCTGGAAGAAAACATAGGCAGTATGCTCTTTGACATCAGTCTTAGCAATGTTTTTATGGATATGTCTCCTCAGGCAAGGGAAACAAAATTAAAAATGAACAAATGGGACTACATCAAACTAAAAAGCTTTTTCATGGCAAAGGAAACTAACAACAGAACAAAAGGCAACCTACTGAATGGGAGAAGATATTTGCAAACAATATATCTAATAATAGGTTAATATCCAAAATATACAAAAAAAAACTCATACTACTCAAAACCAAAAAAAAAAAAAAACAATTAAAAATTGGGCAGAGGACCTGAATAGACATTTTTCCAAAGAAGACATATGGATGGTCAACAGACATATGAAGAGATGCTCAACATCACTAATATCAGGGAAAACTACAGGATATCACCTCACATCTGTCAAAATGTTTATTATAAAAAAGACAACAAATAGCAAGTGTTGGTGAGCATGTGGAGCAAAGAGAACCCTTGAGCACTATTGGTATGAAAGCAAATTGGTACAGATACCATGGAACACAGTATGGAGGTTTCTCAAAAAAACTAAAAATAGAACTACCATAGGTTGCTGCAATTTCACTTCTGGGTATTTTTGTGGAGGAAACAAAAACATTAATTCAAAAGGTACAGGCAACCCTATTTTCAGTCCAGCATTATTTATGATAGCCAGGACATGGATGCAACCTAAGTGTCTTATCAACAGATGAATGGATAAAGAAGATGTGGCATATATATTCAATGGAATATTACTTAGCCATAAAAAGAATGAAATGTTGCCATTTGTGACAACATGGATAGATCTAGAGAGTATTATGCTAAGTGAAATAAGTCAGACAGAGAAAGACAAATGCCATGTCATTTCACTTATATGTGAAATCTAAAAAACAAAACAAACATAACAAAGCAGAAACAGAGGCACAGATACAGAGAACAAAAAGGTAGATTTGTGGGGGGATGGGTGAAATAGATGAGGGACATTAAGAGGTACAAACTTCCCATTAGAAAATTAATAAGTCACAGGGATGTAATGTATAACATAGGGAATATAGTAAATAATGTTTAATAACAATATAGTGATAGGTGGTAACTAGATTTATCATGGTGATCATTTTGTGATGTATTAAAATATCGAATCGTGTTGTACACCTGAAATGCCATATTGTAAGTCAGTTATACTTCAATTAAAAAAATACATTAATAGGAAAGGATTAATGATTGTATGATTAAAAGAAAAAAAAACATAAGTAAATCCAAAAGACAAACTGGTGAAGATCTTTTCAAAATAGTATAAAGAATTACTTTTTTTAATACGGGAAGAGACTAAAGGCATGAAAAAGCAATTCACAAAAGAAGAAATACAATAATTAATAAACACCATCTTTTTAAAAAATTTGCTAATGATGAAAGACTATACGTTAAAAACTATGAAAAAAGAATTTCACCTACCATATTAACAAAAGTTAAAAAGCAGTAATATTCCTGCAATTTTGAAGATATGGGAAGGTACACACACACACACACACACATTCTTTGACCTAGTTATTCTGTCTCTAAGAATTTATCCTAAAGGTGTTATGGATAAGATAACAAATATATATGTACAACAATGTTTATCACATTTTTATTTATAATGGGGGTTAAAAAGAAAAAAATGTCTAAAAATTCAATAATGTGGACTAGGTGAAATAAATTATGGTACACCTATACTGTAAAACAACAGGCAGTCATTAAAAATATGATGAAATTTTTCATCTGTTCAGTTGGAATGGTTTACAAAATATTGTGGGACAAAATCAGATCACAAATCAATATGTAGAGTATAATTCACTTAAAAAAATGATTTTACATGTTATGTGTTGAAAAAACTAAGGAAAATTAAGCACTAAACATTAAGAATAGTTATCTATGAGTGATAGAAGATAAATGATTTTTACTTTATTTCTGTGCTAGATTAACTAATAGTTGGAAAGTGTTAAGTTTCCTTTTGATAAACAGATAAGAATGCTAAGTGATGATCACATCAGTATTTGTTACATTGTCATTTGATTCTTGAGTTTTAAATTTATTAAAACCCAAACCAATGAGTTTCATCCATAAAACCTTAAGTTTTAAAGTTAACATATTATATATTTAAGCTTAGTCTTATATGAATTACCATAAATTTTTAATTAACTACATCCAAACTTATGACAGTTTATACTTAGCCTTCCAGTGACTAGTACAGAAGTAGAACACAGAAAGTGCTGGGAAAACATTATTGGAAAGAATATAACATAGCCACTCATCAGAAAAGGAAGGATTTATTTGTCCCCTGTGGTCCAAGGTAGGAAAAAAAAAAAAAAAGGCTTAGTTCTTAGAAAAGAGAAAAATAGAACCATGATCAGGTATTCTTGAGCAAGTCATTTGTGAGAATACATATGTCATTTTGGCAGAAAAGAAAGAATCCTAATAATGATAGGTGGCAAGTATGGTGCTAGCCTTACAACATGTGCTATATAATATTCACAGAAATCCTAAGAAAAAGATTCTTGTTTCTGCTTTGCCAGAGGAAATTGAGGTGCCACTCCCATAGACCTGAAAAAGATTTTGCGTAGAACAGGCATCTGCATTCAAAACAAGCACTAATGATTCTGATGTTGGTTTTCCCTGAGTCATACTCTGAGAAACACTGTACTAAACCATGCTGAAAATATACACAACACATGTTCACATGCACTTTCTCTGGCATTCACATTTTCTAATATAGAAAAAGCTTTGATTGTATTTGAGTAATAACACCATTTCTTTTGTTTAGCTTTTGTTTATTTTTGATCTAGCTATACTTGTGTGTAACTCATCTCTGGGAAGAAAATAAAATATTTGCCCTAAGTATTCATTTCACAAAGAATAGAATACTCTAGTTTAAAAAACATTTTTTGATTTTATTATATCATTATTAATTTTATAGCATTTTATCTTAAATATTATTACATGTATTTATTTTCTTTTTTATAATTAACAAAATCATAGGAAATAAGTAGGAATATTACATATTAAATATAAGGAAATTGACATACAATGAATTTTAATTAATATAATTCTCTTTCTTGTAATAGCAATATTTATTAAAATGATTGTTAAATAGCACAAAATGCTAAAAAAGGTTTGTAAAGGCTTTTAATTTTTAAATTTATTTTACATGTTCGGTTACAAATTTAAATAAATACTAAGGTTCTTTATGTTTGATAAATGCGCATGTGTTTGACCTTAGGTGGAATACCATTGATAAACAAAAATGAGAAGCCTATATTCTTTTGGGACTGCCTCCCAAATAAGTTTTTAGGTAAGGCTAAATATCTGAGTACAGTTTGTAATTTAACAGGTGAGAGTCTTTGATTCTCCACAGAGATAGTCTTCAGTTTTGTAAATGTAACTAAAACTCATTTAAGGTAACTTGCTAAAAAGGAAGTGATCACACACATTGCTCTGAAGTTTTTAAGTGTCTTATGTGTATGTGTAATGTCTGGATATAGAACTACTGTAAGTTCCCAGTGTTTAAATAAAATTTTCTGAAAAACCTTGCCACAGTGTCTGATACTCTATGCCAAATATACCATTGACTTAAGATATTTGATATTTAAATAATCTTGGAGAAAATACATTACATTTTCATTAGTCATTAAGCCTTTAGCAAGAATAAGCTTAGGAGATTTGTAGAGAATTCCTTAGATTATGTAATGCCTTATTTTTTCCTGGCCTCTTCCTACTCACCTGCTGTATGACTCCTTCCTTTAAAAGTTCCTCTCTGCCTACCATCTGCCATCCACAGGTCTTCTTTTACTCCCCCGTAATTAATGCAGACTTCAGTATCTGGTTTTCATTCTTATCACATGCCATTGATTTAAATGTCAATGTGAATGGCCTCTCTAATACTCTGGTCTGGACTCATTTCTTTGATTCCCTCAAGTCCAGTGACCTTTATCTCCATTACACGTCTGCTATTCACCACTGTAGCTGCACTCTGGGCGCCCATAGTTAGAACCACTCCATCTCCAAACTCATTCTCAGATATCCACTCTCTGAACATATGCTTCCTCTATCCAAAATTCTGACCCTTTTTGTACTGCCATTCCTGAATATCACCTTCAACACTTCTAATTTCTTGATTATTCCAATCTATCATCTTCTATATTTACCAATGAATCCCATAACCACAAATGCCACTACATATTTTTGATCTTTACCTTCAATTGCACCTCAACATTGTTTACCTGTCTTCAGCTCTCTCTGCAAACTTCCCACAGATACCATATGAAAACTTTAGTCCTAAAGCCCCTTACCACACTTTTCACAGAGACCCCCTTCCTCTTACAGCGGTTTTTTTCTTATTTCACCTATTCTTACCTTTGTTCCATTCCTCCACCTACACTCTAGATTCATTCCATTCCCTCATTCCTCCTCAGGGAACTCACAATATCTTTTCATTGTTTCTGAGATCCATCTGGCTGCCTAAATCGATAACTGGCATCACCATTTTTATCTCTCATCTCACACCCTCTACAATCCATCAGTTCTCCCTATTCTCTGAAGTATGTGCACGTCTCTTCATGGTTCCTCCCTATCTTAATTGTGGCTCTCATCAACATTTCCTGTAAAAGGCTATGAACAGGTCCCTCTGCTTCTATTTTTGCCTTGCCTGCTGCCTGTACCTCTCCTCAATCCATTTTCCACATTACTCACCTAAGTGATTATTTTTTAGATGCACATAAGATCTTATCATACCCTACCTACAGTCCTTCAGCATCTCTCCACATGCTTATAAGGGAGATAAAAGGCTCTTCATTCTTCTTTAGCCTAATATTGAACCACTACCCAAGCAGTGTCTCGTATTTTGTGTTTCTGCAGTATTGAACTACTGATATTTTTTGGTATTGACTTCTGTTTTATTTCTATATGCCTTTGGACATGTCCTTCTGCCTGCAAGGAATATCCCTGTCTAACTTGGTAAACTCCTTTCTATCCTTGAAAATCCTCCTTAGGCATTACCTCCCCTGCAAACTCTTCCATGATCCTTCCTCTCCTCCTTTCCACCCAGACAGAATTCTTTCCTTGTACTACTTCTATTCCATGTAAATACTTCTGCCACATATACTACCCTCTATTCTACTTACAGGTTTATAGGTACTCTTAGACTATTGTTCTCTTCTTACTAGTTGTGCCTCAGTCATGCAAGTCGTATCTCAGTTTGGTTTTTATATCCTCAGTGCCTGGCACATAATAGGCATAGACTTTCAAAAATGTTTTTTGTTTTTTTTTTCTGAACTAAGCTGAGTGGAAGCAAATCGCTATTATAGCTTTTCATGCATTGTTTCAATGATTATCTGTATTTGGGGGTGTGTGTATGTGTATCTTCCATAAAATGCTTTGTAGATGTTTGTGGAATAATAAGAGGAAGAATACTGACAGGAGGTTGGTAAGGATATCATTTGGTAAACACTAGGTAATGCTACCTCTTCAGCTTTTCCCAACTCCCAGGCTTTCAGTAGAACTACACAGGCACACCATGAATGCCTTTATCTTAACAATTAGCTATTGAATTGGAATTGTCTCTGTGTAACTGCACCCTAACTAGACAGTACCTACCATGAGAACAAGAAACCAGTTTGTGTGCGTGTTACTTGTGCTCATACAAGGTTATTGTGATCATACAAGGTTTTATTAACTAAATGTAAGGTATTGTGAAGGTAAAGTTAAATAAGCTAAGAAAATACAATTGTAAATAAAACCTCTACTTACAAGTAGTAAGACACATTTAACTCTTAATTATTATCCTTCTAATTGGGAACTGGGATTCCTATTTCCACTTTTGTATTTTCCTTGATACAGTCTCCAAACGTTTTTTTTTTTTGAACCAAAGTAAATATTTATTTAGAATGAGAAAAACAATGCAATGACAACAAATTAAAAATTTTAAAAAGCTGACAAATACCACAAACATCAAAAAATCCATAAAAATATTTTAAATTAACTGCCTGTATTTTTAGTTTTTTGATTGCCTCTTCATTTGAAAACAATTTTATAGTGCATTTTCTTTGTGAGAATAAATAATTTGGTATTTTCTCCAGGATAGGCAATCAAAATTTATTTTTATTATTGAAAGTTTAGAAAAGTTAATTTCAGTAACAACTTGTAGTGTCAATTTTTAGTGTTGTTAAATTTGGGGAAACTTGTCATGAGTTTCTTATGTGAGCTCAATAATTTCAGGGCATTTCAAGTTTTCCTGGGCAGTGTAATTAGTATTTAAATTGCTCACTAACCTGTTGTTAAGCTCTTTTTGTAGATGTATATTATAAGTTCTGGATTATCCTTGTAGATGCCAATATTTCTTACCAAATCAACAAGAGATTTTTTAAAATTTCAATGTGTTTATATAATTTATTCTTCTTCATCAATTATCCAAAAAATTAGGAGTCTGCTTATTAACTATATTTAAAATGTATTTATACCTTGAAGTAGATTACTGATTTTGGTTTTATTTGAAAAAAATTTTTTTCTTCCATCTCACTTTTTTATCATAATTTCTATTGATTTCATTTAGTAATACGTAAAAACTAATTTTATTGTATGATGTATATATAATTGTATATGTTACATTGTTAAACATATTCCTCAAGAAGAAAACTTCTGTTTTGACTAGATTAATGAGAACTGAATCCTACACCTACAATTTTTTACATCTGGGGGTTGAAAGGATTTACTGACTTCATTATCCACAGACTTCTGTTGCTTCATGCCACAGGACATGTTCTTATCATGACACCTCCTCTGACCTGCACTTTAGTCTCTGAAGCCAGGTGAGCTGTCTCAGTGGAAGGTAAGAATGTTGCTGGAAGCCTTTTCTACACCTAAATAGCTAGCAATAACTTGACTATGCATGGAAGTGATTGTGAAACTCCACACCTTTTAAAATGGTAAATCCTACCATATTACTGTCCCACTTAAACACTTCAACGCTTCCCATTGCTCTTAAAATAAAATTCAGTCTCCTTACTGGAGCCTACAAAAAACTAGGATTTCAGCTTTTCCTGTCTCTCCAAACTCATCTTCAGCATTCTCTTCTTGCTTTCTATTCAACCATACTGGTCTTAATCAGTTTCTGAAATATGCTAAACTTTGTTTTTTCTCACCCCAGGACATTAATACCTACAGTTCCCTTTCCCTAAATACCTTTTTCCTATTCTACATCAGCATTCAGCCCTAGCTTAGATGATCCCTTTTCAGAGGCATTTCATCTTCAGTTATCCCATTCCAGTCAAGCTTTCTTTGCCTTTACACAGCCTCCTTTGCAGTACCTGCCTTTTGAGTCCTCTTTCTAAGTACTTTTTTCTGGAATGGGTTTTCTTAATCAGCATCCCTTTCCTAATGTTCCAATTTATCTATAACGTGTATGTATATGTTATATATGTATGGGTACATATTTTTTGTGTGTGTACATAAAAAAGCTGTTTGAAAACCTCAACTTAAATATTCTTTTATAATCTCATATTTACAAGTCCCAGTTTGAACTCATCATTTCCCTCCTTAAACCTGTTCTGCCTCTTGTGTTCCCTATCTTATGTCATCACCACCTATTCACTTGTTCACCCAATTCAGAAACCCCGAGTCACCCTAGACTCTCTTCTTATTCACTCCTTCCACCCAGTCTGTCACAAACCTATTGATTTCACTTCAGCAGCATCTCTCAGATCTATCCCTTCTTCTTTGGTACTTAATCTCAGACATCATTATTTTTTATTGGAGTTATGGCAGACACCCCCAGGGAAGTCTTCTGTGGCCTGTTTAATATTGCTATATCTTACACCCCACACAATCTGCCCTCCATAGTGCTGTGAGAACGACCCTTCCAATATTCAAAAAGATAAGTTATGAAAGATTCAAACTTTTGATTCATGTCCACTTCTTCTGTTTCCTTTCCACACTGCTGTTTCCCCTACTCCAACTACTGTACGCCAGACAAGTTTTCTTTTCCCTTTGCACCGTCTCTTCTTCCTTGCCTTCTTCCTCCAGCCAGCTGGAAGAAACCAAGCCTAAGCTGTTCCGAAAACGGCTCTAACATTCCAAGCCTAAGGGTCAGTTTAGGCATTCCTTACACTATGCTCCCAACTTAAATCTATTCCCCTAACGCAATACTTAGCACAGCCCACAGAATTTGTTCACCAGCCCAGGGGCCCACCGGATTGTGAGCCCTGTAATTACACCCGTGTTCACCCGTGTTCCGCCTCCACGTCCCCCTAGTATAGTGGTAGTACCAAGTGGGGACTCTCAAAAATAACAGTGAAAAATTGAGTAAAAGAATAAAAGTGAAAATTAAAAATAAAGGATTCGGATTCAGATGGAGTCGCCTCAACCAATTTTGTTCCTTTCAGGACGGCAGTCTGTGTGCGACATGTATTCCTGTCAGAAGTTAACCATTTCCCTTACTCCATGACAGCCCGAATCCTAGCACCACTGAGACTCAGGCCAGGGACAGCTGCCAGCGCCTGCGGGATCCGCCGGCAGCTCCGACGCGGGAGGGGCTCAGTCGTCAGCTCACCGGAGGCCTCGCTCACAGAGGCGGCATAGCTCACAGACGCTGCCTGGAGTCCGCCGCCCGGCACCGCGCAGACGTCTCGTCTCGCGCCTCCCCGTGTCGGGCAAGCAGGACCGCCGGCTGGGGTCCCAAAGGCACCTCGGCGAAGCCTCAGCACCACGCGCGGCTCCCGAGACGCTGCGCCCGCCCCTCGCGCCCTGCACATCCCGAGAAACGCACGCCACAGGTTTAACGGTTCTGCTCCCGCCGGGCTGCGCCGCGCTCTGGGCCCCAGGCGCCCGAGGCCCCGCCCCGCGCCCGCCCAACGCCCCTGGGAGCCGCCGTCTGCCACGCCCTCGTCGCCGCCACCCTGGGCCTGGAGCGGACTCGCGGCTGCAGCTGTTCACGTACGGGCAGCCGGGCGTTCGGCCGCCGCGTCTAGGGCTGAGCGCCGCGACGCGGCTGCTTGTCCCGAAATCCTCCCGGATCTTAAGGCGGTAGGTGGCCGGGGATGACGAGCCATACGAGGACAGAAGTCAGGTCCCGGGGTGTGAGGAGGCCGGTGGACGCCGTCTCCGAGGGAGGAAACGGGGGAAGTTGAGGTGAGGGAGAGAACCTCTGGGGTCAGTCGGCGCAAATCAGGCAGGACCTCCACAGGGTCCCCAAGGTGGTTCTTAGAGTGTGAAGGGAGCGAGCAGGTCGGAAGGAAAGGGGTGGGGGCCGGTGTGGAAAACCGGGCGAGGGGCCAGTGGCCAAGGGAATTACACTGCTGAAGGGATATTGATAAAACAAAAACAAAGCAAACACATAAAAAGCCCCGAAAAGGAAGTGCACATCGCCCGCTGTCCCAGGACCTGGTCCTAGGTAGTGGGATGGTTTGAAGACTGTTTCCCATGCCCTAGAATCATCCTTACTAATTTTGGGCAACAGTTTGTTTTTGTTTTTGAGATTACTGTAGTTGTTTTTATTAATAATAAATTAAATTCATAAGAAAAGAAAACCCAGTAAGAATAAAGAAGCAAAAGACATATGTGGTCACTTCACAGAAGGAAATCAAATGGTTAATGAACGTATTTGAATATGTTCTATGCAACTTGTATGTAAGGGTATGCTGTTTTACAAAAGTTGACATATAACATTATAATAGTTTCAGGTGTACAACATATTTGTATCAAAATTTTATAATTGCTGATATTTTAGCAAAACTAAAAAAAACAAACAAACCTGAAAAAGGACAGTTACATCAGTTATGACAACCACCAACACCCATTACCTGGACAGTTTTATCCCACCTCAATGTTAAATTGTGCTTGTATTGAAAGATGCTTCACAAAGAAAAAAAATTTTTTTGGTCAGAAAGCATGAAATGGAAAATATAAGGGGACACTCTAGGCTTATAACTTTTTGATATTTTAGTTTTAATTTTTCCTACATATGGCAACACGATTTGTGGAGTATAAAGTGTCTTTCGTCATGTAAGTCATAATTAGTTTATCCTGTACTCCTCTATATTTCCTTTATGATATTTTTCATCTATCAGGTTATCAGTTTGTGCTGTTTACTTACAAGCAGCATTTGGCTTTAAGGAATCCTAACTTTGTAAAAGAGATATTTTGAAGTTGAAAATTAAGATTAAATCCTATCTGGTATAATCCTATATGGGAAATATACATGAAGTAAATGAAAGCATGGTCTTTTCACTTCTTCTCTCAGCTTATTTCTTTAATTTTATATGCTTTTATTTCTTAATTGCAGCAGAACCATCAGCAGTTTCTAAAGAAATCTAGAATTTAAGTTGTAAATTTTAAGTATAATATTCAGCTTTTAAGTATAATACATATTATGTTTCATATATCTAATCCATTCTGTGGATTAGAATGGCAGTGTACCATGTCTGCAGAGTGAGGAAAGCATAGTAATCCCACAATTTATTTAGTAGTTGAAGAAAAATTGAAAATTGAGGAAATGAAAATTATTAGCACACACCACTTTATTCAGCAAGGTTTTATACATAAATATTCCTTCTCATAATTAATTTTTTTTCCATACAAATAGTGTCCACATGGAATAGTGGAGAGTCAGGTGTCTTTTACTTACCAAACACACAAGTTTAGAGACAAGGGCGTGAACTTTATAGTCGGAACCTCATTTCTACCAATTACTAACCGTGTGAACTTGAGCTCATCTCTTATTTTTCTTAGCCTCAGGTTTCTCATCTGTAAAGTAGCTAATAATGATTTTCTACAACAGTTAATGTACGGCTCAAAATTAAATGAGATAGTATATGTAAAGCATTTAACATGTAGTAGGATCTCAAAAAATGGAGTTTTAATTAAAAAAGAATAGGATATGTTGGGTAATGAAATTTTGCCCCAATTGATCAGTATATATACTTATCTCATGGTACTATATTTTAGAAAATTTTAGGTTAATTTGTAATTTCAGAATTGGTGGGCCCTTATATTTAGTTTGATATATTTTTTTAAACAAACAAATAACCTAAGATATAGTTAGTATTCTAGATGAAGAATAGCACCTACACAGGTTTCCTGACTTGCAAACCAGTGTTCTGTTCATACCACTTGGCATTTTAAGATGATTTGTGTAAACTTGAAAAACAACTTTAGTTAGTAACCATTTCTCAGCATGTGTTAATATAATGAATTTTTGAGACATTGGATCAAAATGTCCTTTAAAAATATTTATACCACAAAACTATATATTTACATTTCAAAGACAACTTTATGACAGGCCCACTACTTGCTACCCAATGTTGTAGGTAGGGTTATGTTTTTTTTGCAACTGTTCTTTGTAACACTTGATATCATAAATGCCTAACCTAGGTAGCTTCAAAGGAAAGGAGTTCTACATTCAATGAGTGAGCAGACATTAGAGTTTAAGATTGAAGTTATTTTATATGCTGACTGTGTAGTTCAGCTGTCTTTATTTGTAACCCAGAGAATTAGGCTTTGGTTTGTGGAGCCCTGTCCTTCATAGATTCTGATCCTAGATCAGTTTTACAATAATAATTGCTTATTGTTGTATAAGGTAAATACATTTCCATTAATAACACTGTTTAAGACATGATGCTGTTATGTAGTATGCATCCCAAACTTATTCCCTATAATGTCACTGTCTCTATGCAGACATAGTTTACTTTAATAATTTCCTTAACTGATGTGGATTTATTTATCTGGGGACTTTGCTGTAGTTTTCATACTACAAATTGAAAGGGTAGGTGGTACTGAAAAATCTTTTCATTTGTTTGCTTGTTTATTTATATGTGTTGTAAAATCATATAGGAGTTCTGTAACTCCCCAACACTTGAAAACTGTGGATTTGCATTGAATACTGGGGATTTGCATTGCTCAGCAACTGGAAAGACTTTACAACCTACCAACTCGATTTCAGCTGAGCAATGAAAAATAAAAAAGCGTGTGCCAAAGTACTCTATTGTATTCTTTTCATATGGGAAACAGGATGGAAAATTACTACTACTAGTATTAGTGTCCTAATTAAAATGGCTAGGATAAACATTAAATAATGCAATATTAGACTGTTCTTTGGTCCATATTAAAATATTCCCTTCCACATAGAAAATATTCAATAAATATTTGAAGTGGGTTTTTTTTGCTACATATGCTTATAACTTTTTTTTTCCTATTATATCAAAGTAGTGCATTAGTTTTGTTTAGAAGGTTGTTAATCACTGTGCGGAAATACCAGTCAACATACACATTACAAATCTAGATGGGTGTTAACTTAGAGTACTGGCTTGCATCTCTCCGAATTTCAAGAAAAAGTAACTATTTTGTGCTTAGTTATCATTGCTAACTTTGAGAGATTGTTTATAAATTTATGATTTTAACACTTGAATTATGTCCAAAGGCATTTTTTTAAGATGAAAGCATTTCTTTGGAGCGTAAAGAAAGTGATTAACCCTATTTTATACTTAGGGAAACAGTCACTTAGACCAACCTCTGCTTAAAATCATGGGTTACAATCAATTTCTGGATGAGCAAGTGCAAAATCAGGTGGAGTTTTACTTTTGACTTTGTCTTGATAGGTATCAAAATTTGGAAAGCTTTTGGTCCATTCAGGCATCAGATTTTCATTAAATAGGAGGTATTTAAATTTATAGATTTATTTAGTAAAACTATGTTGCAGCTACTAAGATACAAAGATAAATAAAGCCTAGTTTTTTTGGCTTAAACTAACTCACAGTCTAACCAAGTAGGCATATAATAGATTTTTTGTATGATACATTTTAGAAAAATTAATAGGCAAAATATTGGGTTGGTCAAAAATTCATTCAGCTTTTTCATAAGAAGTCATGGAAAAACCCGAATGAACTTTTTGGCCAACCCAATACAATATGGACCACTGGAGGAAGAAAGAAAAATCATTATTGTTGCTACCACTATTGTTATTTTACTATCACCTATTTGTTAGGAACTAGAGAACTTCATGTGAACCAGTTTATTTAATGTTAGCGCTGAGACATGAGGATACTTTCCAAGGAAGTAGAGGGAACTTGACCTTGGCTTTGAAGGATGAATAGCAATTTGGGAGAAGAGCAGCAGGGAGAGTGAGGGAACTCCAAACAGAGGACCTGAATATATATGATGAAACAAAATAACATTTATGAATTCAACAACTTATTGAACGTGTACTGTGTATTAGACACTGTGCTAGCCATTAGAGATATACCTGAGTGATAGAGCTATAATTTTATAGTCAGATAATAGGTATTTGAAACTAATGCAACACACTGGAAGAGGATACAGGGGTGATTTATGAGCACATAAGAAGGGTACTTAATGAAACTTGGACAGTTCTGCCTGTGTGGGAGGTGGAAAGAGAGTATGGGGCTAGCTTGAGCATAGCATCTTGGCCAAAAGCATGGGGATGAGCATACCCATCACTTTTTAGACTCATGACCTTGGGCAAGTTACCTGATTTCCCTAAGCCTTCTCTGTAAAATGAGGATAAAAAAATGATAAAATTAACATTTATTTAACTTTTACTATGTACCAGGCATTGTGCTAATGCTTTATACAGAATTTTCTTTTTTAGTCTTCACATCAAACTTAGGAGATAGGGGTTATTGTTTTCCATAATTACATAAATAAGTGGTGGAGCTATGATATGAACCTAGGTAGGCCGACCCAAGACCTGAGCTCTATCTGTTAATAGTGCCAAATTTATAAAGTTGTTCTGAATATTAAATAATGTGACATAGATAAGTGGTTTACTGTGCATGACACATGGATGTTGGGTCCTGTTTCTATTAATAATTCAGGAGGTGATGGGGTACTGAAGTTTTTTAAGCAGGTATGTGTGTAAGGAGATCATAGTTTGGAGACTATGTTCACCCATTTGTTCAGCAGATGCTTGTTTTACACCTACTTTGGATCCAGTCCAAGTACTGAGTTAGTTGTAGGGGACACAGGAGGAATGAAAATATTGTTCCTCACTTTAAGAAGACTCTGTTCCTCACTTTTGCCTAGTATGGAAGACAAATCAGCCATTATAGTGTGGTATATAGTATAGTATAGTACAGTGTTCCCTAAGTGGCATGATAAGGGCATATTCACTGTGTCCCAGGTACATAGGTACATAGGGAGAGGGAGTATTTTAATCAGTCTAGGTGTTCAGGGAGATGAATTAAGAACTACTGTGGGACTAAAAGAGTAGTGGTGGGAGTAAAGAAGATATATTTGAGAGATATTTTGGAAGTAGAATGGATAGGAATTAGAGACTGATTATGGTGTGGGGGCTCTAATATAGACAAATTTAAGGTGTCTTTAACTGAGGGTGATATGAGGGAGTTGGTGATGACTTAAGGAATACAGGAGGAGGGACATCTTTGGAGTCAAAGTAATGAATTTGATTTTTTTTATAGTAATAGCATTTATTTAGCACTTGCCTTGTGCCAAGTAGTCTTTTTTTTCTTTTTAACATCTTTATTGGAGTATAATTGTTTTACATTGTTGTGTTAGTTTCTGCTGTATAACAAAGTGAATCAGCTATACGTATACATATATCCCCGTATCCTCTCCCTCTTGCATCTCCCACCCACCCTCCCTATCCCACCCCTCTAGGGGGACACAAAGCACTAAGCTGATCTCCCTGTGCTATGCGGCTGCTTCCCACTAGCTATCTATTTTACATTTGGTAGTGTATATATGTCAATGCCACTCTCTCACTTTGTCCCAGCTTACCCTTCCCCCTCCCCGTGTCTTCAAGTCCATTCTCTACATCTGCATCTTTATTCCTGTCCTGCCCCTAGGTTCTTCAGAACCTTTTTTTTAGATTCCATATATATGTGTTAGCATATGGTATTTTTCTCTTTCTGACTTACTTCACTCTGTATGACAGACTCTAGGTCTGTCCACCTCACCACAAATAACTCAATTTCATTTCTTTTTATGGCTGAGTAATATTCCATTGTATATATATACCACATCATCTTTATCTATTCATCTGTCGATGGACGCTCAGGTTGCTTCCACGTCCTGGCTATTGTAAATAGTACTGCAATTTTGGATATGTTAAATTTGAGGTATCTATAGTAAAATATAAATGGAAATATCTTTTGGCAATTAGAAAGGTAAAACTGGAATTTAAAAGAGAGGTAGATGCTGGATGTGTAAATTAGGGCCTATTTATCATGCAGATAGGTAGTTGCAATCATAAGAATAGATGAGAGTAGCTAAGAGGACCAAAGCCAAATTTGGACGAATCCCTAAGTTTATTTGGAGAAAAGTAGGATTCAGCTAAGGAAGTTAGAAGAGGCAATCAAAGAAATAGGAAACAAAACTTAAAGAAAAGAGTCAGGGGAGTTAAGGGAGAAAAATGTTTTAAAGAGGGAATATTCAGTTGTGACACATGCTGTAAAGGGGTCTATGGTTTGTTGCATGTTATTTTAAATGCTTTGTTTTGTGTTTTCCACCTTATAAAATAGTTCTCTTCAAATGAATGTCGTGGTTATTTGTATATATGTTAAAGCAACTTGATTATCTTGTCTAGAAGATAAAATGTATTTTTCCCGCCTAAAGTATGGAACCTCAAGGTCTTTGAGACAATGGAAACCAAAAAATTGATTGGTAAACCACTTCAACCAGCAAGACCTGTTCGTCATCTGACTTCTCCTCCTGGTGAGTAATCTAGGGTACACATTTTAAAAAATTAATTGGTTAATGGCTAATTAGTATTTGAAAGGCCAAATAATATATAAGTAATGTGTGTATACAATATATAAGTAAATAAATATATAAATGGTGGATGTTTAAAAAATAATGAAAACCATTGATCTCCACTGTTTAAAGAATTTAGAAGTATTACCGAAGAGAAGGATTCTTTTTTTATTGAAATATAGTTGATTTACAATATTGTGTTAGTTTCAGGTATACAGTAATGATTCAGTTATATACATATATATATATATATATCTTCAGATTATTTCCATTATAGGTTATTATAAGATTGAATATAGTTAGTTGTGCTATACAGCAAATCTTTGTTGCTTATCTATTTTGTGTATAGTAGTTTGTATCTGTTAATCCCGTACTCCTAATTTATCCCTCTGCTCCTCCCTTTCCCATTTGGTAATCATAAGTTTATTTTCTATGTCTGTGAGTCTGTTTTATAATAGATTCATTTGTATTATTTTTTAGATTCCACATGTAAATGGTATCATATAATATTTGTCTTTGTCTGATTTACTTCACTAAGTATAATATTTCCTAGGTCCATTCATGTTGCTGCAAATGGCACTATTTCATGCTTTTTCTATGGCTAATATTCCATTGTGTATATATCACATCTTCTGTTGATGGGAACTTGGGTTGTTTCCATATCTTGGCTATTGTAAATAGTGCTGCTATGAACATTGGGATGCATGTATCTTTTTGAATTAGAAATTTTGTCTTTTCTGGATATATACCCGGGAGTGGGATTGCTAGATCATATGTTAACTCTATTTTTAGTTTTTAAGGACCCTCCATACTGTTTTCCATAATGGCTGCACCCATTTACGTTCCCACCAACAGTGTAGGACGGTTCCCTTTTCTCCACACCCTCTCCAGCAATTATTATTTGTAGGCTTTTTTTTTTTTTTTGGTGGTATGCGGGCCTCTCACTGCTGTGGCCTCTCCCATTGTGGAGCACAGGCTCCGGACGCGTAGACTCAGCGGCCATGGCTCATGGGCCCAGCCGCTCCGCAGCATGTGGGATCCTCCCGGACCAGGGCACGAACCCGTGTCCCCTGCATCGGCAGGCGGACTCTCAACCACTGTGCCACCAAGGAAGCCCTATTTGTAGACTTTTTGATGATGGCCATTCTGACCTGTGTGAGATGATACCTCATTGTGGTTTTGACTTACATTAAGAAAATTCTTAATGGTCTACCAGACCAGCAAAGGTGGGAAGAACTCGTGTATTTTTTTTGCCTGAGAGCAACTTGTGTATCTTTTTTTTTTCATGTCTCATTTTCATGGTTAACAACTGGCTTCTACTCAGAATGATACTCTCAATACAAATTGTGTCCTGTGATTATGATCACTGCAGAGCAGTCATCTGGAGAGAGCATTAGACTTTAAAAAATATACCTAACTGAAAAAAATTAGTACCAAGCAACACTTACAGATTAAGGCTGTGCTTGAGCTGGAACATAAAATCTAATTTTTCAGGAAATCTAAATTTTCTAAAATATTTTCTTTTGCCCATAAAACTAAACTTTTGGACAAATTCTTGAAATACTTGGTATTTAATTTCTAAATTTTTTGTTATTATTTTCATTACTAGTATATATATTTATATTTTATGTATATTTGTCTATACATATATACATAAAATATAAAAGTTATTTAAATCCTGTTTAGTCCATGTGTTCAACTGAATAACTGGCTACTTAGAAAAGGGAAAATATAGCCCTTTTACTGGGTACAAAGATGAATCAGAAAATATAGAAATGACACAGCTCCTCAGTCCTCCATTTTTTCTCCTATCTTTGGTTCCTACAAAGAAGATTGTCTCTACTTTGGTAATGTTTCCTTTGAAGATGGCTGTGACTTAGGACAGACAAAATGAAATTAAGGGATCTTCTGGACCATAGTTTAGCAATGCTGAAGCTGTATCCTTCTGGTGCACTGAAGAAGCAGTTGTGTAGGGCAAAGTCTCAGATTTTTTCCTAAAGCGAAGGAAATAAAACCATTGGCAGCCGCTTCTTTCTGTGACTAGCCTTTTTACAGTACTCGTCCCTCCCTCATTTGTACAAGTTCAGTTTTCCACTGATCCTTTCCCTTGAAGGCTATTTCAGGGGTAGGTAGGAGTGGGCTGGTAGCCCTGATCTCTCATTTAATTATATCCTCTTAAGATCTGGACAGGAGTAGGGGTTTATTAAGCAGAAAAGTTAAGTAAATCAGAAATTAATTTTAGCCTTTCTCAGCATACTTCTATACTCTCTGGACAACTCACATCCTCAAAGAAATCTACTTTTTCTTCAAGACCCAGATTGAATTATTTCTTTTCGTGAAGCCTTAGTTGATACCCCCAAAGCCCACTCTACTCTCCCCTGGTATCTTCTCTGTACCTGTCACATAACTTATTTTTATTATAGTCATTATTTATGAGCTTGTTTTTTTAAAAATAAGCTATGAATTCTTTTATCTCTGAGCTTTTTTCATGCTTATAAACCCATCTCCTAATATGGTGGCTGACATTTCATTGTGTTGAGTAAATGAACTATCAGAAAAAATTTCAAAGCAGTGCCTAGAATATCCTAGGTACTTAAGGTTTTTAAGTGGTGGTATACCATTTATTGAAGTAATAGATATTTAAAATGTTTTTTTTCTCTCCTAACAGGAACAGTATTCCCTTTCAACTTCCAAAACGAATATCCATGCAACACCCAGTACTTACAAAGTGGAGTTAGCAGAGTAAGTCTTAGAAGTTATAATAAAATAAAGCATTACGACTGGAAAGTAACATTTGTTAGATGGCTGTTGTGTGCCAGGTACTATACTAAGTGCTTTATATACTTTTTAAAAGTTATGATCTATTTCAAGCATATATTAAAGAGAATAAACACTTATTAATACCCATTGCTCACCATTTTCAAATCTAAATATTTTGTTTTATTTGTTTTAGAAAATGTTAAGGCAAAAAACCTTACAGGTAAAATTTTAAAAACCTATATATCCCTGCACCATCCCATTTCCTTCCTATACTTCCCCAAGATAACTGTCCTCAATTTATTATTGTTTTCGTGAATGTATTAGTACTTTTGCTATAACAAATAGAATTGTTTTAACTGTTCTACAATTTTATATAAATAATATTTTACCTACACATATTCTGCTATGTTTTTTCACATTTAGGTTTATATTTAAAATTTTCTAATTTAATTATTTGACTAAATAAAATAGTCACAAATTTAAAAATTCAAAATATACAAAATGACATTTAGTGAAGTTTCCCTCCAATCTCTATCCCCCAGTCACCTATTTCCTCTGATCAGAAGTAACCATTGTACCCCTTTCTTATCTAGAAACTTCCAGAAATACATTATGCATAGACAAGCATAAATATATTTATAAATGGAATACTAGGCAACTGTTAAAATGAGTAAAGCAGTTCAATATGTGCTGATACAGAATAATCTCTTTATATATATATATTAAGCTACATTTCTTGTTCCATTTTCTGTCATGGGCATGACACTTGTTTCTGTTTTATAATAGAAATAGAAATATTTTATAATAAACGCTACAATAAACACCCATCTATATGTTATGTTTAATACATGTTTGAGAGGTTCTCAGTAGTATAAACCTGGAGTAGAATTGCTATATACTGTCAGATTTCTCTCCAAAGTGATTTGTACAAGCAATGCATGAAGTACTCTGATTTTTCTGCACCCTTACCTTGTTACTGTCAGACTTTCACTCTTTTTTTTTTTTGCGGTACGCGGGCCTCTCACTGTTGTGGCCTCTCCCGTTGCGGAGCACAGGCTCCAGACGTGCAGGCTCAGCGGCCATGGCTCATGGGCCCAGCCGCTCCGCGGCATGTGGGATCTTCCCGGACTGGGGCACGAACCCATGTCCCCTGCATCGGCAGGCGGACTCTCAACCACTGCGCCACCAGGGAAGCCCGTGACTTCCACTCTTTTTTCATGTTTAATGGGTGAGAAATGTAACTTGTCGGTTTTAATTTTTAATTCTTTATTACTTTGAATGCAGCCTCTTATGTTTAATTTGGCCATTTGGTTTTTCTCTTTTGTAAATTATCAGTTCATATCATTTGCCCATTTCTCTTGGTCTATGAGAAAATTTTTTTTGTGTGTGTGTGTGTGTTTTTCAAACTATAAAATCTTAATGTAGTCATATTTTAATTTTTTTATGATTTCATGCTTTGTGTCATTGTTTATGAAGTTTTCTCATCCCTAAGATCAAAGGATATTTTTCCTACATATTCTTCAAAAAGATTTAAAGTTTTGCTTTAATATTTAAGTGTATAATCTACCTGAAGTTAATTTTTGTATGATATAGATAAAAATCTATTTTTTTCATATAGAAGACCAGTTGTAAAGCACAATTCATTGAATGATCTATTCTTTCCATTCAGATTTATGCCATCTTTATAAGTTTTCAGATAAATAGGGCCTGTTTCTGGACTCTTAATTCTTTTCCATTGATCTCTTTGTGTATCTCTGTGTCAGTACCATGATATCTTAATTACACTTGCTTTATATTAATTTTTTAAGCCATTGTAATGTTTTGTTTTATCTGTTCCAGTAGTTAGCATTTCCCTAATTAATACAATAATAATATTCATACCTCTCTTTGGAACCCTTAACCTTCTTTTAGAAACTTTATAAGTAAAAAGGAGTATATTAATATTGTAAATTTTATAGAGAAAAATCAATTAATTAGATATACTTCTAAGTTTAAAATTTTGTCTGCTGCTTCAGTTATAATGCAAAAGCGACCAGAATCTATGTCAGAGATATATCACATAATTTATAATGAAGGACACTTTTTACTAACTCTCTGTATTTTTTTAAACCAACTTTGTTAAGGTATAATTTACATACAGAAAAATGAACCCATTTGTTCAAAGAGTTTTGATAAATATATACCTCATGTAACTAACCCCACAATGAAGCTATAGAGCTGTAGTTTCATCTTCCCCCAAAATACTCTTTTATTCCTTTATAGTCATTCACCATCCCCACTTCCGCTAATCCTAGTGCTCCCTCCTCCAGGCATCCACTGATCTGCTTTCTTTAGCTATACATTAGTTTTGGCTGCTCTAAAATTTCATATAAATGAAATCACACAGTCTATATTCTTTGGTGTTAGATTTTTTTTTTTTTTTTTTGCTGTACGCGGGCCTCTCACTGTTGTGGCCTCTCCCGTTGCGGAGCACAGGCTCTGGACGTGCATGCTCAGCGGCCATGGCTCACAGGCTCAGCTGCTCCGCGGCATGTGGGATCTTCCCGGACGGGGCATGAACCCATGTCCCCTGCATCGGCAGGCAGACTCTCAACCACTGCGCCACCAGGGAAGCCCTGGTGTTAGATTTTTTTTTGCTCAGCGTAATGTTTTTGAGATTCTTCCATGTCCTTGTAGATAGCAGTAGTTGGTTTGTTTTTAATTTGGAATAGTATTCTGCTGTGTGAATACAGGACAATTTATTTATTCCTCAGTTGATGGACATTGGATTGTATCTAGTTTTGGGATATTATGAATAATTTTGCTGTGGATAATTGTGTTCACGTCTTTGTGTGGACATGCACACAATACCCAGGAGTGGAATTGACGGATCATATGTTAAGTTGGTTTAGAAACTGCCAAAATGTTTTCCAAAGTGGTTGTACTTTCTTACATTCCCACTAATAGTGTGTGAGGTACCAGTTGCTTCACATCCTTGCCAACACTTGGTATAGTCAGTCTTCATTTTTAGCCATTTTAGTGTGTGAGTAGTTGTATCTCATCGTATTTTATATTTGCATTTTCCTAATAATTAATGAGATTGAGCATTTTATCATGAGTTTATTTACCATCTGTAGTTTTCTTTTTTCTTTTTGGTGTCTGTTCAGATCCTTTGCATGTTTCTAATATTTGAGTTGTCTTTTTATTCTTTTATTTTAAAAAATTATTTTAAAAGATAATATACAAAAGCAAATCACTATATCCTATATGTGTGAATTTATTTCTAAACTCTATTATGTTCTACTGATTTATATGTCTGTATTTTTCCAGCTTTATTGAGATATAATTGACATATAATGTGTAAGTTTAAGGTATAGGATGTGATGATTTGATACGTGTGTATGTTGTAAAATGTTTACCACAATGGGTTCAGTTAACATGTCCTTCATTTCACATAATCACTATTTTGTTGTTGTTGTTTTGTTATAGTGAGAACATTAAGATATACCCTCTTAGCAGCTTTCAATATACAATACAGTATTGTCAACTATAGTTATCATGCTATATACTAGATTCCCTATATGTCTATCTCTTGGTCGCCATCACACTTTACAGACTGCTGTAGCTTTCTGATAAGTCTTGAAATCAAGTAATGAAAGTTCATTAACTTTATTCTTTTTCAAATTTGTTATTCTGGGTCCTCTGCATTTCCATATAAGTTTTAAATGAGGCTGTCAATTTTTACAAAAAAGCCTATTGGAATTTTGATTGAGTTTAAAAATTAATTTGAAAAGAATTAACATCTTAATTTTGAGTTTTTGATCCATAAACATGACATTTCTCTCTGTGCTTTGTTTTTTTCAGCATAGGGGTCTTGAGCATCTTTTGTCAAATTTATAAGCATTTTGTGTTTTTTGATACTATTGTTAAGTGGTATTTTTTGTAAATTTCAAATTCCATATCTTGGATACTAGGATATAGAAATACTATTGATTTTTGTATATTGACCTTGCTAAACTCACTTCTTATATCTCATAGCCTTTTTGTAGTGTATTCCCTCCCATTCTTGCTCTATTGTCATAATTTTACTTTAGTTTGTGCTATAAATACACAGCACATTGCTACTATTTTTGCTTTTGTATATTATATTTTAAAATAATTTTTTAAAATAAAAGAATGAATTTTATTTTACCTTCATTTATTCCATTTCCAGCACTCTTAATTTCTTTGTGTAAATCCATGTTTATTACTGGTATTATCTTTCTTCTGCCTGAACAACTTCTTTTAATCTGTTTTTTTAAATTATTACCTCATAAATAAGCACTTGAAAACTTTGGCTTAACAACAACTTATTATCTTTCATGTGTCTGTGGGCTGACTGGTCTTAGGTGACCATTTCTCAAAGATGTGGTTGCAATCAGATAACATCTAGGTCTGGAGTGCTTTAAAGTCTTGACTGGACTGGATGGCCAGATGGCTCACTCACATGGCAGGTAGTTAATGCTGGCTGTTGGTTTAGAGTTTAACTGCCCCTGTAGACTGGAAGGGGCACCACAAATGACCTCACCAAGTGGCTTGGGCTCTTTACAGCACCACATCTGGGTTTCAAGACTAAGGCCTGGAAACCAGCAGGGGCCTGTCATATTAGATTGGTCTGAGCAATCACAGAGCTTGCTCAGATTCAAGGGGAGGAGATAAAAGAATGTCAAGAATGTGTGGCCATCTTTGATCTGTTTAAAAATAATATGAATTTCCCTTCATCTGTATTACCTATTCATGGCCTTCACCCATTCTTTTTATTTATTTATTTATTTATATTTTTTAATTAAAAAAAAGTTTTATTGGGATATAGTTGTTTTACAATGTTGTGTTAGTTTCTGCTTTATAGCAAGTGAAGTGGAGTTCCCTGTGCTATACATCAGGTTCTCATTAGTTATCTATTTTTTATGCATTAGTATATATATATATGTATGTCAATCCCAATCTCCCAATTCATCCCACTTCCTCCTTCCCCCTTGGTGTCCATACATTTGTTCTCTACAACTGTGTCTCTGTTTCTGCCTTAGAAACAGGTTCATCTGTACCATTTTTCTAGATTTTCTCTTTCTGACTTACTTCACTCCGCATGGCAGTCTCTAGGTCTGTCCATGTCTCTACAAATGACCCAATTTCGTTCCTTTTTTATGGCTGAGTAATATTCCATTGCATATATGTGCCAGTCTCAGAGACCTCTGGGACAATATTAAATGCACCATTCTTTTTTATAGGCTTTTTTCCCCATTGTTTCCTAGGAGCTCCTTTATACTACAGAAATTAGTTCTTTATGAGTTACAGTATTTTTCCTGTTTACATTTTGCCTTTTGAGAGTGTTTATAAGTCTTACTCTTTAAATTTTCAACCTAGGAATGGATGTTGATATGAATTTGTCTCTTCCTGTTCTCCTTCCTTATCTCAGTGGTGTACATTTGTTTAAGATAAGGGACAGGGTCTGGGAACATTTTTGCTATAAAAATGAAAAGGCTAAATAGAATATCTAGGTGTGCAGATTGGGTATTTCACCACAAATTGCAAAGAACCTTGACTTGAAAAAAAAATGGTGTTTATTTTGCTTTACTCAAGCCTGGTCAACATTTTTCATTTCCTAAACTAGCCATATTATCCCATGTTTTGCAGCTCAAAGGCTGCTTTTCTTCCATAAACATTCATTTTTCACCAGTCAGCCAGCCTAATTCCTATTAAACCTATAAGTGTTGTTTAAGCATCACTTCCTATGTAAAGTGTTTCCTGAAATTTCTAAGTCAAATTTGATACCCCTTCCTTCCATTGCACCTTCTGCATATCGTTATTATAGAACTTCTCAAGTTTCATTGTCATTTAGTGTTTTATTTTTCTGTCTACCTTTTAGTTTGTGATCCCTCCAGAAACATATACTGGAATGTCATGTTCATCTTTTTTTTTTTTTTTTTTTTGCGGTACGTGGGCCTCTTACTGTTGTGGCCTCCCCTGTTGCGGAGCACAGGCTCCAGATGCGTAGGCTCAGTGGCCATGGCTCACAGGCCTAGCCGCTCTGCGGCACGTGGGATCTTCCCAGACTGGGGCACGAACCCGTGTCCCCTGCATCAGCAGGCGGACTCTCAACCACTGCGCCACCAGGGAAGCCCTATGTTCATCTTTGTATTCCCAATACAAAGCACAGTGCCAGTCATGTAGTAGGCACTCTGTGTTTGTTAAATGAGTGGGTTTAATAGGGCCACTGCTATCCATTTGGTGCCTTTACAAGAATTAGAAGAAGAACAAAAAATTATATAAAAATACAGATTTTGTTAGAATAAGAGACCTTGCTGCCACCTGCTAGGATATCTGCCACATCTGTGCTGTGAATGGTACCCCTTTAGATCCACATTCTTCATAACTATATGCAGTAGCCCTGAGTTTCTAAAGCTAGCTTGACTACCTCTTATCTATGCACTTTTGGATTTGTTACTAAACACTTTTTGTCTTGATTTCCCTTGCCTGTAACATGGTGATCATAACACTTTCTTTACTTCCTTGTAAGATTATGACAGTTAAATGAGATAAGACATAGATAATCACCTTATAAAATTTTAGTAGGTGTACTTTCTTACATGCTATGAAAGATTTGAAATAATCTACATTTTCAGTTGTTAATATGTGCAGGCATGACAAAGTAAATTTACTTTTTTTCAGCTTTATTGAGATATGATTGACAAATACAAATTTAATATATTTAGGTTGAACAACATGATTTTTTAAAAAAGTTATGCAACCTGATGATGTAATATACATACATATTGTGATATGATTACTGCAATCAAATTAATTAACACACACAATTTATATGGAAACACAAAAGACCCCAAATATCCAAAAGCAATCTTGAGAAAGAAAAATGGAGGTGGAGGAATCAGGCGTCCTGACTTCAGACTATACTACAAAGCTACAGGAATCAAAACAGTATGCTACTGGCACAAAAACAGAAATATAGATCAATGGAACAGGATAGAAAGTCCAGAGATAAATCCACACACCTATGGTCACCTAATCTATGACAAAGGAGGCAAGACTATACAATGGAGAAAAGACAGTCTCTTCAATAAGTGATGCTGGGAAAACTGGACAGCAGCATGTAAAAGAGTGAAATTGGAACACTCCCTAACACCATACACAAAAATAAACTAAAAATGGATTAAAAAAACAGTGTTAGATACAATTTTAAAACCTTAGATAAAAAGTATATTTTCTTCTTTCAATAGTGTAAGACGAATGGAATGCAAGCCTTTTCTCAAGGTCTTAATGAACAACATCAGTCTCCAGTTAAAAAAGGTAAATTTTTACCATAATTCTCAACTTTCATAAGAGAGTTTTAGCATTCATGTAAAGTTAATATTTGCTTAGCTGCAAACCTTAGGTACATACGAAATTTTATTATGTTCTTTTGGTTGATTTCTGTCTATATTTGGTTATAGGTTTGACTGCTCTAAAGGGGAGACCACAATAACAGTGACTGAAACAAGATAGAAGTTTATTTCTGTATCTTCTGTATCATGTAAAATTTTGAGCTGGTGTACTCATTCTGGTTTGTGAAGTTTCTACCAGCCCGTGTATTATACTGTCCTATGGCTTTACCATCCTCAATACATGGCTTCTATCTTATTGCACAAGATGAATGCCTCTGCTCCAGCCACATGTCCCCTCTCTAGCCATCAGGAAGGAAGGAGGAAGAAAGTTCTAAAAAGTATGACCCAGAAGTTGCATATATAACTTCTATTTAATTTCTCATTAGCCAGAACTTAGTCATGCTGTACAAAGCAGACTGGAAAATATAATCTTTAGCTTTCCAGCCAGCTAATTCTATTGCTGAAGCAGAAAGGAAGAATTGCTCTTGGGAAGAACAAATAGTCTTTCCCACACCAGCTACTTTTTAATAAAGTAAAGATTATTTATTAATTTAGTTTCCAAATTTTTGTCAACCAATCTATGTATGTAATTTAAAAGTTACAAGTTATAAAAAATACTCTATTAGCATTTTCTTCTAGTTTTTAACTCCATATTCTAAAGAAAATATTTAAATTGTTTCCATATTTCTCATTTTTTATATTATATTTTGAAAGCATCTTTTGGAAAATGAGAATTTATGTCTTTCACATCAGCCCCCTCACTTCTTCAACCCTTCTATCTACCCCCTCCCCATCACATAGTTACTTAAATTTCATTTATAGCATCATCACTCTTTATATTATATGACTATATAAATACAGTTGCTTGGCTGAGAGGTGCATATCTCCGTTTCATACAATCCGTCTTTTTTCCTGGAGTTAACGTTTGCCTTGTTTTTCTATGCAACTGTTGTTAACTTTGCGCATCAGTTGCTCCAACAACTCTGCCACACTTATATATATTTTCCTTATGGTCATATATATCAGTTGGCAGTTTTTCCCCTGAAGGAGACTTTCCTTTTAGAATCTTCCATTATCCTGTTCCAGTATGGATTAATTACTCTTCAGTACTGCTGTGAAGCTGTTTTCCTGGAATGGACTTCTACTGTTATCTGGGGATATTCCCCTTGCAATTCTCAGGTTTCTTTTTTCTTCTTTTTGATTGAAGTAAAACTCATCATTTAAACCATTATAAATGTACAATATCATGCAACCATCACCACTATCTAATTCCAGAACATTTTTATTACCCCCAAAGAAACCTCATACCCATTAAGCAGTACTCCCTCATTCAGTCCTCTCCCCAGCCACCAGCAAACACTAATCTGCTTTTTGTCTTTATGGATTTACTTATTCTGGACATCTCATTTAATATAATTATAAAATATATTACCTTTTGTTTGTGGCTTCTTTTATTTGCCATAAGGTATTCAAAGTTCATCCATGTATCAGTACTTCATTCCTTTTTATGGATGAATAATATTCCATTGTATGGATAAGCCACATTTTATTTATTTCTCAGTTAATGGACATTCAGTTGTTTTTACTTTTTGGCTATTATGAATAATATTGCTATGAATATTTGTGTACAGATTTCTGTTTGAACACCTGTTTTCATGTCTCTTGGATATATGCCTGTGAGTAGATTTGACAGGTCATATGGTAGTTCTGTGTTTAACATTTTGAGGAACTGCCAAACTGTTTTCCACAGTGGCTATACCTCTTTACATTCCCAATAGCAATGTGTGAGGGTTCCAACTCCTTGACATCCTTGTTAGGATCTTTTTTTTTAATCATAACCAATCTAGTGGGTGTGAAGTGGTATCTCATTGTGATTTTGATATTTATTTCTCTAATGACTAATGATTTTGAGTGTCTTTTCATGTGTTATTGGCCATTTGTATTTCTCCTTGGAGAAAGGTCTATTCATGTCCTTTGACCATATTTTAATTAGGTTGTTTTCTTTTTGTTGTTGAGTTTTAAGAGTTCTAGATACTAGACCCTCATCTGTTCTCTCCCTCTCTCTCCCACTTCCCTTCTGCCTTCCTCCCCTTCTCTCTCTCCCTATGTATGTGTGTGTGTGTCTATGTGTGTGTGTAATAAATATATACATATATTTATTAGGTATTAGATATGTGTATATAAGACCCTTATCAGATATGTAATAATAGACACTAGACTCTTATCAGATATATAATTGTCAAGGACTTTTTCCTTTGTCTTTTCATTCTCTTGATAGTATACTTATATGTACACATTTTTTTAAATTTGTTGAAGTCCAATTTATCGTTTTTTCTTCTGTTGTCCATGCCTTTGATGTCATTTCTGAGAAATTGCCAAATCTCAGGTCATAAAGATTTATCCCTATGAGTTTTACAGTTTTAACTCTTACATTTAGCTCTTACATTTAGGTCCATTTTGAATTAATTTTTGTATATGGTGTGAGTTATAAGCCAACATTCACTTTTTAAAATTGAGGTATAGTTGACATACAATATTATATAAGTTTCAGGTATGCAGAATACTGAATCAATTTTAAAGGTTATATTTCATTTATAGTTATTATAAAATGTTGGCTATGTTCCCTGTGTTATACAATATATCCTTGTAACTTATTTATTTTATACATGGTAGTTTGTACCTCTTAATTCCCTGCCCCCATGTTGCCCCTCCCCCTTCCCTCTCCCTACTGGTAACCACTGGTTTGTTCTCTATATCTGTGAGTCTATTTCTTTGTGTTATATTTAATAGTTACTTTTATTTTTTAGATTCCACATATAAGTGATATCATACAGTATTTGTCTTTCTCTGACTTATTTCACTTAGCATAATACCCTCCAAGTCCATCCATGTTGTTACAAATGGCAAACTTCCATTCTTTTTTGTGGCTGAGTGATATTCCATAGTATATGTATGCCACATTTTCTAATTCCATTCATTTGTTGATGGACACTGGGTTGCTTCCATATCTTGGCAATTGTAAGTAATGCTGCTGTGAACACTGGGATGCATGTATGTTTTCATTTTTTTCAGATAAATACCCAGGAATAGAATTGCTGAGTCATATGGTAGTTCTATTTTTAGTTTTTTTAAAAATCTCCATTCTGTTTTCCACAGTGGCTGCACTAATTTATATTCCCAACAAAAGTGAACCAGGGTTCCCTTTTCTTCACATCTTCACCAACATTTGTTATTTGTGTTCTTTTTCATGATAGACATTCTGACAAGTGTGAGGTGCTATCTTGTTATGATTTTAATTTGCATTTCTCTGATGATTAACGATGTTGAACATCTTTTCATGTACCAGTTGGCCATCTCTATGTCTTCTTTGGATAAATGTCTATTCAGGTGTTCTTCCCATTTTTTTAATTGGGTTGTTTGTTTTCTTGATGTTGAGTTGTATGAGCTGTTTATGTATTTTAGATATTAACCCCTTATTGGTCATATCATTTGCAAATATTTTCTCCCATCAGTAGATTATCATTTTGTTTTGTCAGTGGTTTCCTTTGCTGTGCAGAAGCTTTTAAGTTTAATAGGGCCCATTTGTTTGTTTTTGCTTTTATTTCCTTTGCTTTAGGAGACAGATTCAAAAAAATATTGCTACAATTTATGTCAAAGAGTGTTTCACCCATGTTTTCTTCTAGGAATCTTATGGTTTCCAGTGTTACATTTAGGTCTTTAAACCATCTTGAGTTAATTTTTGTATATGGTGTTAGAGAGTGTTCTAGTTTCATTCTTTTACATGTAGCTATCCAGTTTTCCCAGCACCACTTATTGAAGATACTTTCTTTTCTCCATTGTATATTGTTGCCTACTTTGTGGTAGATTAAATGACCATAAATTCATGGGTTCATTTCTTGGGCCCTCTGTTCTATTTCATTGATCTATGTGTATGTTTTGTATCCTACTGTTATTTTTTTTAAATTGAAGTACAGTTGATTTACCATGTTGTGTTAGTTTCTGATGTACAGCAAAGTGATTCAGTTATACATACACACACACACATATATATATAATTTTTCATATTCTTTCCATTATGGTTTATTACAGGATATTGAATATAGTTCCCTGTACTATACAGTAAGACCTTTTTGTTTATCCATACTGTTTTGATTACTGTAGATTTGTATATAGTCTGAAGTCAGGGAGGATGATACCTCCAGTTCTATTCCTCTTTCTCAAGATTGTTTTGGCTATTTGGGGTCTTTTCTGTTTCCATACAAATCTTAAAATTATTTGTTCTAGTTCTGTGAAAAATGCCATTGATATTTTCATAGGGATTGCATTGAATCTGTAGATTGCCTTGGGCAAAATGGTCATTTGAATAGTATTAATTCTTCCAGTCCATGAACAAGGTATATCTTTCCAAATACTAGTGTCGTCTTCAGTTACTTTCATCAAAATATTAGCAAACTGAATCCAACAATACATCAAAAGAATCATACACCATGATCAAGTGGGATTTATTCCAGGATGCAAGGATTTTTCAATATCTGCAAATCAATCACTGTGACACATCACATTAACAAATCGCACAATAAAAATTATATGATCATCTCATTAGACACAGAAAAAGCTTTTGACAAAATTCAACATCCACTTATTATAAAAACTCTGTAGAAAGTGGGCATAGAGGGATCATACCTCAACATAATAAAGGCTGTATATGACAAGCCCACAGCTAACATCATACTCAATGATGAAAAGCTGAAATCATTTCCTTTAAGATAGGAAAAAGACAAGGATGCCTACTCTCACCAGTTTTATTCAACATAGTATTGTAAGTCATAGCCACAGCAGTCAGACAAGAAAAAGAAATAGAAGGAATCCAAATTGGAAAAGAAGAAGTAAAACTGTCACTGTTTGAAGATGACCTGATACTATTCATAGAAAACCCTAAAGATGCCACCAGAAAACTTCTAGAGCTCATCAATGAATTTGATAAAGTTGCAGGATACAAAATTAATATACAGAAGTCTGTTGCATTTCTATACACTAACAACAAATGCTCAGAAAGAGAAATTGAGGAAACAGTCCCATTTACAATTGCATCAACAAGAATAAATACCTAGGAATAAACCTGCCTAAGGAGATAAAAGACCTGTACTTGGGGGCTTCCCTGGTGGCGCAGTGGTTGAGAGTCCGCCTGCTGATGCAGGGGACACGGGTTCGTGCCCCGGTCTGGGGAGATCCCACATGTCATGGAGCGGCTAGGCCCGTGAGCCATGGCTGCTGAGCCTGCGCGTCTGGAGCCTGTGCTCCGCAACGGGAGAGGCCACAACAGTGAGAGGCCTGCATACTGCAAAAAAAAAAAAAAAAACAACACCTGTACGTGAAAACTGTAAGACACCAACTTTATAGTTTTGCATTAGGTATGCAGTTTTCTCGTCACCATTTCTTAAAAAGACAGTTTTTTTCTTCATTGAATAATCTTGGCACCTTTGTAGAAAACCTTTGACCATAGGTTTATGTGTTTATTTCTGGACTCTCAGTTCTGTTCCCTTGATCTGTAAGTCTACCCTTATTTCAGTACCACACTGTTTTGTTTACTATAGCTTTATATTAAGTTTCGAAATTGGGAAGTATGAGTCTTCCAACTTTGTTCTTTTGCCAGGTTGTTTGGTTATTTGAGATCCCTTGCAATTCCATGTGAGTTTTAGAATCTGTGCTTCCATTTCTGCAAAAAAAAAAAAGAAAAAGACAAGACTGTTGGAATTTTGATATGGATGGCATTGCATTTGTAGGTCACTTTGGGGGATTATTGCCATCTTAACAGTATTGAATCTTCCAATCTGTGAACATGGGATATATTTCCATTTATTTAGGTATTCTTTAATTTCTTCCAGCAGTTTCTTACAGTTTTCAGTGTACAAGCCTTATACCTCTTTGGTTAAATGTATTCCTACATATTATTTTTGATGCTAAAAAACTGGTTTTCTTAATTTCCTTTTTGTGTTATTTATTAATTGTGTATAAAATACCACTGATTTTGTGTGGGGACATTTCTATGAGCTTAAAGAAATAAAGGATCATAAGAGAAAATTATGAATAATTAATTGTATGCCAATTAGGTAATTTAGATGCAATAGAAAAATTACTAGAAACATAGAAATTACCAAAACTTACTCAAGAAGAAATAGAATATCTGAGTAAACCTATAAAACGTCAGGAGATTGAATTTGTAATACAAAATCTCCCAACAGAGAAGAGTCTAAGATTTGTTGGCCTTACTGGTGAATTCTACCAAACATTTAAAGAAGAATTAATACTAGTCCTTCCCAAGTTCTTCCAAAAAATTGAAGAGGAAGGGACACTTCCCAACTCTTCTATGAGACCAATATTACTCTGATATAAAAGCCAGACAAAGATACCACACGAAAAGAAAAGTACAGACCAATATCTCTTAAAATATGGGTGCAAAAATTCTCAGTAAAATACTTGAAAACCATATTTAGCAGCACAATAAAAGATTATGCACTATGGCCAAGTGGGATTAATCCCAAGAATACAAAGGTGGTTCAACATTTTAAAATTAATCAGTATAATACACCACATTAACAGAAGGCAGGGGCAAAGAAGATACATCACTATCTCATTTGATGCAGAAAAAGCATTTGGCAAAACCCAATACCCTTTCTTGGTAAAATCTCAGAAGCAAGGAATAGAAGGGAACTTCCTCAACATGATAAAAGGTATATATGGAAAACCCACAGCTAACATTGTACTCACTGGTGAAAGACTGAAAGCTTTCCTCTCTAAGATAAAGAACAAGTCAAGGATGCCTACTCTCACCACTTTTACTTAACATTATGGAAGCTCTCACTTGAGCAATTGGTCAAGAAAAAGAAATAAAAGACATTCAAATAGGAAAGGACAAAGTATTCTCCAGTCACACATGACATGGTCTTATGTGTAGAAATCCTAAAGAATCCACATAAAAAATTTAGACCTAATGAATTCAGCAAAGTTACAGGATACAAAATCATTGTCATTTATGATTTTAGTAATTTGAGTCTTTTTTTCTTAGTCTTCATCAATTTTAAACTTTTCAAATAACCAACTTTTTGTTTTGTTGATTTTCTCTGTTGCTATTTTATCTCTATTTCATTTATCTCCACTCTAATCTTTATTTCCTTCATCCTTGTAGCTTTTGATTTAGTTTGCTCTTATTTTTACTAGTTCTTTAATGTTTAATGTTAGATATTGATTTGAGCCATTTTTTTAGTATAGGCATTTATAGCTGTATGTTTTGCTCTGAGTGCTGCTTTTGCTGCATCCCATAGATTTTGGTATGTTGTCTCCTTGTTTTCACGTCTCAACGTGTTTTCTCAGTCTTCTGTTATTTTTCTCTTTGACCCATTGGTTGTTTAAGAATATGTTTTTAATTTACACATATTTGTAAATTTTCCACTTTTACTTATGTTATTGATTTGTAGTTTCATTCCATTGTGTTCAGAGAGAATACTTTGCATATCAGTGTTTTAAAACTTTTTGAGACTTCTGTGGTCTAACATACAGTTTGTCCTCGATGTTTTATGTGTACTTAAAAAGAATGTATATTCTGCTGTCATTGACTGAAGTGTTCTGTATAGTCTGTTAGGTCTATTTGGCTTATAGTGTTGTTCATGTCTTCTCTTTCCTTTTTGATCTTCTGTCTAGTTTTTTATTCATTATTGAAAGTGGGGTTTTGAAGGCTCCAATTGTTACTGTTAAACTGTGTGTTTCTTTCAATTCTGTCAGTTTTTTCTTCTGTTGTTAGGTACATATATGTTTATGATTGTTATCTTTTTAATGAATTCACCCCTTTATCGTTATATAATATCCTTTTTTTTCCCTTTTAACAATTTTTGTCTTAAAGTTCGTTTTCATTTAATGTTAGTATACCCTCTCCAGCTTTCTTTTGGTTATTGTCTGCATCAAATATCTTTTTCATTCTTTTACTTTCAGCTTATTTTGTGATTGGATCTAAAGTGAATATCTTTAGACAACATATAATTGGATCATATTTTTAATCCATTCTGCCAATCTCTGCTTTTTAATTGTTTGTGACATTTAATGTAATAACTAATAAGGAAGAACAGCTCTACCCATTTTGCTATTTGTCTTCTATAAGTCTTTTATCTTTTTTTATTCTTCAATTCCTCCATTAATGCCTTCTTTTATGTTTAATAGATTCTTCCTAGTGTATCATTTTTATTCCCTTTTTATTTCCCTTGTCATATATATTTTAGTTATTTTCCTAGTGGTTGCACTGGGGAATAACTGAATTTACAACAATCTAGTTGGAATTAATATCAATTTAGTTTCAAAATTATATAAAACTTTTAGCTATATCCCACCTTTATGTTGTTATTGTCTTTATACATATTTCTACATATTTTGTCTTTATATCATACAGGACAAAAGAGGACTCACATCCAAAAATTCATTGATACTGACATTTATATTTACCTATGTAGTTATGTTTACTGGTGTTCTTTATTTCTTCGTGTGAATTCTAATTACTGTGTACTGTCCTTTTATTTCAGCCTGAGGATTTCCTTTAGCATTTCTTGTAAGGCAGGTTTACAAGCAATGAACTCTCTCGGTTTTTGTTTATCTACAAATGTCTCAATTTCTTTTTCATTTGAAGGTGGTATTGCCAGATATAGATTTCTTGGTTGACGTGTTTTTTGCTTTTAGTAACTTTTTCATCCCACTGCTTTCTGGCTTCCATGATTTCTGATGAGAAATCAGCCTTTTCTCCAATCGAGAATCCCTTGTAAGTGATAAATTGCTGCTTTTCTTCAAGATTTTCTCTTAGTCTTTTAACAGTTTGCTTATAATGCATCTGAGTGTGAATCTCTTTGAGTGTATTTTGCTTGTAATTTGTTGAGCTTCTTGGATGTGTCAGTGTGTGTATTTCATCAAATTTGGGAAATTTTCTGCTATTATTTCTTCAAACATTCTTTCTGCCCTTTCTCTCTCCCCTATCCTTCTGGGTCTTCCATTATGCATTTGTTGGTATTCTTGTGTAGTCCCACAGGTACCTTAGGCACTGTTCATTCTTCTTCATTCTTTTTTCTTTCCAGTCATCAGATTGGATAATGTCGTTGACTTATCTTTAAATTTGCTGCTTCTTTCTTCTGCCTGGTCATATCTACTGTTGAACCTTTCTAGTGAATTCTTCACTTCAGTTATTGTAATTTTCTTCTCTAGAATTTCTATTTGATTCCTTTTTATAATTTCCATTTCTTTATTGATATTTTAATGATATTGATATTTTGGCAAGACACTTTTCTCATGGTTTCCTTTAGCTCTTTGGGCATATTTAAATTAGTTTATTTGAAGTCTTTCTCTAGTAAGTCCAATATCTCTGCTTCCTCAGGGAAGGTTTCTATTAATTTCTTTTTTCCTGTGTGTGGGCCATACTTTATTATTTCCATGACCTGTATTTTTTGTTGTTGTTGAAACCGGATATTTTGAGTATTATAATGTGCTAACTGTGGAAATCAGATTTTCCCCCCTTCCCAGGGTCTGTTCTTCTTGCTTATTGTAATTGTTGTTTTTCTTGTTTAATGAGTTTTCTGAACTAATAGTATAAAGTCTTTATTTGTCATGTGTGGCCATTCAAGTCTTTTTGATATCTTCATGGTCAGCTAATGATTTGGCACAGATTTCCTTTAATACCTAGAACCAAAAAAAGCCCTTTCCCAGTCTTTGCATATGACCTCTGTGTGTGTGTTGGGGTGTGCCTTCAGTACTCAGTCTGGAAGTTTACAGCTCTGCCTTTGCCTTCACTTATTGCTTGTGAGGAACCTGAAGGTCAACGAGGGGTGAGAGCTTGGGAACTCCTCAAGCCTTTCTGTGAGCATGAGCCTAGCCTTTAGCATGCATGTAGCCTTCTAAATTCCTTGGAACATCTGAGAGTCTTTCAGTGCCTTTATTCCCCAGCACATCTCTTTCCCTAGCCTTTCCTCCTGAGCTTTTTGTTTTGCCTATTGTTTGCTCCAGTTGTTATCCCTTGTCCTAGGTGGAAGTGGCTAATACATTTCCATATAAAAGTTTTGACAAATAGATTCAGATAGTAGCCTCAGACCTGGGAGAGTTCTTAGGTGAAATATAGGCAAGTCCTTTGAGATGATTCTTCAGGGAGCCACCAGAGAGGTCAAAAAAAATGCCACCACTATTCTTTGAGACTGGTCTGTATTGCTCTCTCTAGCAGTGGGAACCTAAATCAGGAATGAGGCCTGTTATTTTCAAGGCCACAGCCAAACTGGGTTGGCGGAGATGTTCCCAGGCAAGTTAAAATGCCACAAAACTCTACCAAATTTAGCTGATTTTTTCTTCACTAAGCATTCCCCTGTTTTTTGCAAGGTTTTGATTAAATTCCAGAATTTAGGAAAAAGTTGATTCTGGAAGTTTTTGACACTTTATTTGTTGCTTTTGTGGAGGGAAGGACTTTTAGAGTTCCCTACTTGGCAATTTTCGCTGACATCACTCTCTTTGTAATTCCTTTGCTTTCTTCTTTCTTCATTTTGCTCAAGTGCATTCTCCAGGAGCTTCATTGTAAAGGGCATTGGGTTGGTGAATTCTTTTAATCTGTGTATTTACTTACACACTTGATTGGTAGTTTGGTTGGATAGAAAATGCTGAGTTGAGGATGAACCTTAAAAACATTATGCTAAGTGAAGAAGCCAGACACAAAAGATCTGATATCGTATGATTCCACTGATACAAAATGTCTCGAAAAGGCAAATCTATAGAAACAGAGTAATGATTGCCTAGATTGGATGGGGAATGGAGAGTGACAACAAATGAGAGTGAGGTATCTGATGATAGTTGATGTAAAAGTTCTATATTTCTCATTTGTGGCCACTCAGGTCTCTTTTGTGATATCTTCATGGTCAGCTAATGATTTGGCAGAGATTTCCTTCACTGCCTAGAACCAAAAAACAAAAATAGATTGGGGCAGTGGTTGTGCAACTCTGTAAATATACTAAAAATCATTCAACTGTACACTCAAAATGAGTGAATATTATACTATGTAAATTATACCTCAATAAAGCTATGGAGGAAGAGGAAGAGGATGAAAATAAGAATTAGTAGAGCTCTGCTTGGTAGTGCTGTCAAAACCTGCTGAGTGAAACACAGTGAGTGAATCTTCAACCTCAGGAGCCTGTGCTTTGGGAACTCACAAGAACAAGCTGGGTTTCCCTTGTGTTGATTAAATATAGAATTTGATTTTTAAAATTTCCAGGTTGAAAATTATTTTCATTCTAAAATTTTAAGGCATTTTGCTTTATTTTCTAGCAGTCTATGTTAATTGGCTCTTAATTCTATGAAGTCCAGTGCCATTCTGATCCCCAGTTCTCCAAGACCCTTAGTAAATGGCTTTGTCTTTTATTTCTGTTTTTTGTTTTGTTTTGTTTTGCCATTGTTGCTCTGGAAGTATTTTGGATTGTGTGTTTACCTTAGGTTTTCTGAAATTTCCTATTGTTGTGTCTCTTTTTGTAGTCTTTTTTTTTTTTTTTATCTCAAAGTTTTCTCCTGAGCAATTGGTGAACTTCTTTGATCTCAAGACTTAGGTTCTTCTGATGTGGAAATTTGTGAATATTTCTTTGATAATGTTTCTCATCTCCATTTTCTTTGTGTTCTCTTCCTAAAACTATTATATTAGTAATATATTAGTAACATTAGCCTACTTGACTCTGATTGTTTCTCTAATTTTCTTATATTTTACTTCTTATTTTTCATCTTCTCATCTTTCGGGTTTACTTCCTAATAGCCTTCCTCAATTTCTTTATTTGGCAGCATAGTCCAGAGAACAACTTGGAATTGAGTATTAGCCATTAGTTCTTTTAAAAGCCACAAGCCATTTCCATCACTGGAAAATTCTTTCACTTCTTCCACATTGTGCAGCAGCAATCTCTCCTTTCCTCCCAGCAGTTTCACTCCTAGTTTTCCACCAAAGGGAAATGAAAAAATAGGTCCACACAAGAACTTATAGTATATCCAATTCATCCAAGTTGTCAAATGTTGGCTTAAAGTTGTTCATAGTATTCTCTTATTTTCTATTTAATGTCTATAGGACTGTGGTGATAACCCCTTTCTTATCTTTGATATTGATCATTTGTGTTCTTTTTCTTTATCAGTTAGTCTAGCTTGAGATTTGTCAGTTTTGTTTCTCTTTTCAAAGAACCAACTTTTGGCATTTTAATTTTATATATTTTTTCTATTTTGGTGATTTTTCCTTTCTATGAATTCCTTCTATTTTGGGTTTAGTTTGCTCTCCTTTTTATAGCATTTTTAGGTGGATTGTTAGGTCATATGTTGTAGATATTCTCTTATTATAAGAATGTATAAGAACAAGTGATGGCAGTCAGAAAGAGAAAGACATATACCATATGATATCACTTATACGTAGAATCTAAACTGTGGCACAAATGAACATATCTACAAAACAGAAACAGACTCACAGACATAGAGAACAGACTTGTGGTTGCCAAGGGGGAGGGGCATGGGGGAGGGAAGGACTGGGAGTTTGGGATTAGCAGATATAAACTATTATATATAGGATGGATAAACAACAAGGTCCTACTGCATAGCACAGGAAACTATATTCAATATCCTGTGATAAACCATAATGGAAAAGAATATAAAAAAAGAATGTCTATATGTGTATAACTGAGTCACTTTGCTGTACAGCAGAGATTGGCACAACATTGTAAATCAACTGTACTTAAATTTAAAAAAATAAAATTACAAACCTAAAAAAACGGAATGTTTAAGAATAAAGCTGAAGGAGTAACCCTCCTGTGAGATTTCAGGCAATACTAAAAAGCTACAGTAATCAAAGCAGCATGGTATTGGCACAAAAACAGACATATAGATCAATGGAACAGAATAGAGAGGCCAAAAATAAATCCACACACCTAAGGTTAATTAATACATGACAGAGGAGACAAGAAATAAACCCACACACCTACAGTTAATTAATACATGACAAAGGAGACAAGAATATACAATGAAGAAAAGACAGTCTCTTCAACAAGTGGTGTTGGGAAAGCTGGACAGTTACATGTAAGTCAGTGAAATTAGAATACTCCTTCACAGCATTTACAAAAATGGTTCAAAGACCTAAATATAAGACATGACACCATAAAACTCCTAGAAGAGAACATAAGCAAAACATTCTCGGACACAAATCATAGCAGTATTTTCTTAGATCAGTCTCTCAAGGCAAAAGAAATAAAAACAAAAGTAAACAAATGGAACCTAGTCAAGCTTAAAAGCTTTTCACAGCAAAGGAAACCATAAACAAAGCAAAAAGACATCCTACGGACTGGGAGAAGATATTTGCAAATGATGCTACAGACAAGGGCTTAATTTCCAAAGTATACAGACAGCTCATACAACTCAATATCAAACAAACAAACAAACAACTCAATCAAAAAATGGGCAGAAGACCTAAACAGACATTTCTCCAAAGAAGACATAACAGATGGCCAACAGGCACATGAAAAGATGCTCAACATCGCTAATTATTAGAGAAATGCAAATCAAAACCACAATGAGATATCACCTCACACCGGTCAGAATGGCCATCATCAAAAAGTCTACAAATAATAAGCACTGTAGAGGGTGTGGAGAAAAGGGAACTCTCTTACACTGTTGGTGGGAATATAAATTGGTACAGGCACTGTGGAAAATAGTATTGAGGTTCCTTAAAAAACTAAAAATAAAGTTATCATATGACCCAGCAGTCCCACTCCTGGGTATGTATCTGGAAAAGATGAAAACTCTAATTCAAAAAGATACATGTGCACCCCAATGTTCATAGCACTATTTACAATAGCCAAGACATGCAAATAACCCAAGTGCCCATCAACAGTCAGTTGCCTTAAGAAGATATGGTATATATACACAATGGAATATTAGCCGTAAAAAAGCATGAAATATTTCCATTTGCAGCAACATGAATGGACCTAGATAATATCATAGTAAGTGAAGTAAGTCAGACAAAGACAGGTATTATGTGTATCACTTATATATGTAGTCTAAACAATAATACAAATGAATCTATGTACAAAACATAAACAGACTCACAGACATGGAAAACAGACTGGTGGTTACCAAAGGGGAAAGGAAGGGGAGGAGGGATAAATTAGGAGTATTGGATTAACAGATACAAACTACTATACATAAAATGGATAAGCAACAAAGATTTATTCTACAGCACAGGGAACTATATTAAGTATCTTATAATAACCTATAATGAAAAATAATGTGAAAATATATATATTTTGTATATTTATATACTTATATTTTTATATTATACACAATATTATATATATATAATCACCTGAAAGTAACACAATACTGTAAATCAACTATACTTCAATTAAAATAAAGAATTTATGTTTTCCTTGGAGCACTACTTTAGTTGCACTGCAGCAATTTTTACATTTTTTTTTTTTTTTTTTTTGCGGTACGCTGGCCTCTCACTGTTGTGGCCTCACCCATTGCGGAGCACAGGCTCCGGACGCACAGTCTCAGCAGCCATGGCTCACGGGCCCAGCCGCTCCGCGGCATGTGGGATCTTCCCAGACCAGGGCACGAACCCATGTCCCCTGCATCGGCAGGCAGACTCTCAACCACTGCGCCACCAGGGAAGCCCTACGTTATATTTTAATTGTCATTAAGTTTAAACTATTTTTAACTTCCTTATTATCTTTGACTTGTGAATTATTATAAAGTATGTTATTTAATTTCTAAGATATTTGAGATTTTTCTGGATATCTTATTAATAGATTTCTTAATTTACTTTGTTGTCAGAGAATATAGTCTATATGATTTCAAGCTTCTTAAATTTATTTTTTTTATTTTTAACATTTTTTTAAAGTTGACATATATATTATGTTAGTTTCAGGTGTACAACATAATGATTTGACATTTGTATATATTGGGAAATGTTCACTTCAGTAAGTCTAGTTAACATCTGTCACCATACATAGTTACAAAATTTTCTTTCTCTTGTGATGAGAACTTTTAAGATTTACTCTCTTAGTGACTTTCAAATATGCAATACAGTAATATTAACTATAGTCACCATGCTGTATACATTACATCCCTGGGACTTATTTTATAACTGGAAATGTGTACCTTTTGACCCCCTTCACCCACTTCACCTACCCCTTAGCCCCACCTGTGGCAACCACCAATCTGTTTTCTGCATCTGTAAGTTTGTGGGGTGTTTTGTTTTGTTTTTAAGATTCCACATATAAGTGAGGTCATACGGTATTTGTCTTTCTCTGTCTGATTTATCGTAATGCCCTCAAGGTCCATCCATGTGTTGCAAGTGGCAAGATTTCCTTTTTTTTTATGCCTGAATAATACTCCATTGTGTGTGTGTGTGTGTGTGTGTGTGTGTATATATATATATATATATATATATATATACACACACCACATTTGCTTTATCCGTTCATCCATCAGTGGACACTTAGATTGTTTTCATGTCTTGGCTATTGTAGATGTCCTGCAATCAACATGGGGGTGCATATATGTTTTTGAATTAGTATTTTTGTTTTCTTTAGAAATGCCCAGAAGTGAAATTGTTGGATCATGTGGTAGTTCTGTTTTTGATTTTGAGGAACCTTCATACTGTTTTCCTTAATGGTTGCACAAATTTACATTTCCACCAACAGTGCACATGTTCCCTTTACTCCACATCCTCACCAACACTTGTTATTTCTTGTTTTTTTGATGACAACCTTCCTAACATGTGATAGCTCATTGTGGTTTTGATTTGCATTTCCCTGATGATTAGTGATATTGAGCATCCTTTCTTGTATATGTTGGCCATCTATATGTCTTCTTTGGAAAAATGTCTATGCAAATCCTCTGCCCATTTTTAAATCAGGTTGTTTGGGGTTTTTTGCTATTGAATTGTATGAGTTCTTTATATATTTTGGATATTAGCCCCTTATCAGATATATGATTTGCAAATATTTTCTCCTATTCAGTAGGCTGCCTTTTCATTTTGTTGATGTTTTCCTTTACTATACAGAAGATTTTTAGTTTGATGTAGTTCCACTGATTTATTTTTACTTTTTGTTGCTTTTGCTTTTGGTGTCAAATCCAAAAAATCATTGCCAAGACCAGTGTTATGGAGCTTACTGCCTATATTTTCTTCCAGGAGTTTTATGGTTTCAGGTCGTACATTCAGGCACTTAATCCATTTTGAGTTAATTTTTGTGTATAGTGTAAAGTAAAGGGTCCAGTTTCGTTCTTTTGCATGTGGCTGTTTAGTTTTCCCAATACCATTTATTGAAAAGACTGTCCATTTCTCATTATATAGTTTTGGTTCCTTTGTTGTATATTAATTGACCATATATTAGTGGGTTTATTTCTGGGCTCACTATTCTGTTCCGTTTATCTATACATCTGTTTTTAGGCCAATACCATACTGTTTAGATTACTATAGCTTTGTAATATAGTTTGAAATCAGGGAGTGTGTTACCTCCATCTTTGTTGTCCTTTCTCAAGATTGGTTTGGCTATTTGGGGTCTTTTGTGATTCCATACAAATTTTAGGAATTTTAGGAATTTTTTGTTCAATTTCTGTGAAAAATGCCATTGGAATTTTGATAGGGATTGCATTGAATCTGTAGATTGCTTTGGGTAATATGGACATTTTAATGATATTAATTCTTGTGATCCATGAGCACAGAATATCTTTCCATTTATTTGTGTCATCTTCATTTTCTTTAATTAATGTCTTAAAGCATACAGGTCTTTCCCTCCTTGATTAAATTTATCCCTAGGCTTTTTTATTCTTTGTTGCAATTGAAATTGGGATTGTTTTCTTAGTTTCTTTTTCTGATAGTTTATTTGTGTATAGAAACACAACAAATTTTTGAATATTGATTTTGTGTCCTGCAACTTTACTCAATTCACTTATTAGTTCTAACAGTTTTTGGTAGAGACTTCAGCGTTTTCTTTATGTCACCTGCAGATGGTGACAGTTTTACTTCTTCCTTTCCAATTTGAATACCTTTTTCTTTTTTTGGCTAAATTGCTCTGGCTAGGAGTTCTAATACTATATTGAATAAAAGAGGTAAGAGTGGCCATCCTTGTCTTGTTCCTACTCTTAGAAGTAAAGCTTTCAGCTTTTCACCATTGAGTATGATGTTAGCTGTGGGCTTGTCATATATGGCCTTTATTAGGTTGAGGTATATTCCCTTTATATCTGCTTTGTTGAGAGTATTAAGCATAAACGGATGTTGAATTTTGTCCAATGCTTTTTCTGTATTTATTGAGATATCATATGATTTTTGTCCTTCATTTTGTGATGTGGTATATCACATTGATTGATTTGTGGATATTGAATCATCTTTACATCCCTGGAATAAATCCCACTTGATCATGCTGTATGATCCTTTTAATGTATTGTTGAATTTGGTTTGCTAATATTTTGTTGAGGATTTTTGCATCTATGTTCATCAGGAATATTGGCCTGTAATTTTCTTTTCTCATGGCATCGTTTTCTGGTTTTTGCACCAGGGTGATGCTGGCCTCATAAATTGAATTTGGGAGTGTTTCTTGGAAGAGTTTGAGGATTGGTATTGATTTTCCTTTGAATGGTTGGTAGAATTCACCAGTGAAGCCATATGGTCCTGGACCTCTGTTTGTCGGGAGGTTTTTGATTCTGATTCAATTTCATATTTTCTATTTCTTCATGATTCAGTCTTGGTAGGTTGTATGTTTCTAGGAATTTATCAGTTTCTTAGAGGTTGTCAAATTTGTTGCATATAACTGTTCATAATATAATCTTATCCTTTGTATCTCTGTGGTATCAATTGTAATGTCTCCCCTTTCATTTCTGATTTTATTTATTTGAGTCCTCTTTTTTCCAAGCCTCTTAAATTTATTGAAACTTGTTTTATAGCCAACATATAGTCTGTCTTGGTTACTGTACCATACCTCTGTGAATATAATTTGTATTTTGCAGTTGTTGATGTAACTTTTCTAATTGTCAGTTAAATCAAGGTGGTCCATAGTATTGTTAAGATCTGTGTCTTTTCTGGGTTTTTTTTTTTTTTTGTCTAGTTATATCAGTTGCTGAGGGAAGGGTTTTTACATTACCTAATATTTTTGTGGAATTGTGTGTTGCCCCCTTTATTTCTGTCAATTTTTGCTTCATGCATTTTGAAACTCTGTCCTTAGGCACAACACATTGATAATTGTTATCTGTTTATCTAATGTTAAGAGCCACTCTAGCCTTCTTATTCTTAGTCGTTGTGTGGTATATCTTTTTATATCCATTTACTTTCAACCTATCTGTGTCTTTATGTTTAATGTGTATTTCTTGCAGGCAGCATGTAACAGTGTCTCTTTTTATTTGTTGTGTCAATTTATGGCCTTTAATTGCAGTGTTTATCTTAGGAGTGAGTATACTATGGCCCTCAGGCCAAATGCCCAATTTGGAAATTAAATTTTATTGGAATACAGCCACATGCTTTATTTAGTTATTATCTGTGTTTGCTTTTCTGCTACAAGACAGAGTTGAGTAGTTGTGACAGAGATTATATGTCCCAAACTCCTCAAGTATTTACTTTCTGGTCATTTACAGAAGAATTTTGCTGACCCTGGTTTAGACCATTGAGATTTAATGTGATATGGTTGAATTTAGGCATATAATTTTATTGTTTGTTTTCTGTTTGTCCTCATTTTTGTTTGTTTTTGTTTTCCCCTGTTCTTTGTATTTTGTTAAGTTTAATTTTTGGCATTTAATTATATCTATTGTATTTTTAGCTGTATTTCTTTGTATTTTTAAGTGGTTGATCTAGGGATTGTAATATCTAACTTTCTCAGTGTACTTGTTAATATTGTACTTCATGCAAAACAGTGATGGCAAAACTTTGCAACCATATGTAGTTTCCTTTCCTTTATCCCCCTGCATTGATCTTTTTGCTATAGCTGTATGCATTATATCTCCATACCTTGGAAATCTCACCAGGCAGTGTCAGAAGTTTTGCTTTTCAACAATCATACATATTTTCATAAAACTTAGATAAGGGGGGAAAAAAGGAGTCTGTTATATCTATTCAGCTATTTGTCATTTCTCTTTTGTTCTCCTTTAAATCTTAAGATGAAAGACTCTGTCTGGTATCATTTCCCTTCAACCTGGAGGACTTCCTTTAGTGTTTCTTATAGATCAGGTCGGCTGGTGACAAATTCTTTTAGTTTTCTTTCATCTGAAAATGTTTTTTACTTCATATGCATTCCTGAAGGATTTTTTTCACTGGCTATGTATAAGGGAAAAACTACACTCCTCCTGTGTTTTTCCTCTACTCTCAATACTCTATTATACTCACAACACTTCTGACACTAGACGTGAGGTTTTTCCACATATCAAGCAATTCATTGCGAAACCAGCTTGGTGTCCTATAATTCAAGTTAATTCTGATATAAACTGGAATTAATGTAGATGCCACAGGGTAATGGCCTGGTCACATAAGACTACCCTCCACTTCCGATGACAGTTACAAGTAAAGGTTCCCAAGACCCCCTTCTTGGATTCTGTCATTTTCTAGGACAGCTTATAGAACTTAGGGAAACCACTTTCTTACATTTACCAGTTTATTACATAATTAAGGGTATGATAAAGAATATAGATGAATAGTCAAATGAAGATATACATAGGGCCGGGTTTTGTAGGGTCCCAAGTGCAGGAGCTTCTGTGGAGTTGAGTTACACCACTCTCTGGTACATGGATATATTCACCCACCCAGAATCTCTCCAAACTCTTTACTTTTTTGATTTTTATGGAGGCTTCAACACGTAGGCACCATCAATCCTTAACTCAATTTCCAGCCCCTCTCCCCTTCTCAGAGGATGTAGGGGTGGGGCTGAAAGTTCCAAGCTTCTAATCATGGCTTGGTCTTTCTGGTGATCAGCCCCCATCCAGGAGCCCACCAAGAGTCACCTCATTAGAACAGAAGACCAAATCACCCAGAAAATTTTAAGAGATTTAGCAGCTCCGTGTCAGGAACTAGTGTCAAGGAACAAGTATTAGAACAAAAGACGCCCCTAGTGCTCTTATCACTTAGGAAATTACAAGGGAAAGGATTTTTGTGCCAGGAACAGGGACAGAAACCCATATATATATTTTTTCTATTATTTCACAATATGGGAACCTAGGTTGTCAGTCCTTTTCTGTTGGAAATTTAAAGATTATAGCTCTACTGTTTCTGGCCCAGCAAATGGTCTCATATAGACCAAGATGGTGATAGTCTCTGATGACAAATCTGCAAATATTTGAATCATTGTTCCCCTTGAAGATAGGGACCCTATTTTGGACCTTTTTCACCATTATCTACAATAAATGTTTCTTGAATTTATTGGATTGTATTAAATTTTTAGTAAGTTAATATAAAGACTAGACAGGCTTATTAGGGTTCCATTTCCATAGGCTTATCAGGATCTGAATTGCCCAATAGGTGTTATACCTGTTATATTTTATAATAGAAGATTTCTTTACTAGATATGAATAAACCAGATAAAAGAAGCAATGCATTACCAAGTTTCTGAAATGTTTCCTTGGTTAATTGGCTTTGTTTCTGTGTAAAAGGAAAATTGGAGGCAGTAGATGTTTGTCAGAGCTTTTTCCCCACTTCTCTTTTACATAAAAACTACTTACCATTTTATAAAATAATGGACAGTTAAGGGACATCCAGAAAGAAGTGAGCCAAAAAGTGTTCTGGGAGAGTTCTGTGCTTTATAACATTACATTTGATATCTACAGAGAGAATCAAATACAGCAGAGATTTTCTGTTGAAGCTCTCAAGTGTTTCCATCTGCAGAAAAAAACCAGACTTTCTGCCTGATCATCCCATTGTACTTCAAAAACCAGTAAGTAGTTTTCTAATTTTGTATTGTTTTAATCCTAAATATTTATCTTTTAAATATTTTTGTATTGTTTTAATTCTAAAATATGTGTCTTTTAAACCTTTTTAATCTTTCTCATTGTGAAATATAATTCAGAAAAGTACATAAATCTAAATGTATAATATAACCAATTACTGCAAGTAATTACGACTCTGGTCAAAAATAGAATGGAATTGTCATATTTTAGCAAATATTTTTGTTTTTCAATTAAGTTTTATAATTCACCTGAAATTGATTTTACTATATGGTGTGAGGTAGGGGTGAAGTTTTATTTTTTTCTGCATGGATATCCAGTCATCCTAGCAATATTTAGCGAAAGGATAGTCCTCTGCCACCTTTGCGGCAATATATTTACATGTGGTCTGTTTCTGGGCACTCTGTTCTGTTCAGTTACTCCTTTTATACAGTAAAACAACACAACTATTCTTTGACACATCTTTGCTGTTTCTTAGCCCTTTATATTTCTGTGTCACCTCATCAAATTATATCAAAGTAAATACACACAGTAAATACATACATGTATCTTTCAGGATATTGATTGGAAAGGACATGAGTTTCATGTCAGGCTTGGGTTCAAGTTGTAGCTCCACCTGTGTACTGGTATATTGTTCAAACTTAGGCAAATCACTAAATGTTCTTGAGCCTCAGTTTTGCAATTGTGATAAGGGGATGATTTCTAATTGTTAGGATTAAATGAAATGTATGAAATTGCTTTTAGCATGGTACTTATCTCTCATTATGTACTCAGTAGGTGTTGATTTTCATCTTTTATGGTCTTTACTTCCATTTTGACTGGAATTTGAATTTCTTTTATCTATAGTTTTCATAAACACCATTTTATACAGGTAAAGGTGTATAAAAGGTATACAGGCATACCTCAGAGATGTTGCAAATTTGGTTCCAAACAAATATTGCAATAAAGGGAGTCACACAAATGTTTTGGTTTCCTAGTGCATATAAAAGTTATGTTTACACTATACTGCTCTTAGTTGTGCAATAGCATTATGTCTGGGAAAAAAAACTATTTACATATCTTAATTAAAAAACAATTTAGTTATTTATTGCTAAAAAATGCTAACCAACATCTGAGCCTTCAGCAAGTTGTAATCTTTTCGCTATGTAACATTGAAGATAACTGTTCACAGATCACTATAACAAATATAATGATAATAATGAAAATGTTTGAAATATTGGGAGAATTACCAAAATATAACACAGAGACTCAAAGTGAGCAGATAGTGTTGGAAAAATGGTACCCACAGGCTTGTTTGATGTAAGGTTGCCACAACCCTTCAATTTGTAAAAAACACAGTATCTACAAAGAGCAGTAAAGTGAGGAATGCCTGTAGTATTCTACTGAGATGAGTTCAGAATATAGGTATGCTAAGAATGGGTCAAATGTGAGATATAAAATACCTCCTGTGTTCTCCATTTGGGGGATTTCTTACCCTTTGGAATCCATAGCTTTTTTTTCATAATTACAATTTTTTGTATTTTAGTTTATTCATAGTGTATCAATGGCTCTTAATTTAAACTCACTACCTTGCAGACATCCAGCCAATTCTTTTTAAAATTAAAGCATAAATTTAAAAGTTTTTTTCATAATACTTTGCTCACAGGAATATTTAATGAGGTAAAGCATCCTTGATGATATTTGAATTTTTCTACCTGTTCAGAGATCTTAGGGGCATATAATCCTTGGTCTATAAGAATAAATCTAAACTTCAGTGCTATATAAAATATAGTCGCTTTCTCATTTGAAGGCTTTCCACTTCTAACAACATTTTATTTTGTCAATAGAAGTTTGACCTACACATTATTTTGAGTTTACTTTTGTTTTATGCATTAATAATATTTTCTAAAAATTAGGTACCACAAAAACAGAACAACAGGTTTTGAATACAATCTAATATATTTAAATATAATATATGTATTATATAAGTTTTACTAAACACAGAAGAACTACTTTATTTGACAAATTCCAGTTACTTAATAGTTTCTATAGTAACATGCATTTAGATCTGCAAACACTTAATAGGTCACAACATTTGGTTTGATAAACTAATTAGTAAAAGGTACATTCATTCAATCTAATTGATAAGTTAACTTTTTCTGCTCTATTACAGGAAAACAACCAAAGCTTTAAGTAGCATTTTGAGAATGTATGTATTTGAAGATAAAGAATTACTAGTTTTATATTTTGGACACCTGCAAATGAAGTGGATCTAGTAACAATAACTGTAACAATTCAATTTATTTTTAATTTTGATGGTTGGATATTTGGTTTCTCCTAAAATGAGAAAGAGATACTTTAAACAATAAAGAATTTTCTAATCAGTTTCAGCTTTGCAGGCAGTTTCTTGCATAAATTGGGAAGTAACACTGGAAAGTAGGAATTTGGTTAGTGAAATGGGAAGACTGTATTTATAATTTGCATGCTACTTGCAATTTTTGTTTTTCATCACTTGTAATAATGGAATGAAAATGTAAGCTGTAACGATTCTCAAATATAAAGTATATGCTGTGATGTACATATGATACATAATTTCTTGTTGCTTTTAAAGTTGCTTTTGTTCTGTTTCCCACTGATTTCATACCAGCACTTGAAAGGATCATTACAATCTCTCTAGAGGTTTAGAATGATTCAGGATGTTCAATGAATAGTTCTCAGTGATAGGAGGGAGAATATTTTAAGAAGTATTTCTTTTCAAATATATGATTGTTCTCTAGGTTTGTGATAATAACAACATTGTCTAAGATTCTTTTATTTCCAAAAGAGGAATAATTGAGGCATTTGCAAATAATTGAGGTGCATTAAGTTTCAGTGCTGTAATTTCTTATAACAAGTGTATGGATGAAGAATTTGGAGGTTTAAACTTTTAGCTCCTAGAAATTCTATACAATAAATCTCCTGCAATTTGTCACTTTTGTTAAAAAGAAAAGTTTGTTCCAGCACAGTGTCACAAAGAATTGCTCATATAAAGGTAAGTGTAAACTCTCCCTAGTTCTATCCTCAGATTCTTTCAGATCCCTGGGTCTATTGGCAAGGCATTCAAGGACATCATTTGGCAGAAAGTTTATCTTAAACTGAATTCTGAACTCCTAAAACCAGTACCTTTTTCTTCACTGGTCTTTAGACTTGTTACCCAGATTCAAACTTTAGTCCATGGCAGATTTCCCAACTTGGTCTTTAGTATACTACTTTTAATTGCTTTGTTCACCAGAAAAAGATTGCTTTTCAAGTAGGAAAAAAAAAAGAACCTTCACTAGCCATAAATTTATTGGTTACTTAAAAATGAGTTTACACCTACGGCCCAGTTTTTTACACTCATTTTTGCCCTACTATTTCCCTTTATATTATAGCTTCTAGTATTTATATGTGTATGAATACACACACATACACAAGAATACATGTAATTTATATAAGAGCTGGGGTCATCTCAATAAAAAAGTAATTTAAAAAGAGCTGGGGTCAGAATTACCATACAATTAAATTGGTTTGCTTTATTATTTGCCTATTATCCAAGTCTGTTGACTTAAGTTAAAAAAAATATGATCGAACCTATTACAATTTGGAATCCAAAGAGCCCTTCCATTTAGCACTGTTACTGAGGGCAGACCCCTTTTAAAGTCATACTACCATTCTAACTTTGGAAAGTGCCTAGTATCCAAAAGACTTGATGTACTTTCTGAATCTGATACAGAAATGGACTGGCCAGAACAATATATTGATTAGCTATAATTTCTATTTTTGAAATCATTTATAACCAGCGTTTTCAAGAAGAGTTTGTATATTAGAAGTCCCCGAGGTTTCAAAGTCTTTTGATCCTTTCTTACTGTATATAATCAGAGTGAGACTGCAAAGACTGTTTTATTATCTATTTGCCTTTGTACATATGTATAGCTTATTTGAATAATCATTGTACATCTCCATTCATGTTGTTCTTTGCTTTGTATATAAATTAAAAGAGTTGAGCCAGGTGTTGTTTCATAGTGTTTATCATCTTTAGAAATGACCAGACACACACACACACACACACACACACACACACACACACATATACACACATGTGTGTATGTCAATATTTACTACCTATTTCTAGTAGAAGCTATTAAAAATTCTTTAATTTTATTTAGACTGAATGAGGACTGAGAGTACACAAAGGTGTTGGTAAAAGTTAGTTTGAGAAAATATGTTAGGTTAACTTTTATATTTAAAAAATAAAATTTTAGTTCAACCTTCCTTTTTGTCTGAGTTTAAAAAAAAAAAAAGGAAAAATTCACCTTATGTTTGTTTCCTGGAAGACCTGTGGTTTCAGAGGAATTTGGCCTAGAGAATAAACAAATTTCTATATGCATTGCATTTTCATTAGCAGCATTTATCAGAATAAAAGAGATTTTATTAAAAATATTTAATTTATGAGCTTGTACAGCAGAATATATAAGGTACATAGTTTTAGTTTTTCTAGTGAAACTGGGATTGTAGTCATTCTAGTGTTGAAACTGAAAAATAGATGTTTTTTGTCCAGTACGTATTTTATTATTTCCCTAAAGTTTATACTTGTTTTATAATTCTTTGTTCACTTAGGTTAAAATTTTGGTTTTAAAATATTTTGAAATCATTATTTAAATGCAAATGTCTATTTTTCATAAGTAAAGTTAGACCTCTGGATCATGTGCCAAAAATTTTGAACCACATTTTCTTAACAAATGATATAATGGTGTTACATTACTAAATGGTACCCTGTCACAGAATTGCTCACTTATGAAAAACCAGTTTATAACTTGACAGATGGATAGAGATTCTATTGGTTATAGCGAAGATTGATTTATGCTCATGTATTAATGTTTTTTTAAGCTTAAACAACAGGGATGCACATGCATCCCTGCTCTCTCTCTCTGCATATAAGGATACTAGTCATATTGGATCATGTATTAGCTTTTTAAGTAACATAAAGTGAATAGTTATAGGATGCTGAGTTGGGAATGGAGTAGGTATTACTGAAGAATACATTTCACTCATGGAAAAGCAGATACTTAAAAATCACAAAACACTGATTTAACCTTTATAGTTTATGACAGATCTACAGAAGCTGTTCTATGAAGTAATAGTCTAAAAGCTCTCACTTTAAATGTTTTTTTCTCTATCATAACAATTTTGTTACTTTATATGTATACTTTTCATATATTATGATTTTGAGATTAAAGGGTTTTAGGTTTATTGTATGTAGCAATACAGCAGCAAATATTGAGGATAATAGTGAACTTTGAAAGTTGAGCTAAAATTTACATGAAAGATAAAATGATAGAAGACATTTAAGAAGAGTGCACATCTTAGGGTAAATATATTTAAACAAAAGTAGAGAGTAGATTAATAAGTACAGAGAATTTTCTAATTCACATTTCAGATAAGAACAGTTGTTTTTTACTTGGAACCATAAAGAAAATGTTAAGGAACAGCTAGTTGTTCAGGATCCACCATGAAGCTGAAAAGAGAAAAAGAGTTTTTTTAAATAATGAAAATAACTGCTAGGGCTAAGTTAGTTCAAGGTGCAAGTCATTCTTAAAGAGACTATTTTCCCTCATCTTTAGTCTGTATAATTACTTATCTTTCAAGTTACTATTTCCTGACTTGATTGAACTTTCCTGTGCACTTGTTAGTTGTACCATATCTTTTGGCACTTGGTTGCAGTCTAACTAAAAAGTTTTTGTTATATATGAATAGAGATTGTCTTGGCAATGAGATTATAAACGCCCTGAAGATAAAATCATGTTGTTGTTGTTTTAATCTTCCCAGTTCAGGAAGTTTGGGTATAAGTAAGTGGATGTGTTTTAAATAATATTTTTTAAGTATATCTGTATTGTAAAATTAGAAATATTTTCCCCAGTATATGTAAGTATCCCAAAGACAAACCTATGTCAAAGAAGTAAGATTGGTGGAATGAGGTGAGAAACAGACAAATGTGAAGGATTAAAATTTGTTTTCAAAGCTGTTTAAATAATACACTGACTGGCAGTAGGATCTTACTTTCTTATGTATCCTTTTTTCCCATAACCATAAGGCTTTCTCCTATGCCAAGGGATATTCTGCTCCACAGACCAATTCTCATACTCTTTTTGTCTGGGTGTTTTATGATAGCTTATCAGCATAGGCTCCATATTCCAGTATGCCTCATTTAAGTGATTTTTATACTTGAGAGTTCATAGGAATATATTTTGGTTTATATTTTTGTATCTAGTGCAGACTGGTTTATTTGCTTTATTTATTTAAATAAATTTGTTTTATTTATTTTTAGTTTTGGCTGAGTTGGGTCTTTGTTGCTGCTCACGGGCTTTCTCTAGTTGCGGCAAGCGGGGTCTACTCTTCATTGCAGTGCTCGGGCTTCCCACTGAGGTGACTTCTCTAATTGCAGATGGAGCATGGGCACTAGGCATATGGGCTTCTGTAGGTGTGGCACGCGGCTCAGTAGTTGTGGCTCACAGGCTCTAGAGCGCAGGCTCAGTAGTTGTGGCGCACGGGCTTAGCTGCTCTGTGGCATGTGGACTCTTCCTGGACCAGGGCTTGAACCCATGTCCCCTGCATTGGCAGGCAGATTCTTAACCACTGCGATACCAGGGAAGTCCCTGCTTTATTTCTTAAGATGTATCTTAAGTAAACCACTTAGAAATCTTAATTAAAAAGCAGTATTGGGCTTCCCTGGTGGTGCAGTGGTTGAGAGTCCGCCTGCCGATGCAGGGGACACGGGTTCATGCCCCGGTCCGGGAAGATCCCACATGCCGCGGAGCGGCTGGGCCCGTGAGCCATGGCTGCTGAGCCTGCGCTCCACAACGGGAGAGGCCACAGCAGTGAGAGGCCCGCGTACCACAAAAAAAAAAAAGTCTTATTAGAAATTGTTATTTGTGAATTAGTAATACAAACCCACTCATTCTGTTTCTAACTGTAATAACTTTCAGATTTTTATTTTAGGTCAAAATATATGCAGCATTTCAAAACTACATAAACAAAATGCACAAAACTAGTTATTACAAATATAAGTCATATGGACATTAAAATCATAAATAATATTTATAAGCTAATTTCAGCTTTTTTTCCAGGGAGATATATTTGCTGTTTTTCCCCAAGGGAAGTCAGCTGTTAACAGTGATAAAACTTTCAGTTTAAAATAGAGTAGGATGGCCCAATAGATGTTAAAAATCTTGTTTGAAGTAGGTTTTTAAAATTGTGTTAGAATCAAGCCTAACTTTTTTTTTCTATCAAATTCCAGTGGTTGTAGAAATTAGATGTGATGTGAAAATCAATGAAAAATAGCGTAGCAATTAAAAGGCATTAAATTGTATTCACTCTGAATTCTGAGAACAGGAATTGATCCAGTTTTATCTGTACTCAGTTTTTCTCTCTAAATTAGGAAATGCTCTGAGAGAGAAAGAGTAATAGAATGCATGTACCAATGATACTAATAGTGCATAAACCTGCCCTTAAGATCTAGAGTACATATAAAAAATCAGGCTGAGACTGTCGGAGTCAGCCAACTTGAAAGCATTCACACCTGATCTCCCCATCTCCTCACCTAGCTTCAATTCCAGAATTGACTTTTTCATTTTCCATTTAGTGCCAATCCATCAAAATCTACCCTAATTTTAAAATTCTTACCATTTTATTAAAACTTCTCTTGTCAAATCCAATTTTCAGTCCCATTCTCTTCAGTCATGCTCTCCTACATAGGCCCCCTGAGGAGCACTGTACCTTGCATGTTACTCCTCTTTTGGTTTCCTTAATACTCTGCAACTGTGACTCTCCTATCTCTGGTTCCCCTCAGTCTCCTTAATGAAAGGAGGCTTTTCTCTCCCAACCTTTTAAATAAAGGCAGTTCCTCAGGCTTCTGTTAGATATCTTCTTCTTACCTACACACTTTCTCACCAACCCCCGGCTTCAACCATCATCTTGCTATGGTTAACTTCTGAAAATTCTATCTGAAAGGGAACTCTATGGATATCATCTTGGTTCAGATGCTTTTTTTTTCCTGGCCTAGTTTATTGCCCTGCCTGACCAATTTCTCTCCTCTCATGACATTCACCTTTCTCCCTCCTGCCACAGTTACTACTGATTAGAGCATTCACTAGCCCTCTCAAAAAACTTTAATGGCTCCATAATACTGTAAGAAGAAAGTTAAAATTCCTTATTTTCAACTCCCATTTCCTACTCTCTCCTCTCTTTGCACATGTACCATATACAAGCCTTATGCTTTAATCATATCTTTGCACCAATTAACACAGCACATTTAACATTTATTACATTTGTTCATGTCTACAATTTACCTCTAAGTACCTTCTTCTCCATCTTTATTTGTCCAAATCTAATTTTTTAAAGTCCAGCTCAAGGATCATCTCCTCATTAAAAACTGTTAAAGAGGCAATCCACTCCTCTAAATTCACATAGCACATTATGACTCTAATGGGTAACTACTATGTATGTCCTGAGCTTGTTATTTTTCTGCAAACATTTGTCTTTCCTACTGGACAGAAAGCATTTTATAGGTAGGGACTGTATTTTTACTTTGTACCCTCTATAGCTCCCAACACAATGCTTGTTCATAATTGGAGCTCAATCAGTGCTAGTAAACAGGCTAGGAACCCCAGTATCCCCAGTGCTTAGCACTTATTAACATTCAGTAAAAGTATGTTTAATTGGTAATTGAATGGATGGGTAGATGAACAAATAATTTTTGTTCTCAATTATCTTAAATAAGCTTTGGCTAGGCCAGACTTCTCAGGCAAGTTCATTTCAAATTTCTCTTTCCCTTCTCCTTTTTTCCAATTACAAAAAATATTTTAACAATTATTATAATAAAGATATTTCTAACATAATTCTAATCTCCAATCTATGGTCACCTATTTCAAATTTATTCAATACACTATAATATAGTAAAGTATTTGAATAATTTTTTGAAATGTCATGATTTGTACTTCAAATTGTTAAAAGGTGACCAGCAAATGACTAATATTAGGTTTAATACAGCCAGGAATACAAATAGGGTCAACTAAGGACTAAAGGCAATAGAAAAAATATATAGATCTCTTATTTCCTACCCCCACTCTCCAATTTTAAGATAGATAAAAAAATAGAGTACAGTTGATGAAGGGGAAGGGGCTAGAACATACTGTCTTTTAAACAGAGAAAGGCAATACAAAAGCACATAGAAGAATTGTGAACCCAGGATAATTACCAGGAACTAGCATAGTAGATGTGAGTTCTGGAGTTTCCAAGAAATCCACATTACTTCTTTGGAAGGTCTTGCTATAATTCATCTGACGGTGGCTGTATAAATAATTATAGGTTACGGCTGTGCAATTTATTACAATCTTCCTGAGTAGAATGTAGCACAGTTCAAATTCACTCAAGGTGGCAAGGTTTCGGATGATTTAGATTAAGTGCCTGAATACGGACTTCTTTTCTTGGTTATTTACCCTTAAAAAGGACTAAGGAGTAATTTAACAAGTATCACCAGAATTTTTTTTTAAAACAGGAGAGCACTAATTCTCTAGAGAAGATAAAACAAAAGGAGATAACTGTAATTGCAGCAAGAAGTTTAAACAGAAGGAAGACTATCTTGGGCATCAAGATGTTTAAAAACTAGGATAGCTAAGAAGAAGGACTATAGATTTTCCATCTCTAGAGGATAAAAAGAAAGAAAAATCATCTAAAAGTATAGGCCTGGAACTACAGAGTTGAATAAGTTGCCTTTAAAGCTCCCTTTTGTGCCTGAAATTCTGTTGATGTCATTATGCATTATAGCACAGTGTTTAAAATAGCCACAAAAATAAAAATTTTAGGTGAAATATGTATCAAATAAATTTCCAGGTATTTGTTTCATTACCATCATTTAACACCCCAAAATATGGACTTATTGGAGAGCTATATTCTCTGTGCCATTTAAAGCCAACTAGAACTATTTATATAATCTCAGAATAGCAAAATTTCCTTCATCTCATTTTTCTAATTATATATTTGTTACTTATTAATAATTATTTTAATTTCAAAGAACTTGATTTATTTTTTAACTTTATCTAGGAATAGTTAACAAATATAATTATATACAAAACTGAATGACTACAAGAGAAGTTGACTTGCTTTTCATCTTTTCCAAACAATGTCTTGAATTTCCCTTTTATTTGCAGTAAGTAAAGACATTTCAAAAAGCTGTTAAGCTATGATGATCTTAACCATTATATATAGCTATATTGCAAAATAAAAACCACAAAGCTTAAGAAAAATTAGGAGGTAAAATTATTTTCATCTTTTTCTGCATCCTTTGTCTCCCACCCCTGCACACCTTAGACACCCATGACCCACATCTAAATCTGTTTACCTGAAAGCATCAGTAAAATGGTAATTCTTAAAGTGTGATCATAATCAAAAGTTTTTGTGCTTCAAAAGGAAAGTGATTTCAAATCCATAAAAAGAGTGAGATTTAGGAAAATGAGCAAATAAGACAGGTTTTAAGGTGAGGTAAAGGGAATGGAGTTTTTTCTACAGGTTCTAAAATTATATCATGTATATTGCCACCTCCCTGGCAAAAAAAATAAAAAAAATAAGGCCTGCTCATAACTTACCTATTCCACACACTACTATTCTCCCAGAACTCGTAAATCGTGTAGTGAGATTCATTTGAAAGCTTCTGTATAGAAATACTGAAATGGAAAAGGAAAGGTGTAATTAGCCACAGGAAATTAAATACAAGAAATAAACTAATATTTCTAATCACCTCTAATCTTATCCATTTGTATAGGAAACACCTATGGTTCCTGCATGAAAATTGAAGTTTTGTCAATAATTGATTAACATGTCTGTTTGTTTAATATACGTTTTTAGTTTTCTGGTTTGGCATCATGAATACTGTCTCAGTATATTTCAGAAATCACAAATATAACTTTGTAAAATTTCATTCATATATCTATTCAAAAAGATTTTGTGAGTTCTGTTTTGCCAGGGTTCAGAAAAATGTGAGTGCATGCCACCTTCCTTGCCCTCAGCTGTTGCTCTTCGGATCAGTCCAATCAGCCTCCAAAGCTCTTGCCCTTACCTCTATCTCTGGATTGACAGCTTTTGTTTGGGGTCCTGCTGTAAGCTAAGTCACCTGGACCACACTGCTACACAACTAACTCCAACTTTGCCAGTGCCCAGTGTTGGTCCTCCTCCTTTCTCTTTTACACACTCACACCTCTCAACTTTCTCGCTGTCCAGACCAAGTTTGAGTCCATATTCTGGCCATAATTGTAGTTTTTTTTGTAATTGCTTTTCCAATTTAGGGAAGACAAATTTGTTCCTTCCAGCCTTCTGGACTAGCCTGAGAGTGGCTAATAGCCTATATAATATGTTTTGGAGCAGTGAAGAGAGAGGAGGTGGGTGAAAAGACAAGTTGAGGTGAAGACTGGATTTAATCCGGTAGCAATGAGGAGACACAAAAGGGTTTAAAGCAGGGAGAGTCTCATTGTTGAAGCTGGGTTTTAAAAGATCCTTCTGATGGCCGTGTGAGGTAGCCTATGGAGAACAGTTCAAAGCAGGAAGAAAAGCTAGAGAGGTAGTGAAATTAGCTTAGGTGAGAGATGATGAAGATCCAAATTAAGGTAGAAAGAAAGGAAGAGGGGATAGATTCATAAATTTAAGGGAGAGTAGGACACAAATATAAAGATTCCTTTAAAAAATTAATTCCACAAGTCCAGCTTGTTCAGCCTAACGTTTCACAGTATATTCAGATTATAAATCGAAATCAGAGGTTAGAAAAACAATAAGTATTTTAAAAAACAAATCAGATGGGGTGCTTTTTTTTTTTTTTTTTTTGGTGGTACGCGGGCCTCTCACTGTTTTGGCCTCTCCCGTTGCGGAGCACAGGCTCTGGACGCGCACGCTCAGCGGCCATGGCTCACGGGCCCAGCCACTCCGCGGCATGTGGGATCTTCCCGGACCGGGGCACGAACCCACGTCCCCTGCATCGGCAGGTAGACTCTCAACCACTGCGTCACCAGGGAAGCCCAGTGTGGTGCTTTTTTAAATGGAAGTATAGTTGATTTACATTATATTTCAGGTATACAGCATAGTGATTCAGTAGTTTTGCAGATTATACTCCATTAAATGTTATTACAAGTTAATGGTTATAATTCCCTGTGCTATACAATACATCCTTGTTGCTTATCTATTTTATACATAGTAGTTTGTATAAACTACTCTTTTTTAATTTTTTTAAAATAATTTTTATTGGAGTATAGTTGATTTACAATGTTGTGTTAGTTTTGGGTTTACAGCAAAGTGAATCAGTTATACATAGACATATATCCACTCTTATGATTCTTTTCCCATATAGGTCATTTCAGAGTATTGAGTAGACTTCCCTGTGCTACACAGTAGATCCTTATTATCTATTTTATATAAAGTAGTGTGTATATCTCAGTCCCAATAAATTGAGAGATTGGGAAAAATTGGGAGAATAGAATATTGATTTAATAGCGAACATACGGTAAAATAGCCAAGCTCAGTGTAAATTTAGGATTTACCTAAGTGTGGCCAGCAGATGGTGGTAACTACACAGAAATTGTAATACTTATTTGGCTTGTAGTTTGGTGTTTTTCACAGAGCTATTGATCGAGCTTGCTTCAGTTAAGATATGATGTAGCAAGTATTGTTCTTAGTTCAATTTCAGATTTTCTCGGGAAAGGTTTATAACATAATCAAAGGAATTGAACAGAAAGTGAAACTGGAGATTTTCTAACCCCAGGAGTTTATAGATGGGCTTTTGGGGGGGTTCCTTGAAATCAGAAATGAGCTGAAAATTACTGTGCATATCTACTTTTTCCTGGGAAGAGAATCCATAGTTCTCATCATAGTCGAAAAGGATCTGTAATCCCCAAATGTAATCTGACAATGTAATGGTCAAATTTCAATCCATGACTATGAACTGCCTCCTACAAACTAATTCATTTGTATTACTTATTACATATAAAAATCACTTATCCTGCTATCTGAACCTGCCATTTTCCAGACTAGCCACAAGAAATTCACAAAATTTTAGCCTGATGCTCAAGTTTTGAAGGACTGAAGAAGATAAACACAGTGTGATAAGGTAGTGGTTTGAAGTATAGCCATACAGGCTTACCTTCATCCACCATGTATTAGAGCTTTGTCACCTTGGGCCCATTACTTAACCTGTTTCCTCACCTGTTAAATGGTGGTAATAATAGTACTGAGTACTAAATAAAGCATTACATGTAGAATGTTTTGCCCAGTAATTGGTATATTGTATGTGTGTATATGTGTGTGTGTGTGTGTTAGCTGTTAGCTCAATAGTGAAAAACAAAGTAGCACTTTCCTTAGGTGAGTGAAAGCTAAGCCTTAATGCTATCAAAGTTGAGAAACATGACAGAATTAAAAGGAACAGAAAAGAAAATGAGGGAGAAAGACAAATCTTTGAAAACAATGAGGAGCAGCAAGCCAATAATAATGATGATAACAATTATTACATTATTATACATACTAATAACAATGGCGATGGTTGCTAACATGTATTGCTCTGTTCCAGGCCCTGGTTTAAGCATTTCCCATGGATTAAGTCATTTTACCTTCACAGTCACTCTGGGAATCATATGGTAGATACTGTCTGTTGCCTCCCCAACTGTTATTCCCCTCTGTCTAACCGAACCCTGCCGTTGTTCATTTTGCAATATATCCAATGTACCAATCAGTGCTGGGCTGAGACAGTCATCACAATCTCCTTTCTGCTAAATATTTGTTTTCTAACCTCCCCTGTAACCAGGAATAGCCATGTAACTTGAGTTGGGCCGATGAGATGCCAAGGGAAGTATGCTGAGAAGCAAGGACTTCTGGGAAACTTTCTGTCCTTAGGTTCAGACATGAGAGGATGGCTTGTTGGTGTTGCTCCTTTCTCCTTCTTCCTGACTGTAGGCCATCTGGTCAAGAGCCAGATGGAAGAGTTGAAAGACCAGTTCAGATTGTGTCTCAAAGGACTATGGGTGAAAATGCTAATCAAAATTGTTCTACAGACTGGGTGCTTTCAATTAAGGGCAAAACTGACCAATACACAGCAATGACATTTAAGGACATTGATATTTGAGACTGTACAATACAGATAATAATACATATGCAGTGATGACACTGAGACAGCAAGAAAAGGTTAATGATAAAATTTTTAGAAACTTCAGTCAGCAATATTTCTGTTAAAAGGGCTTAGGGCTTGAATGATTAGCTTTCAATTATTTGCAAACTTAAAATTACATGATGTAACTCTGAGCTTTTGCTTTGTGACTGTACTAACTTAAACACCCTCAGTCTTCCTCCTCAATGTATTCATACTTCCTGTGGCACTTAAAAATTCACTGGCTAAAGCAAGAGTTCTTTGGCTAAGCTGTCTCTGGATAAGGTCACTTAGAGCTTCAGCCCTGAGCTCCAGGACACCGTGAACATTCCAGGAGCTGGAAAATGTCAGTGAAATGGGGAAAAATGATGTAGCTCAGGAACGATTGGGGTTAAACATCTTACCTAAGGTAGCTTGGCTCATCAGGAACAGGACACACTTCGTCTTGGCTTCCTCTGTTCCCCAGGTGGCCTACCTTAACTCACAGATCCTAATCACTGGAGTAAAGGGCACACAGGAGGGATAGTTCCCACAATTCTCCACCACACTACGGCCACCCATTTATTTTGTCTCTATAAAAATGCTGATAAATTAATGGTTCAATGTGCCACAGGGTACCATGAGTTCTTAAGGATGTTTCTTTGGCCATAGTACAACTCCCAGGGTTGATTCTTACAATGCAGTTCCACATTCATCTTCCCTACATCCTTGACATGGAGTTCAGAATACATACAAATTCTAGAATTTGGTAGCTGAGAGTGACTTCAGAAATCATTTTATTCTACTTAACAGCTGTGAAATTAAGGCCAAGAACATGGCTTTAATTGTTCATGAATGAGTATCCTATTTTCCCAACTGGTTTCCTAGATCCTTGGAAGCAGAAACTATTCTCAACTTTCCAAAGTCATGCATGGTTCTGAGAATACACTGTGTGCATCACATATATTCAGTTGGTACCTCCCCGTGCCAAACACAGGGATTAAATAAGCCTTCATGATTACAAAATATGCGAAAAGAGTAATCAAAAATGTGTGTGTGTGTGTGTGTGTGTGTGTGTGTGTGTTATACATGGGTCACACAATTGCTCTGCTTGGGTTTTTCAGTAACTTTTTTTTTAACATCTTCGTTGGAGTAAAATTGCTTTACAATGTTGTGTTAGTTGCTGCTATATAACAAAGTGAATCAGCTATATGTATACATATACCCCCATATCCCCTCCCTCTTGCATCTCCCTCCCACCCTCCCTATCCCATCCCTCTGGTGGTCACAAGCACCGAGCTGATCTCCCTGTGCTATGAGGCTGCATCCCACTAGCTATCTATTTTACATTTGGTAGTGTATATATGTCAATGCTACTCTCTCACTTCATCCCAACTTCCCCTTCCCCTTCCCTGTGTCAAGTCTATTCTCTACATCTGCATCTTTATTCCTGTCCCACCCCTACGTTCTTCAGAACCTTTTTTTTTTTTAGATTCCATATATATGTGTTAGCATACGGTATTTGTTTTTCTCTTTCCCAAACCCACAAAGTTAATACAACCCATGTTTAATTCCAGAGCCAGACTTCTTAGCTGCAGAAGTATTCTGCCAGAGTGCGAATAAAATATAACTAGTAATTACTGGGAGGAACACCAAAGAGACATAAAGTATGTGTTTCTATGTGCACATACATGCATGCACACATGTGCTAAAAAGCTTTCCCAATGTTCTAAGAGTATTGTGAAATACAATTTAAACAAGCTCCTAAGGTAGGGGTGGATTTGGTTGTGGCAGTTTTCCAGGAGCAGGTGAGTTTGATCTTTGGCATTAAGGTAGAGCATGGTCTGGCAGAGACCTGAAGCTGGGTGCACACTTCTGGGAAGGAGAGTGGCCAGATCGAAGGCACAGCAGTAAGACAATAGATTATGCTGGAAAGGCAATATGCAGCTGGGCACTGTTGAGGCATAGTGTTCAGGTGAGGGAGAACAAATGGTAGCAGTGCTATGGATCTCTGGGGTCTGTTGGTAGTATAATTGTAGGGTAAGGATAAACTTCTGGCATTTGATAAGCTACTCATTAGATAGTTATTGCAGGTTTCTGAGTAAGAGAATTCTATGATAATTGTTTCCGGGAAATTATAATTGTAGTAGTTGTTTCTCGGACTACTTGGAGTAGAGAAACTGAAGATGAGGTATAGTTAGTATATTTTAGTAGCCTGAGATAACAGAAGCCTGAGCTGGAGTGGCCATGGAAATAACTTTTTTTTTTTTAAATGACAAAGTCCTGCCATCAAGACTTCAGAGATGGTGCAATTTCATAATGAATGGCTGAAATGGTGGTTATTAGGCCATAGGGCGCACTCTCAAGGTAGCAATCAGAGCTAGATGCACTAGAGTTGAGGCCTCATATACCAGAGATGATTTAAATCAGAGTGTGAGTCTGCCTGGATGCAAAAGGAGGAATTTCAGTCTATTTGACTTCCCTTGGTGCTCCTAATGCTCAAATCCACACAGAGTCCAAGGATAAAAGAGAAAATAGCCTGTTTAACTCTGCAAAATGCATCACCCTGAGGGCTAGAATGACCAGCATAACTTTAGATGAAGATTCTCAAATACCAGTCCTCCAGACCCCACCTTCATCTAAGACACATGCACAGGAGCACTTACCGCAAGCAACCACTTTGGGAGGAAGCGCTCTCCACATAGTGTTTCAGAGCGAGTTGGAATTCTTCCAAGTCCTCTTCTATCACAGACATCTGACGCTGCACAAGCATGATGTGCTGCAGAGGAAGGGGCAAGTGTTACTTTGTTGACTATCATGGAGCCTCCCTAAGCCAACCCCCTACTGCTCATCCCATCCCTCCTCACAAAACAAACAATTTTTCATCTAAAAATGACTAAAAAGGCCATGACTAGTCCAAGTAATAACACTGTATAAAAGCTGTAGTATAGGCAGGATATTTTCTTGCCTCTAGTAACAGACACTAAAAAAGGTGTCCTTCATGATGACATATTTCCCTTTTAAAAGCAGTGGTTATCCATCAGAATCACTGGGGAGGTTTTAAAATTGCATTTATATCAGAATCTCTGGAGTGAGGTTCACGCACTGGTATTCATAAAAACCTCTCCAAATGACTTTAATGTGCAGCCAGGGTTGGAATCACTGACCTAAAGTCACTTACCAAATTTTAAAGAGAAGTTTTATTGTACACAGTGCACAGCTCCAGCTTCTCCTTGGCTATTTTGTGATATTAGACATATTATGAATTTCATTACAAACAACAAAATTTCAAAAAATATGTGTTCACTGATGCATTTCCAAAGCTACATAAACCATCACAGGGTTCTCAAACAATTAACCACCTATAATAGGCCCCACTCAAATCTCATGGCATTAGATGAAGCCTGTGTTTAATGGATCATGCTGGGTTGGATGACAACTGATTCTTGTAACAAATCCTATTATCCTTATAGCACCTGTAGTTTGAATACTTTCCTAAAGATATGCCTATGGGCTTCTCATGATATTTTGATCTCAAGATTAGTCCTTTCCTCATCACTTGTTGGTAGTGAATCATAAAAGTGCAAAAAAAACAAGGATTGGAGGTGAATTATAAAAGTGCAAAGCAACAACAATAATGTGAGAAAGATTTAGAATATGAGGAAACTAACTTGCATGATCTTACCCAGCTATGTAGAAGTAGAGCTAGAATTAAGCCCCTGGTTTGCTATCTCCAATTCCAATGAGCTTCAACAGCTACCATTGGATGAACACTAATTATATTGTAGGTATTATGTTAGGCACTTTTTATATTGAACAAATGTTCCTACTTTGTGTTCCTACAGGGAATTAGTAAATGCTGGATTCTAGTATACAGTGATGGATTAAGATAGAATTCTTGTCTTCATAGGTTTTAGCAAAGAAGTAAACAAGTCTTGAACACTGTGCCTAAGAAGTAATTTTAGGTATGGCCCATGAAACTTATTGTATGTAAATTGATCAGAATTCTACTAAAATTTTGACCAACTGTATTGCCAAATAAATTTTGATCCTTGTGTTAAAATCCTTTGACTATTTAAGGCTTAAAATAATTTTGGGCCCCCAAACTCATATGAGCTAGAAGCAGGCTGTGAATACTGCATAACCCACAAGAAAGGTAATGTTCTACAATGGGCTGACTCAGGTGTGGTCACGGATGATAATGGACCAAGAAGAAACTCTTAAAGAAGAACAGAAAACAGGGTTCCTCTTAGAATGGAGATCTGGTGTCTAATAGTGGAACTTCCTTCATTAAAATACCTTCCCAGCATGAATTCATCTTTGCAACTAACCTGTGAATGTTGTGTATTTCCTATTCATCTGTTTTCTGAGCGGCAGTTTTATGGCATTTATCCTGGCCTAGTTTTATCATTGTATATTTTATCCGTGTGTGTGCAGGGGTTGGGCATTTCAGACCTTAAAGGGCTACATCCTGACCTTACAGATAAGACTAAACATCATCCAGGGATCCTGGATTTGAGCTAGAAGCAGTAACTGGAGGAGACTTTGGGCGGTCTCCCTTGTGAAGGTAATGTGTTCTATAAATGTGAAAAGAAAGATGCAAATGAACACCTGATGACCAGAAGGTAGACTATGGCACAGACTCCAAACTGTTCATCAAAATCCATTTCTTTCTTCTTTCTAGATATAGAGTTAGACTTACAAATTCCATTATCCCTTGCAGTTAGGTGTAGCCAACTGACGAGTTCTCACCAACAGAATATGAGCAGAAGTGCTGTGTACTACTTTTGAGCCAAGACTTTCAGGAAAGATGTGAGCCTCCTCCACCTTCTTTTTTTCTTTTCTGCTAGTAAGATGAAGACCTGCCTTAGGACTGGCAGGCCCATAGGTGAGAGAAGTCTGTGTCCCTGAATCATTGTGTGGACTATTTACTAGGAAAACTTTTATTGCATTGGAATCATCCTACATCTTGGGTCTATTTGTTTCCATAACCTAGTCACCTAAATGAGTTCAGTAATTTTAATTGAGCTTTATCTTATTTCCCTTCAGGATCAGGAATCAAAGTCAATAACTATCTCCTAAGGTTGTATAATGAACAATCAGCCTCCTATCTGACTCTTCCAGGGCCTAGGTTTTTTTTTGTTTGTTTGTTTTTGTTTTCTGTAACATCTTTATTGGAGTATAATTGCTTTACAGTGGTGTGTTAGTTTCTGCTTTATAACAAAGTGAATCAGTTATACATATACATATGTTCCCATATCTCTTCCCTCTTACGTCTCCCTCCCTCCCACCCTCCCTATCCCACCCCTCTAGGTGGTCACAAAGCACCGAGCTGATCTCCATGTGCTATGCGGCTGCTTCCCACTAGCTATCTATTTTACATTTGGTAGTGTATATATGTCCATGCCACTCTCTCACTTTGTGCTAAAGATAATCTCTACCAAAATAATTATGGATACATCCTTTTGACAAAAATCTACAGGTCAGGTATTTGATGAACAGTGACTCACATGATTCTTATGGGCTTTCCTAATGAAATGTTATAAATATATCCACCTATTCCATCACAATTCTTTTAGTCTGAAGGCAATTGTTATGTGATCTAGTGAGGCAGGTTATAAATATGACCAGAGTCCTTCACTGCTCCCTGAACCCATGCCCTTTGAAATGTGACTTTTTACTTCTCCATCTAGACATGGATTCTATTTCCCCTTTTCTTGGATCTGGGCTGGACTCTAACTTGCTTTGGCCAACAGAACATGGCAGAAGTGACGCTGTGGTGGTTTCAAATCTAGGCCCCAAGAGACCTTGTGAGTTTCCACTCTTTTGCTTGGATCTCTGACATTGTCATGTAAATGAGCCCTGCTAGAGCAGGGGTCAGCAAACTTTTTTTTTTTTTTTGCGGTATGTGGGCCTCTCACTGTTGTGGCCTCTCCCGTTGCGGAGCACAGGTTCCGGATGCGCAGGCTCAACGGCTCCGCGGCATGTGGGATCCTTCCGGAACGGGGCACGAACCCGTGTCCCCTGCATCGGCAGGCGGACTCTTAACCACTCCGCCACCAGGGAAGCCCCAAGCAAACATTTTATGTAAAGGGCCAGATAGTAAAGGTTTTAGGCTTTGAAGGCCATATGGTTCCTGTCACAACTACTCAACTTCCCTGTTTTATTGTGAAAGCAAACATAGGCAATAAATAAACAAATGGGTATGGCTCTATTCCAGTGAAACCTTATATATAAAGACAGGCAGTGAGCTGTAGTTTTGCCAACTCCTATGCTGGAGGATTAAAACCACATAGAACAAAGCTGAGTCAGTGGATTCATCCTAGCTGAGGTCCTAGACATATGAGAAAGCCCAGCTAAGATCAGTAAAGCTGGCATGAAGCTGATTACAGACGCCAAAAGGGAGCCAGCTGAGACCACCAAGATGATCTCGCCCTAAATTGCCTACATGCAGAATTGTGGTTTAAGCCATTCAGTTTTGGGTGGTTTGCTATATAGCAATAGCTAAATGGTTCATTTACTTATATACATGGATGTGAATATGATTTGGAAAAATTAAATTTACTTTGCAATCCAAACAAGGCACTTCTTTCCCCTCTTTTCCTCAGATATGTACACAAAGAAATAAACTTATAAAGGGGCCCAGATAATCTGCCTGCATTTTATGACTACTGTGACAAGTGGAGCTTTTTGAATCTTGGGTAATTTAAGGTAGACTTTCTGAGGTCCAAAGAAAATCCTTATATTTTTCTATGCTGGCTAGGTTAAGATGTGGTATATGGAGTATGGGAGAAGTAGGGAAGGGGTCCTAATATCTTCATGATATTTCTATATGTCTCTTGTTTAAAATATACAGCCTTTAATCCTTACTGAAATCTGAGATCCTATAATGTAAATGGCCAGCCCAGAACTTTCTTTCACGGTAGAAAATAGTGCTACATTTTTGTTTCTCTGCTTTGGAAGGGGTTAGTGTTGCTTTTATGACTTAGCTTATAGGGATTTTGTTACAATGGAATTAGGGTGGAATATTAGGGATTTCTTGGGCTGAGAAGTGCTAATTATGAAAGGTTAATCCAGGTTTACTGAATAGTATTTGCCAGTGACGTTACGTTACAGTTGCGTGTACCTCTGATTTCTTGGATCTTTTTATTTCAAGAAATATCAGCTTTTTAAATAACTGGAGACAAAGAAATGTTTTAAACACAACCAATTTGTTTTATGTTATTCTGTCTCTATTTACTACATTTACAACTGTGTTCCAAGCATTCTTCAGAAACATCAGAACCTTCCTTGTGTGCTCTTGTTGGAGTCTCTTAACAGCTACTGCAAAGCAAGACTATGTTTTGAAAGTCTCAGACACATTAGTTGGCAATAGCCCACAAAACACATTAAAGTGCATGGCAGAATTAATTTACTCACAAAATATTATTCATAGGTTTAATGAGGATACAGAAGGAAAAAAAAAGATATTAGATTTGTAAACTCCTATTGTATGAAAAGGGATTCTAGTGTATATATACAAAAATAATGTGCTCAAGAAAAGTTAACAGTTTTTGAAAAGCACCAGAATGTGATAAAACTTTGTTTAAAATTATATTGACTTTTTTGTTAACATCTTTACTGGAGTATAATTGCTTCACAATGTTGTGTTAGTTTCTGCTGTATAAAAGAGTGAATCAGCTATACATACCCTTATATCCCCATAACACTTCCCTCTTGCATCTCACTCCCACCGTCCCTATCCCACCCCTCTAGGTGGTCACAAAGCAATGTGCTGATCTCCCTATGCAATGCAGCTGCTTCCCTCTAGCTATCTATTTTACATTTGGTAGTGTATATATGTCAATGCTACTCTCTCACTTCGTTCCAGCTTCCCATTCCCCTTCACCATGTCCTCAAGTCCACCCTCTATGTCTACATCTTTATTCAAGTCCTGCCATTTCTCTAGGAGGTGGGTCAAAAAGGATGTTGCTGTGATTTATGTCACAGAGTGTTCTGCCGGTGTTCTCCTCTAAGAGTTTTATAGTGTCTGGTCTTACATTTAGGTCTTTAATCCATTTTGAGTTTATTTTTGTGTATGGTGTTAGGAAGTGTTCTAATTGTATTCTTTAACATGTAGCTGTCCAGTTTTCCCAGCGCCACTTATTGAAGAGGGTATCTTTCTCCATTGTACATTCTTGCCTCCTTTATCAAAGATAAGGTGACCATATGTGCATGGGTTTATCTCTGGGCTTTCTATCATGTTCCATTGATCTATATTTCTGTTTTTTTGCCACTACCATACTGTCTTGATTACTGTAGCTTTGTAGTATAGTCTGAGGTCAGGGAGCCTGATTCCTCCAGCTCTGTTTCTTTTTCTCAAGATTGCTTTGGGTACTTGGGGTCTTTTGTGTTTCCATACAAATTGTGAATTTTCTTCTTCTAGTTCTTTGAAAAATGCCATTGGTATTTTGATAGGGATTGCACTGAATCTGTAGACTGCTTTGGGTAGTATAGTCACTTTCACAATGTTGACTCTTCCAATCCAAGAACATGGTATATCTCTCCATCTGTTTGTATCATCTTTAATTTCTTTCATCAGTGTCTATAAACTGTAAGTTTTCTGCATACAGGTCTTCTGCCTCCTTAGGTAGGTTTATTCCTAGGTATTTAGTTCTTTTTGTTGCAATGGTAAATGGGAGTCTTTCCTTAATTTCTCTTTCAGATTTTTCATCATTAGTGTATAGGAAAGCAAGAGATTTCTGTGCATTAATTTTGTATCCTGCTACTTTACCAAATTCATTGTTTAGCTCTAGTAGCTTTCTGCTAGCATCTTTGGGATTCTCTATGTACAGTATCATGTCATCTGCAGTGACAGTTTTACTTCTTCTTTTCCAATTTGGATTCCTTTTATTTCTTTTTGTCTCTGATTGCTGTGACTAAAACTTCCAAAACTATGTTGCATAATAGCTATGAGAGTGGGCTACCTTGGCTTGTTCCTGATCTTAGTGGAAATGGTTTCAGTTTTTCACCATTGAGAATGATGTTGGCTGTGGGTTTGTCATATATGGCCTTCATTATGTTGAGGTAAGTTCCCTCTATGCCCACTTTATGGAGGGTTTTTATCATAAATCGGTGTTGAATTTTGTTGATAATTTTTCTGCATTTATTGAGATATCATATTGTTTTTATTCTTAAATTTGTTAATATGGTGTATCACATTGATAGATTTGTGTATATTGAAGAATCCCTGCGTTCCTGGGATAAACCCCACTTGATCAGGGTGTGTGATCCTTTAGTGTGCTGTTGGATTCTGTTTACTAGTATTTTGTTGAGGATTTTTGCATCTATGTTCATCAGTGATATTGACCTGTAGTTTGTTTTGTTTGATATCTTTGTCTGGTTTTGGTATCAGGGTGATGGTGGACTCGTAGAATGAGTTTGGGAGTGTTCCTCCCTTTGCTATATTTTGGAAGAGTTTGTGAAGGATCAGTGTTAGCTCTTCTCTAAATGTTTGATAGAATTTGCCTGTGAAGTCATCTGGTCCTGGGCTTTTGTTTGCTGGAAGATTTTTTAATCACAGTTTCAATTTCAGTGCTTGTGATTGGTCTGTTTATATTTTCTAATTCTTCCTGGTTCAGTCTCGGAAGGTTGTGCTTTTCTAAGAATTTGTCTATTTCTTCCAGATTGTACATTTTATTGCCATATAGTCGCCTGTAGTAATCTCTCATGATCCTTTGTATTTCTGCAGTGTCAGTTGTTACTTCTCGTTTTTCATTTCTAATTCTGTTAATTTTATTCTTCTCTCTTTTTTTTCTTAATGACCCTGGCTAATGGTTTATCAATTTAGTTTTTCTTCTCAAAGAACCAGATTTTAGTTTTATTGATCTTTGCTACTGTTTTCTTCATTTCTTTTTCATTTATTTCTGACCTGATTTTATGATTACTTTCCTTCTGATAACTTTGTTTTTTTTTTTTTTTTTTTTTTGGTGGGTCTTTCTCTAATTGCTTTAGGTGTAAGGTTATGTTTCTTATTTGAGATTTATCTTGTTTCTTGACGTAGGATTGTATATAAACTTCCCTCTTGTTGCATCCGATAGATTTTGGGTCATTGTGTTTCCATTGTGATTTGTTTCTAGATGTTTTTTGATTTCCTTTCTGATTTCTTCAGAGATCTCTTGGTTGTTTAGTAGCATATTGTTTAACCTCCATGTTTTCATACTTTTTACAGTTTTTTTCCCCTATAATTGATATCTAGTCTCATAGCGTTGTGGTCAGAAAAGGTACTTGATATGATTTCAGTTTTCTTAAATTTACCAAGGCTTGATTTGTGACCCAAGATATGATCTATCCTAAAGAATGTTCCATGAGCTACTGAGAAAAAAGTGTATTATGTTGTTTTTGGATGGAATGTCCTATAAATATCAATTAACCCCATCTTTTTTAATGTTTCATTTAAAGCTTGTGTTTCCTTATTTATTTTCATTTTGGATGTCTTTGCATTGGTGAAAGTGGGGTGTTAAAGTCTCCTACTATGATTGTGTTACTGTCGATTTCCCCTTTTATGGCTGTTAGCATTAGCCTTGTGTATTAAGGCACTCCTATGTTGGGTGCATAAATATTTACAATTATTGTATCTTCTGCTTGGAATGATCCCTTGATCATTATGAAGTGTCCTTCTTTGTCTCCTGTAATGGTCTTTATTTTAAAGTCTATTTTGTCTGATATGAGAATTGTTACTCCAGATTTCTTTTGATTTCCATTGCATGGAATACCTTTTTCCATCTCCTCACTTTCAGTTTGTATGAACCCCTAGGTTTGATGTGGGTCTCTTGTAGACAGCATATATGTAGGTCTTGTTTTTGTATCCATTCAGCCAGTCTATGTCTTTCAGCTGGAGCATTTAATCCATTTACATTTAAGGTAATTATCTATATGTATGTTCCTATTACCAATTTCTTAATTGTTTTGGGTTTGTTTCTGTAGGTCTTTTCCTTCTCTTGTGTTTCCTGTCTAGAGAAGTTCCTTTAGCATTTGTTGAAAAGCTGGTTTGGTGGTGCTGAATTCTCTTAACTTTTGCTTGGCTGTAAAGGTTTTAATTTCTCTGTTGAATGTGAATGACATCCTTGCTGGTAGAGTAATCTTGGTTTTAGGTTTTTCCCTTTCATCATTTTAAATATGTCCTTCCACCCTCTTCTGGCTTGCAGCATTTTTGCTGAAAGATCAGCCGTTAACCTTATGGGGATTCCCTTGTATGTTATTTGTCGCTTTTCCCTTGCTGCTTTTACATTTTTTCTTTGAATTTAACTTTTGATAGTTTGATTAAGATGTGTCTTGGTATGTTTCTCTATGAATTTATCCCATAGGGGACTCTCTGCATTTCCTGGAATTGATTGACTATTTCGTTTCCCATGTTAGGGAAGTTGTTAAGTATAATCTATTCAAATATCTTTTCAGTCCCTTTCTTTTTCTCTTCTTCTCTGGGAACCCTATAATTTGAATATTGGTGCATTTAATGTTGTCCCAGACATCTCTGAGACTGTCCTCAATTCTTTTCAATCTTTTTCCTATATTCTGCTCTGCAGTATTTATTTCCACTATTTTATCCTCCAGGTCATTTATCTGTTCTTCTGCCTATTTATTCTGCTATTGATTCCTTCTAGAGAATTTTAAATTTCATTTACTTTGTTGTTCATCATTGTTTGTTTGCTCTTTAGTTCTTCTAGGCCTTGTTAAAAGTTTCTTGTATTTTCTCCATTCTATTTCCAAGATTTTGGATCTTCTTCTCTATACTTACTCTGAATTCTTTTTCAGGTAGACTGACTATTTCCTCCTCATTTATTTGGTCTGGTGGGTTTTTACCTTGCTTCTTCATCTGATGCATATTTCTCTGTCTTCCCATTTTGTTTAACTTACTCTGTTTGGGGGTCTCCTTTTCAAAGCCTGCAGGTTTGTAGTTCCAGATGTTTTTGGTGTCTGCCCCCAGTGGGAAAGGATTGATTCAGTGGTTTGTGTAGAGTTTCTGGTGGAGGGCACTGGTGCCTGTGTTCTGGTGGGTGGGGCTGGATCTTGTCTTTCTGGTGGAAGGACCATGTCTGCTGTTGTGTTTTGGGTGTCTGTGAACTTTGTATGATTTTAGGATACCTCTCTGTGAATGGGTGGGGTTGTTTTCCTATCTTGCTAGTTGTTTGGCATTAGGAGTCCAGCACTGGAGCTTGCTGGTGGTTGGGTGGAGCTGGGGCTTAGTGTTGAGATGGAGATGTCTGGGAGAGCTCTCACTGATTGATATCACATGGGGCCAGTAGGTCTCTGGTGGTCCCATGTCCTGAACTCAACTCTCCCCGCTCAGAAACTCAGGCCTGACATCAGGCCAGAGCATCAGGACACTGTCAGCCACACAGCTCAGAAGAAAACGCAGGAAAAAGAGAGAGAGAAAAAATTAAGATAACAAAATAAATAAGGTTATTAAAATAACAAAATTTAAAAGTAGTAATAATAGAGAGAGCTTCAAGATGGCGGAAAAGTAAGACACAGAGATCACCTTCCTCCCCACAAATACATCAGAAATACATCTACATGTGGAACAACTCCTACAGAATACCTACTGAACGCTGGCAGAAAACCTCAGGCCTCCTAAAAGCCAAGAAACTGCCCACGTACCTGGATATGGCAAAAGAAAAAAAAAAGACAACAGAATAGGGAGGGGACCTGCACCAGTGGGAGGGAGCTGTGAAGGAGGAAAGTTTTCCACCCACTAGGAAGCCCCTTCATGGGTGGAGACTGTGGGTGGCGGAGGGGGGAAGCTTCAGAGCCATGGAGGAAAGTGCAGCAACAGGGGTGTGGAGGGCAGAGTGGAGAGATTCCCACTCAGAGGATCGGTGCAGACCTGCACTCACCAGCCTGAGAGGCTTGTCTGCTCACCCACCGGGACGGTTGGGGGCTGGGAGCTGAGGCTTGGGATTCAGTCGGATCCCAGGGAGAGGCCTGGGGTTGGCTGGGTGAACACAGCCTGAAGGGTGCTAGTGCGCCACAGCTAGCTGGGAGGGAGTCTGGGAAAAAGTCTAGAGGTACCGAAGAAGCAAGAGACGTTTTCTTGCCTCTTTATTTCCTGGTGCACGAGGAAAGGGGATTAAGAGAGATGCTTAAAGGAGCTCCAGAGACGGGCACAAGCCCGCGGCTATCAGCACGGACACCAGAGATGGGCATGAGATGCTAAGCCTGCTGCTGCAGCCACCAAGAAGCCTGTGTGGAAGCACAGGTCATTACCCACACCTCCCCTCCTGGGAGCCTGTGCAGCCTGCCACTGCCAGGGTACCATGATCCAGGGACAACTTCCCGGGTAGTATGCATGGCGCGCCTCAGGCTGGTGCAACGTCATGCTGGTTTCTGCCACTGCAGCTTGCCCCACATCCGTACCCCTCCCTCCCCCCGGCCTGAGCAGGCCAGAGGCCCTGAATCAGCTGCTACTTTAACCCTGTACTGTCTGTGTGAAGAACAGACACCCTCAGGTGACCTACATGCAGAGGCAGGTCCAAATCCAAAGCTGAACCCCGGGAACTGTGCAAACACAGAAAAGAAAGGGAAATCTCTCCCAGCAGCCTCAGGAGCAGTGGATTAAATCTCCACAAGCAACTGGATGTACCCTGCATCTGTGGAATACCTGAAAAGACAATGAATCATCCCAAATTGAGGAGGTGGACCTTGGGAGCAATGATATATATATTTTTTTCCTTTTTTCTCGTTCTGTGAGTGTGTATGTGTATGCTTCTGTGTGTGATTTTGTCTGTATAGCTTTGCTTTTACCATTTGTCCTAGGGTTCTGTCTGTCCCTTTTTTTTTTAATTAAAAAATTTTTTGTCTTAATAATTATTTTTTATTTTAATAGTTTTATATCATTTTATTTTTTATCTTTCTTTCTTTCTTCCTCCCTCCCTCCCTCCCTCCCTCTCTCTCTCTCTCTTTCTCTCTCTCTTTCTTTCTTTCTTCTTTCTTTCCTCTCTTTTATTCTGAGCCATGTGGAGAAAAGGCCCTTGGTGCTCCAGCCAGGCATCAGGGCTGTGCCACTGAGGTGGGAAAGCCAAGTTCAGGACACTGCTCCACAAGAGACCTCCCAGCTCCACGTAATATCAAACAGTGAAAATCTCCCAGAAGAGATCTCCATCTCAATGCCAAGACCCAGCTCCACTCAATGACCAGCAAGCTACAGTGCTGGACAACACAGACCAAACAACTAGCAAGACAAGAACAAAACCACATCCATTAGCACAGAGGCTGCCTAAAATCATAATAAGGCCACAGACACCCCAAAACACACCACCAGGCGTGGACCTGCCCACCAGAAAGACAAGATCCAGCCTCATCCACCAGAACACAGGCACTAGTCCCCTCCACCAGGAAGCCTACACAACCCACTGAACCAACCTTAGCCACTGGGGACAGACAACAAAAACAATGGGAACTATGAACCTGCAGCCTGCGAAAAGGAGACCCCAAACACAGTAAGTTAAGCAAAATTAGAAGACAGAGAAACACACAGCGCATGAAGGAGTAAGGCAACAACCCATCAGACCTAACAAATGAAGAGGAAATAGGCAGTCTACCTGAAACAGAATTCAGAATAATGATAGTAAATAATATCCAAAATCTTGGAAATAGAATGGAGAAAATACAAGAACCATTTACCAAGGACCTAGAAGAACTAAAGACCAAAAAAACAATGATGAACAACACAATAAATGAAATTAAAAATTCTCTAGAAGGGATCAATAGCGGAATAACTGTGGCAGAAGAACGGATAAGTGACATGGAAGAAAAAATAGTGGAAATAACTACTGCAAAGCAGAAGAAAGAAAAAACAAGGAAAAGAATTGAGGACAGTCTCAGAGACCTGTGGGACAACATTAAATGCCCCAACATTCGAATTATTGGGGTCCCAGAAGAAGAAGAGAAAAAGAAAGGGACTGAGAAAATATTTGAAGAGATTATAGTTGAAAACTACCCTAATATGGGAAAAGAAATAGTTAACCAAGTCCAGGAAGCACAGACAGTCCCATACAGGATAAATCCAAGGAGAAACACGCCAAGACACATATTAATCAAACTATCAAAAGTTAAATACAAAGGAAAAATATTAAAAGCAGCAATGGAAAAAATAACAAATAACACATAAGGGAATTCCCCATAAGGTTAACAGCTGATCTTTCAGAAGAAACTCTGCAAGCCAGAAGGGAGTGACAGGATATATTTAAAGTGGAAAGAGAAAAATCTACAACCAAGATTACTCTACCAGCAAGGATCTCATTCAGATTTGATGGAGAACTTAAAACCTTTACAGACAGGGGCTTCCGTGGTGGTGCAGTGGTTGAGAGTCTGCCTGCTGATACAGGGGACACGGGTTCGTGTCCCGGTCCGGGAGGGTCCCATGTGCCACGGAGTGGCTGGGCCCGTGGGCCATGGCCGCTGGGCCTGCACTACCAGAGCCTGTGCTCTGCAGTGGGAGAGGCCACAGAAGTGAGAGGCCTGTGTACCGCAAAAAGAAAAACAAAACAAAACAAAAAACCTTTACAGACAAGCAAAAGCTAAGAGAATTCAGCACCACCAAATCAGCTTTAGAACAAATGATAAAGGAACTTCTCTAGGCAGGAAACACAAGAAAAGGAAAAGGCCTACAATAATAAACCCAAAACAATTAAGAAAATGGTAATAGGAACATACATATCAATAATTACCTTAAATTTAAATGGATTAAATGCTCCAGCCAAAAGACATAGATAGGCTGAATGGACACTAAAACAAGACCCATATATATGCTGTCAACAGGAGACCCACTTCAGACCTAGGGACACATACAGACTGAAAGTGAGGGCAAAGAAAAAGATATTCCATACAAACGGAAATCAAAAGAAAGCTGGAGTAGCAATTCTCATATCAGACAAAATACACATTAAAACAAAGACTATTACAAGAGACAAAGAAGGACACTACATAATGATCAAGGGAACAACCCAAGAAGAAGATATAACAATTGTAACTAGTTATGCAGCCAACATAGGAGCACCTCAATACATAAGGCAAATAATAACAACCATAAAAGGGGAAATCGACAGCAACACAATCATAGTAGGGGACTTTAACACCCCACTTTCACCAATGGGTGTATCATCCAAAATGAAAATAAGTAAGGAAACACAAGCTTTAAATGATACATTAAACAAGATGGACCTAATTGATATTTATAGGGCATTCCATCCAAAAAAACCCAGAATACACATTCTTCTCAAGTGATCATGGAACATTCTCCAGGATAGATCATATCTTGGGTCACAAATCAAGCCTTGGTAAATTTAAGAAAATTGAAATCATATCAAGTATCTTTTCTGACCACAATGCTATGAGACTAGATATCAACTACAGGAAAAAATCTGTAAGAAATACAAACATATGGAGGCTGAATAACACACTACTTAATAACCAAGAGATCACTGAAGAAATCAAAGAGGAAATCAAAAAGTACCTAGAAACAAATGACAATGAAAACATAATGACCCAAAACCTATGGGATGCAGCAAAAGCAGTTCTAAGAGGGAAGTTTATAGCAATACAATCCTACCTTAAGAAACAGGAAACATCTCGAAAAAACAACCTAACCTTGCACCTAAAGCAATTAGAGAAAGAAGAACAAAAAAAAAAAACAAAGTTAGGAGAAGGAAAAAAGTCATAAAGACCAGATAAGAAATAAATGAAAAAGAAATGAAGGAAATGATAGCAAAGATCAATAAAACTAAAAGCTGGTTCTTTGAGAACATAAACAAAATTGATAAACCATTAGCCAGACTTATCAAGAAAAAAAGGGAGAAGACTCAAATCAATAGAATTACAAATGAAAAAGGAGAAGTAACAACTGACACTGTAGAAATACAAAGGATCATGAGAGATTACTACAAGCAACCGTATGCCAATAAAATGGACAACCTGGAAGAAATGGACAAATTCTTAGAAAAGCACAACCAGTCGAGACTGAACCAGGAAGAACTAGAAAATATGAACAGACCAGTCACAAGCACTGAAATTGAAACTGTGATTAATAATCCTGCAAGCAACAAAAGCCCAGGACCAGATGGCTTCACAGGCAAATTCTATCAAACATTTACAGAAGAGCTAACATCTATCCTTTTCAAACTCTTGCAAAATATTGCAGAGGGAGGAACACTCCCAAACTCATTCTATGAGGCCACCATCTCCCTGATACCAAAACTAGACAAAGATGTCACAAGGAAAGAAAACTACAGGCCAATATCACTGATGAACCTAGATGCATAAATCCTCAACAAAATACTAGCAAACAGAATCCAACAGCACATTAAAAGGAACATACACTATGATCAAGTGTGGTTTATCCCAGGAATGCAAGGATTCTTCAATATATGCAAATCAATCAATGTGATACACCATATTAACAAATTGAAGGGGAAAAAAACGTATGATCATTTCAATACATGCAGAGAAAGCATTCGACAAAATTCAACACCGATTTATGATAAAAACCCTGCAGAAAGTAGGCATAGAGGGAACTTTCCTAAACATAATAAAGGCCATACATGACAAACCCACAGCCAACATCATCCTCAATGGTGAAATATTGAAACCATTTCCACTAAGATCAGGAACAAGACAAGGTTGCCCACTCTCACCACTGTTATTCAACATAGTTTTGGAAGTTTTAGCCACATCAATTAGAGAAGAATAAGAAATAAAAGGAATCCAAATTGGAAACGAAGAGTTAAAGCTGTCACTGTTTGCAGATGATAGTATACACTGAGAATCCTAAACATGCTGCCAGAAAACTACTAGAGCTAATCAATGATTTTGTAAAGTAGCAGGATACAAAATTAATGCACAGAAATCTTTTGCATTGCTATACACTAATGATGAAAAATGTGAATGTGAAGTTAAGAAAACACTCCCACTTACCATTGCAACAAAAAGTATTATATATCTAGGAAGAAACCTGCCTAAGGAGACAAAAGACCTGTATGCAGACAATTATAAGACACTGATGAAAGAAATTAAAGATGATACAAATAGATGGAGAGATATACAGTGTTCTTGGATTGGAAGTGTCAACATTGTGAAAATGACTCTACTACCCAAAGCAATCTACAGTTTCATTGCAATCTCTATCAAAATACCACTGGCATTTTTCACAGAACTGGAAGAAAAAATTTCTCAATTTGTATGGAAACACAAAAGACCCCGAATAGCTAAAGCAATCTTGAGAAAGGAAAATGGAGCTTGAGGAATCAGGCTCTCTAATGTCAGAGTATACTACAAAGCTACAGTAATCAAGACAGTATGGTACTCGCACAAAAACAGAAATGTAGATTAATGGAACAGGTTCGATAGCCCAGAGATAAACACACACACAAAATTCACCTTATCTTTGACAAAGGAGGCAAGAATATACAATGGAGAAAAGACAGCCTCTTCAATAAGTGGTGCTGGGAAAACTGGACAGGTACATGTAAAAGAATGAAGTTAGAACAGTCCCTAATACCATACACAAAAATAAACTCAAAATGGATTAAACATCTAAATGTAAGGCCAGATACCATCAAACTCTTAGAGGAAAACACAGGCAGAATACTCTATGACATAAATCACAGCAAGATTCCTTTTGACCCACCTTCTAGAGAAATGGAAATTAAAACAAAAATAAACAAATAGGACCCAATGAAATTAAAAGCTTTTGCACAGCAAAGGAAACCATAAACAAGACAAAAAGACAGCACTCAGAATTGGAGAAAATATTTGCAAGACATGGAAGCAACCAAAGTGTCCATCAATAGATGAAGGGATAAAGAAGACATGGCACATATATACAGTGGAATATTGCTCAGCCATAAAAAGGAACAAAACTGAGTCCTTTGTAGTGAGATGGATGGACCTGGAGACTGTCATACAGAGTGAAGTAAGAGAGAAACAAATGCCGTATGCTAACACATATATATGGAACTTAAAAAGAAAAAAAAAAAAGGTGATGAAGAACCTTGGGGCAAGATGGGAATAAAGATGTAGACCTACTAGAGAATGGACTTGAGGATACGGGGAGGTAGAAGGGTAAGCTGGGACAAAGTGGGAGAGTGGCATGGACATATATACACTACCAAACGTAAAATAGATAGCTAGTGGGAAGCAGCCGCATAGCACAGGGAGATCAGCTCGGCTCTTTGTGACCACCTAGAGGTGTGGGACAGGGAGGGTGGGAGGGAGGGAGATGCAAGAGGGAAGAGATATGGGGACATATGTATATGTATAACTGATTCACTTTGTTATAAAGCAGAAACTAACACACCATTGTAAAGCAATTATACTCCAATAAAGATGTAAAAAAAAGTAATAATAATAAAAAAGGAGGGCAATCAAACAAATAAAGAAATCCACCAATGATAACAAGTGCTAAAAACTATGCTAAGATAAACATAAAAATCAGAAACAAATCTTTCATAGACAGCAAACCCCAAGTCCACAGTTGTTTCCAAAGTCCACTGCCTCAATTTTGGGATGATTCATTGTCTATTCATGTATTCCACAGATGCAGGGTACATCAAGTTGTTTGTGGGGATTTAATCTGCGGCTCCTGAGGCTTCATGGAGAAATTTCCCTTTCTCTTCTTTGTTCGCACAGCTCCTGGGGTTCAGCTTTGGGTTTGGCCCCACCTTTGCATGTAGGTTGCCCTCAGACATCTCTTCCCACCCAGGCAGGATGGGGTTAAAGCAGCAGCTGATTAGGGGGCTGTGGCTCACTCAGGCCGGTGGGGGAGGGAAGTGTACGATAGTTATAATTGGAATGTGGGGTGAGCCTGTGGCTGCAGAGGCCAGTGTGACGTTGCAACAACTTGAGGCATGCTGTGTGTTCTCCCGGGGATGTTGTCCCTTGATCATGGGACACTGGCAGTGGTGGGCTGCACAGGCTCCCGCGGTGGGGGGCGGTGGATATGGATAGTGACCTGTGCTTTGCATACAGGATTCTTGGTGGCTGCAGCCGCAGCCTTAGCGTTTCATGCTCATCTCTGGTGTCCGAGCTGATAGCCACGGCTCACGCCCATCTCTGAAGCTCGTTTAGGCGGTGATCTGCCTTCTATGGGCAGACAGGGAAGGAATCCCCTCTCCTTGCACACCCGGAAACAATGGTCTTTTTCATCTTAGGCAGATCCAGACATTTTTCTGGACTCCCGGCTAGCTGTGGCTCACTAGCTCCCTTCAGGGTGTGTTCATGCAGCCAACCCCAGTCCTCTTCCTGGGATCTGACCTCTGAAACCTGAGCCTCAGCTCCCAGCCCCCACCCGCTCTATAGGTGAGCAGAGAAGTGTCTCAGGCTGGTGAGTGCTGGTCGTCACCGATCTTCTGTGAGGGAATCTCTGTACTTTGCCCTCTGCACCCCTGTTGCTGCACTTTCCTCTGTGGCTCTGAAGCTTACCTCCTACCCAACTCTGTCCCCACCAGTGAAGGGGTTTCCTAGTGTGTGGAAACTTTTCCTCCTTCACAGCTCCCTCCCACTGGTGCAGGTCCCATCCCTATTCTTTTGTCTCTGTTTTTTCTTTTTTCTTTTGCCCTACCCAGGTATGTGGGGATATTCTTGCCCTTTTGGAAGTCTGAGGTCTTCTTACTCCTCCGCCATCTTGAAGGTCCTCCCCATATTGACTTTTTAAAAACTCCTTTTGAAAGTAGAAAATATCTGAAAATGATCATTTTTCCCCCCAATAGTCATTTGAGACTATTTGAGTCATTTGAGACCACACAAAGCACACAATTGAACCAGGCAGAAAGTATTCAGATGGATCAATACACCTGGCCAGATCCAGGATGTATGGTCTGGTTGAAGCAATTCCCTTCAAAAATCATACTAACCTTTCAGTGATTCATACTCACTTCTTAGTACTTGAGAGCTAGAAGACAATAAATTATCCCTAAATTTTCAGTGAGTCATAAAACCAAGGTCTTGGACTTCAGATCTGCGTTTATCCCTGATGTGCATTTATTTCCTATTTTATTAAGAAATAATAAAATAGTGAATTCCTAAGGTTGCTGTCTTTATGACATGCTTGATATAAATCATCTGGAATATTTTAATATTCCCATGTAGCACCTATTCTTTTAGTGCAAGTTTAGAACAATTCAGTGTTGTAAGAGATATACAAATATCATTTTTAGAAACCCCTACTTATCCTTTTTGATTTCATCTTAAATGTTATGTCATTCTGGAAGCATTTCCTGGCCCCTAAATTAGGTCATGTTCCCTAGCTATGAAAATCTATACCTTCCTATAATAATATTCATCACATCCTATTGTAGATCCTAGTTATATTTGCCTATATTTCCGTCTAGTCTGTCTTCTAGTCTGTAATATTCACCACTTTATCTACAGACACTCCCTCAGGGCCCAGCACATAGTTAGTGATCAAGTTAAAAATAAAATGTGCTTTTGCTTTTAACCATTGACTATTCTTAAAATTCCTTTAGTAAATTTTATTTATATACTATCCATTCCAGAAAAGGATTTGAGGTGGTCCTGAGCACTGTTAGGTGCTCTTTTATCTACCTCCATCATCTTGCCCTCTTTTCTTTTTTCTTTCTCCTTTTAGACCAGGAGGTGTAAATTGGCTTCACGTTTACTAGCTCTGTGGCCTTGAACAAGTTACTTAATCTTTCTCAAGTCTTCTGATATGCAAAATTGGAATAAATGTACTTATATCACAGAGTTTTGAGGAAGGTTAAATGGAATGAAATAGTGTATGTAAAGATATTGCCCATGATAGATATTCAATAAATGTTACTTCTCTTACTCCAGGCTGAGAAAAGAAATGGACTTAAAAAGAGATTATATGCTACATTCATCATTATGTAATGGCTCACGTACCAGAAAACTAGTATGGCAGACACTAGGGTTCAGGACTTTTGCTGTGTGCTTAAATAAGCCTACCAGATAATACGCTCTGCTCTAGTGGTAGGAAATCTCATGAAAAAAAGTCATCCATTACCTCACAACCTCACTAGCAAAAGCAACTCTACTTCCCAAAGTGCACCAAACACTAGAGTTGGAGTATTACAGTGTGGTGAGTACTGTAGGTCTGGCATAGAACTTCTGGACTTCAGCTGTGGTATTTAAACCTTTTTACAACTTAATTTTTTCATCTGTAAAATGGAGCTAATAACAGCACCACCTCATATGGCTATTGTGAAGACTGAGTTACATATGTGTGGGTTTAACACAACACTTGCACATAGCAAAGGCTCAATAAAGATTAACTTTTAAAAATAAAGTATATAATAAAAATTTATTTTTTGCATTCTGATGTAGGATTTATTTTTCAGAGTTCTCATGCATTCACTAATGGAAAAGGAAAAATACTTCTCCAGTCAATGAATTCTAAAATTGGTTTTTGGTCACCAGGAAAAATCACTGATCAAAAAGTAACATACAATTATATGTGCTAGCTGTGAAATAACAGTGAAAAATTGTTTTTGTCATTCTGAATATAGAGGTTTTATAGGAATTGATAGTGATACATATACTACCACTAGTAAAAAATACAACTTTTGATGACAAATATGAAAAAACAAACCAGCTCAGACTATTACTATGTGTGTATTCCCAAAGAGCATAATTCTTTTACTTTTACATATGGTTAAAAATAGTTAAAGAATATTCTTTCCTGCTTTTAAATAATATTGACTATCGAACTACTTTGCCCAGTTCTTTTTCTCTAAAGTACTTCCATGAACTATTGAATTGGCAATGCTGTATGGGTTGATAGATCTCTTAAAATAGATCTCTCTTTTCTGTCGGGGACCAGAGAATGGAAGAGTCTGTCACTTTTCATAAATAATCCTTAGAAACTTTTCTCCTTCACAGCTAGTGAGAGAGAATACTTATATTAAGAAATTATTTAAGAATAGACAATAATCTCTCCTAACATTAGAAAAATTATGTTCATGTTTCTTGACTGGAGTGTAGTTTTCTCTACATGCAAACCTAAGAGACGACACAGATGCAAGACCTCAAGGTCATAATCCTGTGCTTATGGGACTGCACAGACCTGCATAATATCTGTGCTCAACAGCCCTCTCCCCTCACCTTCGTGCCAAAACCTATCACTTTAAAATTCTGGGTGCCTGATAAATTAACACAGACCACATCCCTGTCTTTGGAGTAATAAGAGCACTGAACATGTAGTACAGCTAGGAATTGTGTCTACATCTATAGGATTCTAATCACAACAGCCATTATTAAACTTTTCTGAGAAAAAGCTCCCTCTATGAAAATTTCCTTTGTGCTGTGAGTTTGGACAGATGAACAGGAGCTGACATGCAGGTGAGTCTCACCTTCTATCACACAAGCAGTGCCTATAGAATAAGTACATGATACAGAGATGGAAGGTATTTCATATCCTTGTTTCATGTAAATGTGACTGATCCTACAAGATCTATACAATATATAATATATTTAAGGTATTAAGAAAAAGGTGATTTTCTGTAGATACCCAAGATTTTAAAATCAAAATTTCTGCTAAATGTAAATGCAAACATCCAATTTCCCAAAGCAGTATGTGCTATAAATATTTGCCTCAAAATAAAATAAAATAATAAAGCATGGTATGTGCTGCTTTTCAATTAGTTAATTTATACATTAATTTCTTTTTTGTTTCATATAATGAACCTATTAGGATCACTGTCCATTTTCTTTCAGTCTCCATCAATTGCCACCCTTCTGGATGGGTATATTTTCCCCACGAGCATAAATGTTCACTTTTCTCTAAACATCAATTTTTTTCTTTGGAAAATGATTTCTGAGCATCTTGTCCCTGGGCTATGTGCTGAAAATACAATAATTAATAGGACCAAGTTTCAGCTCAGGTGTACCCTTCAGCCTAGTTGATGATACAATTTGAATGTTGCCCTTCTCTGCCAGTCATATTCATTCAATTATTCAATAACTCATTGATTTATACATGCATAAAAATTTCACTTTTCACATATTACATAACAAGTTCTTTCAGAAAACCCCTGTGAAGTAGGCATTAGTTTTCCACAAATCACAATTTAGAAAATCCTACTTAGCCACACATAATGAAATATGCCCATGTATTGTTTTTTTTTTAATTTTCACTGAGATAGTAACTAATTTTGAAGAAATTAAATTATGTTTTCAAAGTACATATTTCTAAAATTTTGACCTAGGGAAAGTACTTACAGGTTTAGTATTCCCTTCAATAACTTCTTCTAGAGGTTCAAGTTTAAGATCCTTTGGTTAGAGTAAGAAATGGGTAGAAAACAAGAAATTAGTTAATTAAACAAAACATCATATATTTGAATGGTAGCACTTTTTGGCTAACATTAAACCGAAGGAACTTCATGATCTGAATGGAGATGAAATAATTCTGATTTTTTAAAGTGGGCTCTTCCAATAAAGATTCTTTTACCCATTATATCAGTTGTAAGGAGCTATCTCAGATGTGTTCAATTTGTTATTACTTTGAGTGTACATCACTGATGCCATTAAAAGAGAACAAAGTGGAGAGAAGATTCATTAAAGCAGAGAGGAAAAGGATAGAAACAGTAAAACGCAAAAGTTAGGATGACTAGGCTGATTTCTTTTCCTGTGGTTATGTGGCAATATACTTGAGATATCATGATAGACATTTACACTCTAGTGCTAATTTTGCTTTGCTAAGAAGTGAAATAAAAAGCAAATGAAACCACTATTGATATTTGTTAAAAATGAAGGGTTACCAAAAAGACCTTAGAGTTTTCTGCAGTGATCAATGTATAATGCTAATGGCTCCACTGAAACCAAGACTGTAATATCTGAGGACTTCATTCTAAGAATATATATCCTAGAGAGTGACATCACCAAAATGGTGACATAGGTTGTTCCTGGCTTTGCTCCCCCTCACAAGAACAACAACTAACAACTATTGAGAACAAGACACCTCTGAGGGAATCCTAGAACAAGGCTGAAGCAACCTCCTGTACCACAGAGACCAAGACAGACTTCATTAGAAGGTAAGAGAGGTGGCTATACGTTGACAGCATTGCCCCAACACCAGGCCAGCACAGCACCACCTGGACAGATCTTCCCTGAGCCTCTGGTTCCCTCAGTGGGAAAAGAGATCCCAGGAGAGACAACTAGCCCGACCCAGTATTTTGGGTCATTTTGTGAAAGCCCCTACTCTCATCTTGTACCACAAAGATGGGAAATCTGTGGGGCTCAACACAGGAAATCTGACTGTGACAGAGAAGAGGGGAGGGGCTCGCAACAACCAGCACACAGATCTTGGCAGACCAAGCTCTGCAGTGCCCAAGTAGTAATCCCAACCAGCAGCTTTGCTCATCTGCAGAACCAAGCTGGGAACTTGGGGGAGAGCAGATCTGCCTGATTCGGATCTTCAAAGGAGTTTTGTTGGCCCTAGAGCCCAGTTTGCCCACGCCCAAGCAAGGAGCTGAATCATATTCCCACCCACTATGGTGAGTGTCTTCCAGGCCGATCTTACCAGAGGAGCTGGCAATAACTTCTGGAAGTAGTGTGGCCCAGTGGTGCTCAAGCCAAGAAGTGGGTGAGCAAAGCTGATTACCCACGAAGCAAAACCAGTAGCAGGTGTGGAATGTTCCCATGCTATGCACAAACAGATGGATTAATTCATAGCCAAAACTGAGGGTAGGTCCTGGCATCTCCTTATCTGAGACCTTATTTGGGAAACTGAGAATAGCCTGGAGCTAAACCTCCCCCTCTTGCCTAGGCAGGGGAGGTGAGACACAGCCCCACCTGCTGTGGAGAGTGTCTTCTGACCCCATCTCACCAGAAGGGCTAGTGACAACTCCTGGAAGTTGTGCATCCCAGTGGTACTTGAGCTGAGAAGCAGGCAAAGCCAATAGTTTGCAGAGCAAAGCCAGCAGCCATGTTCAGTCAGGGAACTTGGGGTGTGGGTTGGCTTGAGTTAAAACAACAAAGAGCTTCACCAGCTTTAGAGCTGCTTGTCCTGCTACATGCAGGCAATTATTCTAATTCATAGCCCTGTTCATTGCCAAGTACAGTCTCCAATGTGTCCAAGCAAGGAACCTAACTAGAGCACACAGGAAGCTACACAGCTCATTCAACACCACTACATGCAGTGGTACTTGAACAGAGAGCACAGACCATGGCTTCCCCCATCTGCAGAGCAAAACCAGTGGCCTCACCTGACCAGGGAAGTCAGTGCACACTATGGACTGGCTTGGGTCCCCAAACAATGAGCTGTATAGGCCCTGGGTCCTGTACTGCTGCCATGCCAGGGCACAGAAGTCCCATTTACTACTGTATATAGTAACCAGTCCCAACCATCTAGTAAGTCTGACCAGAGAATCCAGGCAACCATGGAGCCCATCCTACAGCCTCACTTGTGTAGGGAACCAAGCCAGTAGTACTATCCAACAGTTCTCAGCCAATGGCACAACCCCTATCCCTATCCTCAGAGCTGAAACAATTGCCCTGCCCCCAATAAAGCATAATAGCAGGCCCCACCTGCTCAAAAACAGTACCAGCAGACATACCCCAAAACCCAAACTGAGCTTACTACTGAAGAACTGTCTCTGCCAAAGCCAACCTGTAGAGTCTGGAAGGCGAGCCCAATTACTCAAATGCACAAATATCAATGTAAGGAATCAAAGATTATGAAAAGTCAGGTAAATATGACATCACCAAAGGAAATTAATAAAACTTCAATAACTGGCCTTAAAATGAACACCTATGAAATGCCAGAGAAAGAATTCAATAAGATCCTCTTAAGGAAATTCCTCTTAAGGAACTGCAAGAAAAAACAGAGAGCTACACAAAATTAGAAAAACAAAGCACGAATATAATGAGAAGTTTGACAAGGAAATAGCAGCCATCAAAAACAAACCAAAATAAACAAAACTCCTAGAGATGAAAAATACAATAACTGAACTGAAAAATTCAACAGAGAATTTCAAAAGTAGACTCAACCATGCAGAAGAATCAGTGACCTGGAGGATGCAACACTGGAAGTTACCCAGGAAGAGGAGCAAAAATAAAAAAGAATGAAAAAGAGTGAAGGAAACCTATGGGAATTTGGGAGACACTGAAAGGGAAAAAGTATTCACATCATGGGAATTCCAGAAGAAGAGAAAGAGAAAGAGACAGAATGCCTATTTAAAGGAATAATGTCTGAAAACTTTCTAAATTTTGGGAGAGATATGAACATCCAGATCCATGAGGCCCAAAGGACCTCAAATAGATTGAATCTAAATAGGGCTACTCTGAGACACATTAATTAAATTGTCAAAAGTCAAAGACAAAAGAACTGTAAGGGCAGCAAGAGAAAAGAGAGAAGCCACATACAAGGGAACCCCCATAAGATTATCAGCAGAACTTTTCTGACCAGGAGAGAATGGGATGACATACTAGAAATATTGAAAAAAAATAACTGTCGACTAAGAATTCTATACTTGGTGAAGTTTTATTTCAGAAACAAAGGAAGGATAAAGACTTCACTGAACAATCAAAAGCTAAGGGAGTTTACCACCAGACCTGCCTTATAAGAAATGCTAAAGGCAGTTCTTTGAGTGGAAGTGAAAGAATGTTAATAACATCATAAAAAGGTAGTGTAAATCTCACTGGTAATAAGTATATAGTCATTATTTCTGCAATATGGTAATAGTGATGCATAATTCACTTAACTTTTTTTTAAAACTTGTAAAAGAGCATAGCAAAAATAACCATAACTGTAGTAATCTGTTGTCAGTTACATAATATGAAAACATATACATTATAACAGCAATAACCTAAAAAGTGAGGTGGAGGTAAAAGTGTAAAGTTTGCAAATTCTATTGAAGTTAAGTTGTTATCAGTTTAAAATAGGGTGTTATATTTTATGTAAGCCTCACGGTAACCACAAGTGAAAATCTTGTAGAAATTACACAAAAGAACATGATAAAGAAGTCAAAGCATACTGATACCAAAAGACATCAAACACACACACAAAAAGACAACAGCATGAGAAACAAGGCACAGTAATCTACAAAACAACCAGAAAACAATTAACAAAATGGCAATAGTAAGTCCTTACCTATCAATAACTACTTTAAACACAAGTGAATTAAATTCTCCAATGAAAAGAGATAGAATGGACCACGCTGAGCCTAAACCCTGTCCCCCAAAACCCCAAGGCCTTTTCAGCTGTGTGGATTCTGAGACTAGCCTCCACTCCCACCTAAACCCCACTCTGCCTAAGCCCCACCCCTGCCTAAGCCCCACCCCCCTTGGTGGTGTTGTTTCATTTATATTTTTTCTAATATATTTTTCTATTTTTATTTTATTTTTTATTCTTTGTTATTGTTCAGCTCCTTTTTTTGCTGCACTGCTTGTCTTACAGGATCTTGGTTCACAGGCCAGGGTTCAGGCCTGAACTCCTGTGGTAGGACCACCGAGTCCAAACCGCTAAACTGAAAGAGAACCTCAGACCCCAGGGAATATTAATCTGAGTGAAGTCTCTTGGAGATCCTCATCTTGGCACCAAGACCTGGCTCTACACAACTGCCTGCAAACTCCAGTGTGGAAAGCACCAGGGAAAGCAACCTGTACGACAGGAACATAGCCCTACCCATCAAAAAAAATGAGATGACAAAAGTTATGTTACAGATGAAGGAGCAAGGGAAAAACCTAGAAGACGAATGAATAGGAAATAGACAACCTACCTGAAAAAGAATTCACAGTAATGACAGTAAAGATGATCTAAAATCTCAGAAATATAATGGAGGCATGGATCAAGAAAATACAAGAAATGTTGAACAAAGACAGAGAAGAACTAAAAAGCAAGCAAACAGTGATGAACAACATAATAACTGAAATGAAAAATACACTAGAAGGGGGCTTCCCTGGTGGCGCAGTGGTTGAGAGTCCGCCTGCCGATGCAGGGGACACGGGTTCGTGCCCTGGTTCAGGAAGATCCCACATGCCACGAAGCGGCTGGGACCGTGAGTCATGGCCGCTGAGCCTGCGCGTCCGGAGCCTGTGCTCCACAATGGAAGAGGCCACAACAGTGAGAGGCCCACGTACCGGTAAAAAAAAAAAAAAAATACACTAGAAGGAATCGATAGCAGAATAATTGAGGCAAAAGAATGAATAAGTGAGATGGAAGACAGAATGGTGGAAATAACTGCCGAGGAGCAGAATAAAGAAAAAAGAATGAAGAGAATTGACGACAGTCTCAGAGACTTCTGGGACAACATTAAATGCACCAACATTCGAATTATAGGAGTCCTTAAAGAAGAAGAGAAAGAGAAAGGATATGAGAAAATATTTGAAGAGATTATCAGTAAAAAACTTCCCTAACATGGAAAGGAAATAGCCACCCAAGTGCAGGAAGTGCAGAGAGTCCCAAACAGTATAAACCTTAAGAGAAACATACCAAGACACATATTAATTAAACTAACAAAAATTCAATGCAAAGAAAAAAATATTGAAAGCAGCAAGGGAAATGCAACAAATAACATACAAGGGAATCCCCATAAGGTTATCAGCAGATTTTTCAGGAGAAACGCTGCAGGCCAGAAGGGAGTGGCAGGATATATTTAAAGTTATGAAAGGGAAAAACGTACAACAAAAATTACTCTACCCAGTAAGGATCTTATTCAGATTCAAAGGAGAAATCAAAAGCTCTACAAACAAGCAAAAGCTAAGAGAATTTAGCACAACCAAACCAGCATTACAACAAATGCTAAAGGAACTTCTCCAGGCAGGAAACACAAGAGAAGGAAAAGACATACAAAAACAAATCCAAACAATTAAGAAATTGGTAATAGGAGCATACATATCGATAATTGCCTTAAATGTAAATGGATTAAATGCTCCAACCTAAAGACACAGACTAGATGAATGGATACAAAAACAAGACCCGTGCTGTCTACAAGAGACCCACTTTAGACCTAGGGACACATACACACTGAAAGTGAAGGGATGGAAAAAGATATTCCATGCAAATGGAAATCAATACTCATGTCAGATAAAATAGATTTTTAAAACAAAAACTGTTACTAGAGATAAGGAAGGGCACTAGATAATGATCAAGGGATCAATCCAAGAAGAAGATATAAAAATTATAAACATTTATGCACCTAACATAGGAGCACCTCAATATATAAGGCAAAGGCTAACAGCCATAAAAGGGGAAATCAACAGTAACACAATAATAGTGGGGGACTTTAACACCCCACTTACACCAATGGACAGATCTTCCAGACAGAAAATAAGTAAGGAAACACAGAGTTTAAATGACACAGTAGACCAGATAGATTTAATTGATATTTATAGGACTTTCCACCTGAAAGTGGCAGAATACACTTTCTTCTCAAGTGCACACTATTCTCCAGGATATATCACATATCAAGCCTTGGAAATTTTAAGAAAATTGAAATCATATCAAGCATCTTTTTCGACCACAATGCTATGAGATTAGAAAGCAATTACAGGAAAAAAAACAACAACAACTAAAAAACACAAACACACAGAGGCTAAACAGTGTGCTGCTAAATAACCAAGAAATCACTGAAGAAATCAAAGAGGAAATTAAAAAATAAACAGAAACAAATGACAATGAAAACACAACGACCCAAAAGCTATGGAATACAGCAAAAGCAGTTCTAAGAGGGAAGGTTATAGCAATACAGTCCTACCTCAAGAAACAAGAAAAATCTCAAATAAACAATCTAACCTTACACCTAAAGCCACTAAAGAAAGAAGAACAAACAAAACTCAATATTAGTAGACGGAAAAAAATCATAAAGATCAGAGCAGGAATAAATGAAATAGAAATGAAGAAAACAATAGCAAAGATCAATAAAACTAAAAGTTACTTCTTTGAGAAAACGAAATTGATAAACCTATAGCCAGACTCAAAGAGACAAAAAGGGAGAGGACTCAAATCAATAAAATTAGAAATGAAAAAGGAGAAATTACAACAGACACTGCAGAAATACAAAGGATCATAAGAGATTACTAAAAGCAACTCTATGCCAATAAAATGGACAACCTGGAAGAAATGGACAAATTCTTGGAAAGGTACAACTTTCCAAGCCTGAACAAGGAAGAATTAGAAAATATAAACAAAGTGAATCACAAGTAATGAAGCTGAAACTGTACTTAAAAACTTTTCAACAAACAAAAGTCCAGGACCAGATGGCTACATAGGCGAATTCTATCAAACACTGAGAGAAGAGTGATCAACTATCATTCCTAAACTCTTCCAAAATAATTGCAGAGGGAGGAGCATGCCCAAACTTGTTCTACGAGGCCACCATCACCCTGATACCAAAACCAGACAAAGAGATCACACACAAAAAATTTACAGACCAATATCACTGATGAACATAGACACAAAAATCCTGAACAAAATGCTAGCAAACAGAATCCAACAACATATTAAAGGATCATACACCATGATCAAGTGGGATTTACCCCAGGAATGCAAGGATTCTTCAATGTATGCAAATCGATGTGATACACCATATTAACAAATTAAAGAATGAAAACCATATGATCATTTCAATAGATGTAGAAAAAGCTTTTGAAAATATTCAATACTCATTTATGATAAAAACTCTCCAGAAAGTGGGTTTGGAGGGAACCTACCTCAACATAATAAAGGCCATAAATGACAAACCAACAGCCAACATTGTTCTCAATGGTGAAAAACTGAAATCATTTCATCTAAGATCAGGAACAAAACAAGGATGTCCACTCTCACCACTCTTATTCAACATAGTTTTGGAAGTCCTAGCATGGCAATCAGAGAAGAAAAAGAAATAAAAGTAATATGAATTGGAAAAGAAGAAGTAAAACTGTCACTGTTTGCAGATAACATGATACTCTACATAGAAAATCTTAAAGATGCCACAAGAAAACTATTAGAGTTAATCAATGAATTTGGTAAAGTGCAGGATACAAAATTGATGCACAGAAATCTCTTGCATTCCCATACACTAACAATGAAAAATCAGAAAGAGAAATTAAGGAAACACTCCCACTTACCATCGCAACAAAAAGGATAAAATATCTAGGAATAAACCTACCTGAGGAGGCAAAAGACTTGTTGTCAGAAAACTATGAAACACTGTTGCAAGAAATCAAAAAGGACACAAACAGATGGAGAAATATAACATGTTCTTGGATTGGAAGGATCAATATTGTGAAAGTAACTGTACTACCCAAAGCAATGTACAGATTCAATGCAATCCCTATCAAATTGCCAATGGCATTCTTCACAGAATAGCACATAAAATTTTACAACCTGTATGGAAACACAAGAGACCCTGAATAGCCAAACCAATCTTGAGAACAAAAAACGGAGCTGGAGGAATCAGCTCCCTGACTTCAGACTATACTACAAAGCTACAGTAATCAAGACAGTATGGTGCTGGCACAGACATTCAAATATAGATGAATTCAAATATAGATAAATTTCTACAGGATAGAAAGCCCAGAGATAAATCAATGCACCTATGGTCACCTAATCTGTGACAAAGGAGGCAAGAATATACAATGGAGAAAAGAAAGTCTCTTCAATAAGTGGGGGGTGGGAAAACTGGACAGCTACATGTAAAAGAATGAAGTTAGAACAGTCCCTTACACCATACACAAAAATAAACTCAAAATGGATTAAAGACCTAAATATAAGACCAGACACTATAAAACTCTTACAGGAAAACACAGGAAAAACACTCTCTGACTTAGACCACAGCAAGATCTTTTTTGACCCACCTCCTAGAGTAATGAAAATAAAAACAAAAATAAACAAATGGGACCTAACTGAACTTAAAAACTTTTGCACAGCAAAGACAATAAACAAGACAAAAAGACAACCCTCAGAATGGGAGAAAATATTTGCAAATGAAACAACAGACAAAGGATTAATCTCCAAAATATACAAACAGCTCATGGAGCTCGATATAAAAAAAACCAAACAACCCAATCAAAAAATGGCCAGAAGACCTAAATAGACATTTAGCCAAAGAAGACATACAGAGGCACGTGAAAAGATGCTCAACCTCATTAATTATTAGAGAACTGCAAATCAGTATTATAGTGAGGTATCACCTCTCACTGGTTAGAATGGTCATCATCAATAAATCTACAAACAATAAATGTTGGAGATGGTGTGGAGAAAAGGGAACCCTCTTGCACTGTTGGTGGGAATGTAAATGGATACAGCCACTTTGGAGAACAGATGAATTGATAAAGAAGATGTGGTACATATATACAATGGCATATTACCATTGTATATATGTGGCATATTACTCAGCCATAAAAAGGAATGAAATTGGGTCATTTGTAGAGATATGGATGGACCTAGAGTCTGTCATAAAGGGTGAAGTAAGTCAGAAAGGGAAAAACAAATATCGTATATTAATGCATATATGTGGAATCTAGAAAAATGGTACAGATAAACTGGTTTGCAAGGCAGAAATAGAGACACAGATGTAGAGAACAAATGTATGGACACCAAGGGGGGAAAGGGGAAGGTGGGATGAATTAGGAGATTAGGATTGACAAATATACTCTACCATGTGTAAAACAGATAGCTAGTGGGAACCTGCTTTACAGCACAGGGAGCTCAGGTTTTTGCTCTATGATGACCTAGATGGGTGGGATGGGGTGGTGAGAGGCAGGTCCATGGGGGAGGGGATATGTGTATACATATAGCTGACTCACTTCATTGTACAGCAGAAACTAACACAACACTGTAAAGCAATTATAATCTGATAAAAAAGAAAAGACATTGAATGGCTAAATGGATTAAAAAAAAACCAAGATCTAATAATATGCTGCCTACAGGAGTCTTACTTTAGCCTTAAAAGCACATATAGACTGAGAGTTAAGGGATGGAAAGAGACATTTCAAGCAAATAATAACAACAGAAAGCAGAGGTAGCTATACTTAGACAAAATTGACTTTAAACGAAAAATGGTGAATAAAGAAAAAGGGTGTCATTATATAATGATAAAAAGATCAATATATCAAGAAGATATAAGAACTGTAAATATTTATGCACCCAACATTGGAGTACCTAAATATATAAAGCCAACTGACAGAGCTAAAAAGAGAAATAGACAGTAATACAATACTAGTTGGGGGCTTTATTACCCTACTTTTATTTTAATTATTTATTTATTTTATTGGAGTATAATTGCTTTACAATGTTGTATTAGTTTCTGCTGTACAATGAGGTGAATCAACTATATGTATTCATACATGCCTTCTCTCTTGGACCTCCCTCCCACTCCTCCACTCCCAGTCCCACCTATCTAGGTCACCACAGAGCAAAGAGCTGAGCTCCCTGTGCTATACAGCTGGTTCCCACTAGCTATATATTTTACACATGGTAGTGTATATATGTCAATCTTAATCTCCTAATTCATCCCACTCTCCCCTTCCCCCACCCCATGCCCACACATCTGTTCTCTATGTCTGTGTCTCTATTTCTGCCCTGCACATAGGTTCATCTGTATCATTTTTCTAGATTCCACATATATGCGTTTATATACAGTGTTTGTTTTTCTCTTTCTGGCTTGTTTCACTCTGTATGACAGACTCTAGTTCCATCCACATCTCTACAAATGACCCAATTTTGTTCCTTTTTTTATGACTGAGGAATATTCCATTGTATATATGTACCACATCTTCTTTATCCATTCATCTGTCGATGGACATTTCATGCAGACAGAGAATCAGTAAGAAAGCAACAGATTCGAACAACATTAAAGACTAAATGATCCTAATATTCATATATAGATCATTCTATCTCTCAATAGCAGAATATATATTTTTCTCAGGTGTACAACAAAATTCTAGAATGGACCATATGTTAGGCCACAAATCAAGTCTTAGCAATTAAAGAAGATTAAAATCATATCAAGTGGACTTCCCTGGTGGCGCAGTGGTTGAGAGTCCGCCTGCCGATGCAGGGAACATGGGTTTGTGCCCTGGTCCGGGAAGATCCCACATGCTGCAGAGCAGCTGGGCCCATGAACCATGGCCGCTGAGCCTGCGCATCCGGAGCCTGTGCTCCGCAATGGGAGAGGCCACAACAGTGAGAGGTCTGCGTACCACACACACAAAAAAATCATACCAAGTATCTTTTGTGACCACAATGGCATGAAAGTAGGAATCAATAAGAAGAAGAAAACTGAAAAATTCATGAAAACAAGGAAATTAAACAACACTGTCTTAAACAACCAATGGATCAAAGAAGAAGTTAAAGAGGAAATAAAATTTTTGAGACAAACAAAAGTGAAAATGCAACACACCAGAACCTGTGGGATGCAGCAAAAGCAGTTCTAAGAGGGAGGTTCATAGCAATAAACACCTACTTAAGAAGTAAGAAAGATCCCAAATAAACAACCTAACTCTACAGCTTCAAAAACTAGAAAAAGAAGATCAGAGCACAAAGTTAACAGAAGAAAGAAAATAATAAAGATTAGAACAGAAATAAATGAAATAGAGAACAGAAAAACAATTGGAAAGATTATCCAAACTAAGAGTTGGTTCTTTGAAAAGATAAGAAAAATTGACAAACCCTTAGCTAGACTAACCAAGGGAAAAAGAGAAAGGACACAAATCAACAAAATTATAATTGAAAAAGCAGACATTATAACTGATACCACAGAATTCAAAGGATCATAACAGCCAACTATATGCTAACAAACTGGGCAACCTAGAATAAATGGAAAAATTCTTAGAAACATATCATTTACCAAGACTGAATTAGGAAGAAATATAAAATCTGAATAGACCATTTACTAGTAAAGGGATTGAATCAGTAATCAAAAACCTCCCAACAAACAAAAGTCCAGGACCAGATGGCTTCACTCGTGAATTTTACCAAACATTTAAAGAAGAATTAACACCAATGCTTCTCAAATTTTTCCAGAAATAGAAGAGGAGAGAGTACTCCCAAATTTATTTTATGAGGCCAGCATTATCGTGAGACTAAAACCAGAAAAGGACACTAGTAGAAATGACAGCTATAGGTCAATACCCCTGATAATTATAGATGTAAAAATTTCAATAAAATACTAGCAAACCAAATTCAGCAGCACATTAAAAGAATCATTTATCATGATCAAGTGGGATTTATCCCTGGGATGCAAGGATGGTTCAACATATGCAAATAAATCAGTGTGATACATCATCTTAACAGAAAGAAAAAAATCATATAATCATCTCAATAGACACAGAAAAATCATTTGATAAAATTTAACATAAATTCATAATAAAAGCCCTTAACAAAAAGTCATAAAAGGAACATATCTCAACATAATAAAAGTCATATATGACAAGCCCACAGCTTCCTCAACATCATACTAATGGTGAAAGGGTGAAACCTTTTCCTCTAAGGATCAGGAATAAGACAAGGGTGTCTATTCTCACCACTCCTACTCAAAATAGTACTAGAAATCCTACCTAGAGAAATCAGGCAAGAAAGAGAAATAAAAGTAAATGAAGAAGTAAAACCATCTCTATTTGCAGATGGCTTGGTTTTATAAACAAAAATCTTAAAGATGTAACAAAAAAAACTGTCAGATCTAATCAAGGAATTCAATAAAGTTTCAAGATATGAAATTAACATACAAAAATCAGTAGCATTTCTATATGCCTACAGTGAATTTTCTGAAAAAAAATAAAGAAATCAATCCTATTTACAACAGCATAAAAAAATACTTAGGAATACATTTAACTAAGCAAGTGAAATTTCTCTACTGTGAAGACTGAAAGACATTGATGAAAGAAATCAAAGAAAATACAAAAATACAAATAAGTAGAAGGGTATTCTGTATTCATGAATTGGAAGAATTAATATTGTTAAAACGTCAATACTACCAAAAGCCATCTATAGATTCAATAAAATCGCTATCCATATTCCAATGGCATCTTTTACAGAGGTAGAAAAAACACTCCTAAAAGTTATATGAACCACAAAAAACGCTGAATAGCCAAAGAAATGCTGAGAAAGAAGAAAAGAGCAGGAGAGATCATACTTCCTGATTTCAAGTTATACTATAAAGCTAAAGCCATCAAACAGTATGCTACTAGCATAATAACACACAAAAGACCGATGGAATAGAATTGAGAGCCCAGAAATAAGACCAAGCATATACAATCCACTAATATTTAATAGGGAAGAATACTCAGTGGAGAAAAGAAAGTCTTTTTAATAAATGATTCTGGGATAATTGGATATTCACATGTAAAAGAATGAAATTGGACCCATATCTTACACCACTCACAAAATTAACTCAAAATGGACTAAGGATTTAAATGTAAGACCTGAAACCATGAAACTCCTAGAAGAAAACATAGTAATAAAGCTCCCTGACATGATTCTTGGTAATGATTTTTGGATATGTCACCTGAAGCACAAACAAATAATAAAAAATAAACAAGTGGGATTACATCAAACTAAAAAGCTTCTGCACAGTAAACAACAACAACAAGGAAAATAAATCAATAAAGTGAAAAGACAAACTTTAGAATGGGAACAAAATATTTGAAAACCATATATCTGATAAGGGTTAATGTTCAAAATACATAAATAACTCATATAATTCAATAGCAAAAAAAAAAAAATGGGCAAAGGACCTGAATAGACATTTCTCCAAAGAAGATATATGAAAGGGCAACATGTACATGAAAAGATGATCAACATCACTACTCATTAAGGAAAAGCAAAGTAAAACCACACTGAGATATCACTCATGTCTATTAGAATGACCATCATAAAAAAAACAAGAGATAACATGATGGTAAGAATGTGGAAAAAGGGAATGCTTGTGCATTGTTGGTAGATTGTAAATTGGTGCATCCACTATGGAAAGCAGTATGGCTTTCTCACGTTCCTCAAAAAATTAAATACTGAACTACCATATGATCTAGCAATTCCATTTCTGAAGTATATTCAAAGGTAATGAAAACACTACGTCGAAAAGATATCTGCACCCCTATGTTCATACCAGCATTATTTATAGAGGCCAAGACATGGAAACAACCTAATTGTCCATCGATGGGTGAATGGATAAAGAACATGTGAGATATATATATATATATATATATATATATATATACACACACATACATATATAATGGAATATTATTCAGCCACAAAAAAACAAGGAAATCCTACCATTTGTGACCACAGGGATGAGCCTTGAAGATATTATGCTAAGAGAAATAAGACAGAGAAAGACAAATACTGTACTGTATGATTTAATTTATATGTGGAATCTAAAAAAAATAAAAACAAAAACCCCAAACTCATAGAAAAAGAGATCAGATTTTTGGTTACCAGAGGTAGAGAGTGGGAGGAGGGGGAATAGGATGAAGATAGTCAAAAGGTACAAACTTCTTCCAGTTATAAGATGAATAAGTATTAACGATGTAATGTTACAACATGATGACTATAGTTAACACTGCTGTATGGCATGTAGGAAAGTTAAAAGAGTAAATCCTAAGAAGATAAACATTTTTCCCTTCTTTTTTTCTTCCTTTCCTTTTTATTGTACCTGTATGAGAAGATGGATGTTAACGAACGTATTGTGGTAATTATTTCACCTTATATGTAAATAAAGCCATCATGCTGTATGCTTTAAATTTAAATAGTGATGTATGTCAATTATTTCTCAAAACTGGAAAACAAGTGAGGATTATGCACAATAATTCCTTCAAATAGATACGAAATAAATAGAAAGTTATAGAAATCCAGACTGCCTGAAATAGTATAAGCCTGTTAATAACAGAGCTACATAGCTCTAGCTATGCAGTTCTCTTGTGGGTGAACTTTATGCAAGTTATTTAACTTCTCTGCAATTCACTTTTACTATTTCCACTGCCTTATATTCTCTATCCCTAGGTTTTCCTCCAGTTGGCTCTTCCTTATTTTTCTAACTTCAACTCAAATATCACATCCTTAAAGTGACCTTCTCAGATTACTCACTTTAAGTATCCAACCCTCCATCTTCATCACATTGTCCTACATTTTCTTCATCGTACTTTACACTATCCGAAGTTACTTCATTTCATGGACCTGGGGTTTGTCTGTCTCTCCAGAGACCAAGGACCTTACCTGTTTTGATCACTGCTATATTCTCACTGTCAGAATAGTACCTTGCATAAAGTGGGTACTCAATAAATGTTAGTTGAATAAACAAGTGGCTGAATGAATGCCCATTTAAATCCTAGCTCTTCTGTGAAGACAAACATATAATGCATATAGATGTGAATTGAATCTTTAAAAGTACTCTGCATATAGAAACTGTAACAATAGTGATCTCTTTGACTGCTGTTTCCCTAATAACAACTCAGGCACACTTTTCAGTTCTACTTTCTTTAATCTAAGGTAAAAAACTTAAAACAAGTTGTATGAGTGTGACATCCTTAATTATATCCCTTTAAATATGGATATCCTGTGATCTGATGGTATACTTAAGACTTCATGAAGATTAAACGGACTTTGTTGTTGTTTTGTTTAAGCATTGAACACTGGTTTCTGCAGAGTTCAAGCAAAACATGAGATATAATCTCAATATATCCCATAAATACTCAGAGAGGCTGAAGTGGAAAAAAGGAATGTCTGAAGAGACTTGTAGAAATTTCAAAGGTTATTTTTCCCCCACATAAATGGTATTGGGCTTGGTTTACAGTGCAGGAAAGATTTATCATAGATACTTAGTGGTGAGAAAAGACAGTATGGCTTCCACTGTAAGTACATTCCCTTTTAATGTGGAGATCAAACCTAGTGCTAACAACTGAGAAGACAAGACAGCCATCAGTAGAATATAATATGCACTTAGCTTCTGTTTGTCAATTGGATGTTTTTCCTCTAAAAATCTAATTCAGCATAGTACAGAACAAGTTGTAGAAAAAAACCCAACTTGCACTGCTTCTCCTTTCATTAAGACAGATCATGCTGAGCCCCACACAGCTGGAGCCCCATGTTTAAGACCATCACATTGTACTTTCAGCAAACCTCTCAGCCACTGTTCTCATAATGAAATGCTTTCATAGGAATGAAGGGAGAAAAAAGCCTAGAAAAGAAGAAGACATGACAATACTTTGATTTTAAGTTGGAAAAAAAGCCATGACCTGAGTTTGAGCTACCCCTTTAAAAAGAATGACATACATTTATGACACCAGAAGAAAGACAGCTTTGCCAAGGACTTCAAAACCATTTTAAAAAGAGGTATTTGTATTCTTTAAATGAATCCAAACTTATTTAACAACTGAATCTTTATGTTTTAACAAGGTTTGGTTTTTAAATAGGGTCCTGCATTTCCAAGACTTCCACCATTGGAAAACTAATTTGTATGGCCACTATTTTTATTATCAAGCATTTTAATCTCAATTCACACATCAATTAATGAAATTAGAAAGGAGGAAAGTTGACATGCAGCAAACTCTTAGTTTATGTTATTTGTCCCCATAAGTGGTCAATTTAAATTTAGTGAACAGTGATGTGGTGGCAGAGGGACTGGAACTCTCCAAAGTTGTTTCCTCTAGACGTGGTTCTTCTTTGTACAGAATCTCCATTTCAGAGACCTTACCCATCCTTAGGACATGAGGTTTCACCTCTGGGAGATGGCTCTCAAGATCTCAATCTGTTGTTCTGGCTTCTTAAATACTAATCTAACTGGATATTTCTACTTAGATGTCCTATTATATCTTGAAATTTAATAAACCAGTTCACCTCCTCACCTCACCTCACCAATTATCTCTCACTGTCTCTCCCTTGTCTGTTAGTGGTATAATTGTCTCAGACACTTGGGCTCAAATCCTCAGACTCCTATTTGAAACTACCCTTTTACCCATCATACCCATTCAACGGTCCTGTTAATTTCACCTCAAGTCTTTCAAATCTGCCATTTTCTTTTTAGTCACTTAGTCCAGGCCCATCTTTTACTATACTTGATCCCAGTGGGCTCAGGTATACAGCCTGCCCTTTAATGTCACTGTTATAGCTGGCTTTGGTAGCTCTGACTTTGAATCCATTTCATATTCTTGCTGTCCAATTTTCTATCTAAAGGATCTTTTTTATTATGTCACTTATCTGTTGAAAAATAATAAATGCCTCCTGTTGTCTCCAAGATCAAGTCCAAATTCCTTAGTCTGTTATTTAAGGCCATCCATAATTCAGCCCCATCCTTTCATATAATCTTATTTGTCACTATGTCCCTAAATGGAAGACTCTAACCAGGTTGGTCTACTTAACCTTTGCTCATGCCATCACCTTACCTGAATGCCCTCTCCAACTGCTCTCTGTTTACTAAAAATTTATTTTCCCATAGCAAATACTTATTAGTTTGTTAGCTGACTAACATTTATTCTGATTTTAGTGACAATACAATTTCCTTCAGTGAATGATCTCATCTCATTTTAATACTTGACTGTTAACCAAGGTTTTCTCTCCTTCCTTATCTAAGAGACCTGCATGCAACCATAACAAGACAAACCGGACTCTCCCTCCTGGAAAGTGGAATCTTGAGCAGAATGTCCATAGACTGGAAATTGTTGAAACTCATCTATTACAGTGGAGACAACCTGAGAGACTGGTGAGTATTTCTTGCTTACCTACATCTCTAGACTTATCTTGTCTACTGACTTCCTAAGTCTAGATCTCTAGACTGTCTGTTGATTTGTGAACACTCCCATTTCCTTCTAGAGATTTCTTTTTTATTAAAGAGGTAATTTCTGTTACTTGCACTCAAAATTCCTAATTGTCATCATTTCTAAAGGCCCCTTAAGCCCTTCCTGACACAAGCGGTCCTTCCCAGCTTGCAGTGATCATTCCGTCAGGTTAGCAACTGTAAATTTTAGTATATGCTCCATTCCTTTGGCATGTCTCAGTCAGTCATTAAGTATTTACTGAGCATTAACAATGAGCTTGGTTTTGTGCAACTGCATACTTTTAAAAATCTGTTAACTCATTTTATGAATATAGAATATTTTTACAGGTAGACTCTGGGTTCTTCAAAGTCAGAAACTCTCTCTCAAGCATAAAGGTTCCTTCCTTCGTGCTTGGCATGCACAGAAAACACATATTCTTACTGATTAACAAAAGCAGCCTCTTCCATTAAAGCTGCTTAAGAGGAATATAATTATAATATCAGGACTACTTGGTGCTAATTGAATTAGTCAATAAAAATACAATAACTGGAAACATAAAATATAGTTCTGAAGAACTCTTCATCATATCTTAACTTGCTTGCTAACTTGGTAGTTTTCATGCTAAAAATCATCAGTTAAAATGCTAATTTCTAGAAGTTGAGTGTACAATATCATCTTTTAGTGTACCACACAGACATTTCCCTGAATCACTTTGAAACATTCCCAAGACATCAACCAGGTCATTCCCAAGAGCTGCCATTTGCATCATTCAAGCACACTGCTACCTTACATGATTGATAACCTAAAAGTCAGACAATGCAGTAGATTTATTTAACTTTAAACCCTATATACTATTTTAACTATAATTAGGGATTGGCATGGGGGGAATGAGAATTAACATTATATTTGCTTTAACAAAAATCCCAAATAACTATCAAGCAGTATAACGGAGATCCTGGTTGCTAGTCTATCCAGGCAGACATGAATATTGGGGGAATAAGGAATAATGAGTCATAATCTACTGAAAACTAAGAGGGAGAAGAAAGAAAAGGAAGCACTCACCTTCTTTTCCAGTCTATCAATTAATTTCTGGAGTCTGTTTATCTGGGTCATCCACTGGTTATCTTCTTCTAATAAGCCTTGAGGGGAAAACCATGAGGGCAATATATTAAACTCTAGACAGAGCAGGAATGCTTTGGTGTCTCAGAGCTTTTCTTTTACCCTGAAGGAAGAACACAGTGTCACTGGCTAATCACCACATTTAAATATATATATATATTTATTTATATTTATATTTATGTATATAGATAGATTCACATGAGTTCTTTCTAAGTTATTGATTTCCATAGATCCATGTATTCCAGTGGGTTCATTTTTATGTCTATTTTTTTTATGTTGTTGCCTACACTGGCCTTTGATATTCAAAAGAACAGATCCTGCTGAGCCATTTTTACCACCACATAATGTAGCTGATTTTTCTTTTAGAAAAAGGAAAGCACCAAGAAACAATTCTAAACTTACTTCTGGGGCAGTGGCAGGAGCCAGGGAAATCATAGCCATGAACACAGCAAGGGATAAATTATTAATCAAAAAGAAGTATAAGAGCAAGGTAGCTGGTATCTCCTTCCCTAGGGACTAACCTGAGTGGACACTATGTTCATGGCATAGCAGTAAAGAGTACAAACTCTGGAGCCCGCTGATTTTGGTCAAATTACTTAACATCTCTGGTCTCACTTTTCTTATTTTTAAATGGGCATAATAATATCACAAGCCTCACTGTGAGGATTGTGTATATATACACATATGCATACATACATATGTGCATATATACACACACAAACGTACATGTACTATGTATGTAGTATTTTTATTTTTTTATTTTATTTATTTATTTATTTTGCAGTACGCGGGCCTCTCACTGCTGTGGCCTCCCCGTCGCGGAGCACAGGCTCCGGACGCGCAGGCTCAGCGGCCATGGCTTATAGGCCCAGCCGCTCCGCGGCATGTGGGATCTCCCCAGACCGGGGCACGAACCCGGGTCCCCTGCATCGGCAGGCGGACTCTCAACCACTTCCACCAGGGAAGCCCCCTAGTATTTTTGATATGTCTGTGTATACACACACACATCTCTATCTAACAGCAGGATAAACATTATGTAAGTGCTGCTGCTATTATTGTTGCTGTTATATATGTTATTATGCAAAGGCAAGAAGGAGTAAGTTGTGGTGTGAGCCCTTGCACAAACATCCTGGTATCCTTGTGTATCCTTATGGCAGCTTGCTCAAAATATTTTCACAGACATTTGCTGAAGTAATACTTTTTGATATTTCCTGATAGAAGAATGTGATTGAATTTAAGACTATAAAGCCTTGTTTTAGCTTTGAATGTTAGGAAGATAAGACCTAAATTATAAAGGGGTAGTACTTTACATTAGAATTCACTTCTCCACCTGCCGTCTTCAGTGAAGCTCCTCTCAAAGCCCACCAAATAAATTATGATGCAAAAAGAAGCAGTAGCATTGCCACAAAGAAGTGGCTACTAAAAATGAGTGCTTTTACAATAAAATATTATAAATATGTAAACAAAGTTTATGTTTATATTTTAATTTGCAAAGTAGTTAACATCTTTCCATTCTAGGTTGCTCCTAAAAGAATTTAAGGCAGCTATCACAACAAAGTCCCATAGAAGGATATTTCGGGCTTAATACTGTTTTCTAAATGACAAAAATGGAAAGAACAATCTATGGTTTAATTTTTTTTAAACATCTTTATTGGAGTATAATTGCTTTTAAATGGTGTGTTAGTTTCTGCTGTATAACAAAGTGAATCAGCTATACATAAACATATATCCCATGTTTAATTTTTTATATTCCACATACAAGTGATAATATTTAGTATTTGTCTTTCTCTTTCTGACTTATTTCACTCCAGGTCCATCCATGTTGTTGCAAATGGCAATATTTCATTCTTTTTTATGGCTGGGTCATACTCCATTGTATACATACATATGTGTGTGTATGTATATATATATATATATATATATATATATATCTCACATTCTTCTTTATCCATTCATCTGTTGATGGACACTTAGTTTGCTTCCATATCTTGGCTATTGTAAATAATGCTTCTATGAATATTGAATGTACCTTTTTGAATTAGTGTTTTCATTTTCTTCAGACATAATCCCAGAAGTGAAATTGTTGGATCATTTGGTAGTTTTATTTTTAGTTTCTTGAAGAAACTGCATGCTGTTTTCCATAGTGGCTGCACCAATTTACATTTCCACTAATGGTGCACTAGAGTTCCCTCTTCTCCACATCCTTGCCAACATTTGTTATTTGTGGGTTTTTTTGACAATAGCCATTCTGAAAGGTGTGAGGTGATATCTCATTACAGTTTTGATTTACATTTCCCTGATGATTAGTGATATTGAACATTTTTTTCATGTGCATGCCGTCTTTGGAAAAATGTCTATTCAGAGTTTCTGCCTATTTTTCAATCTGGTTGTTTGGGTTTTTTTTTTTTTTTGATGTTGAGTTTTATGAGTTCTTTGTATATTTTGTATACTTAACCTGTTATCAGATACATCATTTGCAAATATTTTCTCCCAGTCAGTAGATGGACTTTTGATTTTGTGATAACTTTCTTCTCAGTGCAAAAGATTTTTAGTTTGATGTAGTCCCATTTGTTTATGTTTGCTTTTGTTTCCCTTACCTGAGGAGAGATAATTATTAAGACTAAGTCAAAGAGTACACTGCCTGTGTTTTCCTCCAGAAGTCTCATGGTTTCAGGTCTTACATTTAAGTTTTTAATCCACTTTAAATTTATTTTCGTGCATGGTGTGAGAGAGTAGTCCAGTTTAATACTTTTGCATGTAACTGTTCAGTTTTTCCAACACCATTTATTGAAGAAGCTGTATTTTCCCCACTGTATACTTTTGCATATTTTGTCGTAGACAAGATTATTTGCCCATAAAAGTGTGTGTTCATTTCTGGGCTCTCTATTCTGTTCCATTAATCTATGTGTGTGGGTTTGTGCCAGTACCATACTGTTTTGATTACTGTAGATTTGTAGCATAGTTTGAAATCAGGGAGTGTGATACCTCTGGCTTTGTTCTTCTTTCTCAAGATAGTTTTGGCTATTTGGGGTCTTTTGTGTTTCCTTGCCCTTTTAGAATTATTTGTTCTAGCTCTGTGAAAAATGTCAGTGATATTTTCATAGGGATTTCACTGAGTCTGTAGATTGCCTTGGATAATATGGTCATCTTAACAATATTAATTCTTCTAATCCATGAACATTCTATATCTTTCTTTCTTTTAACATCTTTATCGGAGTATAATTGCTTTACAATGGTGTGTTAGTTTCTGCTTTATAACAAAGTGAATCAGCTATACATATTCTATATCCCCATATCTCCTCCCTCTTGCATCTCCCTCCCACCCTCCCTATCCCACTCCTCTAGGTGGTCAGAAAGAACCGAGCTGTTCTCCCTGTGCTATGTGGCTGCTTCCCACTAGCTATCTATTTTACATTTGGTAGCGTATGTATGTCCGTGACACTCTCTCACTTCGTCCCAGCTTATACTTCCCTCTCCCCATGTCCTCAAGTCCATTCTCTATGTCTGTGTCTTTATTCCTGCCCTGCACTTAGGTTCTTCAGAACCATTTTTTTTCTTTAGATTCCATATATATGTGTTATCATATGGTATTTTTTTCTCTTTCTGACATACTTCACTCTGTATGACAGACTCTAGGTCCATCCACCTCACTACAAATAACTCAATTTTGCTTCTTTTTATGGCTGAGTATTATTCCGTTGTATATATGTGCCACATCTTCTTTATCCATTCATCTGTCAATGGACACTTAGGTTGCTTCCATGTCCTGGTTATTGTATATAGTCCTGCAGTGAACATTGTGATACATGACTCTTTTTGAATTATGGTTTTCTCAGGGTATATGCCCAGTAGTGGGATTGCTGGGTCATATAGTAGTTCTATTTTTAGTTTTTTAAGGAACCTCCATACTGTTCTCCATAGTGGCTGTATCAATTTACATTCCCACCAACAGTACAAGAAGGTTCCCTCTTCTCCACACCCTCTCCAGCATTGATTGTTTGTAGATTTTTGATGATGGACATTCTGACTGGTGTGAGGTGATACCTCATTGTGGTTTTGATTTGCATTTATCCAGTGATTAGTGATGTTGAGCATCCTTTCATGTGTTTGTTGGCAATCTGTATATCTTTTTTGGAGAAATGTCTACCCATCTGTTTGTCTCATCTTCAATTACTTTCGTCAGTTTTTGAAGCACAGGTCTTGTACCTACTTAGTTAGATTTATTCCTAGGCATTTTACTCTTTTTGATGGAACCATAAAGGGAATTGTTTTCATAATTTCTATTCTGATACTATGTTTTTAGTGTATAGCAATGCAACAGATTTCTGTATACTCGTTTTGTAACCTGAAACCTTACCAAATTCATTGTTGAGTTCTGGTAGCTTTTTGATGGTGTCTTTAGGATTTCTTATGTATAGTGTCATACCATCTTCAAATATTGACAATTTTACTTCTTCCTTTTCAGTATGCATTCCTTTTATTTCTTTTTTTAGTCTGATTTCTGTGACTAGGACTTCCAATACTACGTTAAAGAGAAGTCGTGAGAGTGGGCATCCTTGTCTTGCTCCTGATCTTAGAGGAAATGCTTTCAGCTTCTCCCCATTGAGTATGATGTGGGTTGTCATATATGGCCTTTGTTTTGAGTATGATGTGGGTTGTCATATATGGCCTTTGTTTTGTTGAGAAATGTTCCCTCTATACCCACTTTCTGGAGAGTTTTTATCATAAATGGATGTTGAATTTTGTCAAAAACTTTTCTGCAGTTATTGAGATGATTATATGAATTTTATTCTTCAGTTTCTTAATATAATGTATGACATAGATTGTTTTGCAGATATTGAAGCATCCTTGCATCCTTGGCATAAATATATTACTTGATCATGGCTCATGATTCCTTTCATGTATTGCTCAATTTGTTTGCTAACACTTTATTGAGGATTTTTACATTTATGTTCATATTGGCCTGAAATTTTCTTTTTGTGTGTGATATCTTTTCAGGTTTTGGTGTCAGGGTGATGCTGGCCTCACAGAATGAGTTTGGAAGTGTCCCTTCCTCTGCAATTTTTTGGAATATCTTGAGAAGAATAGGTGGTAACTCTTTTCTAAATATTTGGTAGAATTCATCTGTGAGGATAACTGCTCCTGGACTTTTGTTTCTTGGGGGCTGTTTTATTACTTTCTCAATTTCATTCCTGGTGTTTGGTCTGTTCATATTTTCTGTTTCTTCTGAATATGTTCATTTCTTCTACGTTGTCCATTTTATTGGCATATAATTGTTCATGGTAGCCTCTTATGATCCTTTGTATTTCTCTGGTGTTGGTTATAACTTCTGTTTTATTTCTGATTTTAATGATTTGGGTCCTCTCTTTTTTCCTTGATGAGTCTGGCTAAAGGTTTATCAATTTTGTTTATCTTTTCAAAGAACCTGCTCTTGCTTTCATTGGTCTTTTGTTTTTGTTTTTGGTTTTTTTTTTTTTTTTTTACTGTTTTTAAGTCTCAGTTTTATTTATTTCCTCTCTGACCTTTATGATTTTTTTCCTTCTACTAAATTCAGGTTTTGTCTTTTCTTCCTTTCCTAGTCCTTTAGGTGTAAGGTAAGGTTATTTATGTGAGATTTTTCTTGTTCCCTCAGGTAAGCTTGTATTGCTATAAACTTCCCCTTAGAACTGCTGCTGCTGCATCCCATAGATTTTTGATCATTGTGTTTCCATTTTAATTTGTCTCCATTTATTTTTTGATTTCTTCTTTGATTTTTCCAGCAACCCATTGGTTTCTTATAGGCATATTCTTTAGCCTCTACGTGTTTGTGTTTATTTGTACTTTTTTTCTTGATTTCTAGTCTCATAGCATTGTGGTTGAAAAGTTGCTTAATATTATTTCAGTCTTCCTAAATTTACTGAGACTTATTTTGTGGGCTAGCACGTGATCTATCCTGGAGAATGTTCCATGTGCCCTTGAAAAGAATGTGTAATCTGCTGCTTTTGGATGGAATGTCCCATATATACATCTGTTAAATCCATCTTGTCTAAGGTGTTGTTTAAGGTCAGTGTTTCCTTATTGATTTTCTGTTTGGATAATCTGTCCATTGATGTAAATAGGGTGTTTAAGTCATCCCCTAGTATTATTGTGTTATCATCAGTTTCTCCCTTTATGTCTGTTAATATTTGCTTTACATATTTAGGTGTCCTACGTTGGGTTTATATATATTTACTTTTGTTATATCTTCTTCTGGGATTGATCCCTTGATCATTATGTAATGTCCTTTTTCTCTTTTTACAGTCTTTGTTTTGAAGCATACTTTGTCTAATATAAGTATTGCTACCCTAGGTTTTTTTGCATTTTCTTTTGCATGGAATATCTTTTTTCCATCCCCTCATTTTCAGTCTGTCTGTGTCTTTAGATCTGAAGTGAGTCTCTTATAGGCAGCATACATATGGATCTTGTTTTGGTTTCCAAGCAGCCATTCTATGCCTTTTGATTGGAGCACTTAGTTATTGACATTTAAAGAGATTATCAATCGGTGTGTACTTATTGCCATTTTGTCAATTGTTTTGGGATTTTTAAAGTTCTTTTTTGTTCCTTACTTCTTTTTTTTTTTTGCTCCCTTCCCTTATGATTTGATGACTTCCCTTGTGATTTGATCTTTAATGTTATGTTTGTATTCCTTTCTCTTTTTTTGTGTGTACATCTATTATAGATTTTTGGCTTGTGGTTACCATGAGTTTTATATATATATATATATATATATTGATGTATATATATATAGGTGACTTTAAATAGTCGTGGATATATATATATATATATATATATATATATATATCCGTGACTATTAAAAGTTGTTAATCTTTTAAGTTCAAACCCATTTTAACAACTCTGCATTTTTACTCCAATGCCCGCATTTAATGTTTTTGACATCATATTTTACATTTTTGTTTTTTATATCCCCTAACTATTGTGGATATAGATGATTTTACTACTTTTATCCATTAACCTTCCTACTAGCTTTATATGTGGTTGATTTATTATCTTACTATATATTTCCCTTTACTAATGAGATTTTTCCTTTCATAATTTTCATATTTCTAGTTGTGGCTTTTCCTTTTCTGCTTAGAAAAGTCCCTTTAACATTTCTTGTGAAGCTGGCTTGGTGGTGATGCTGTCCTTTAGGTTTTTCTTGTTGTAAAACTTTTGATCTCTTCTTCAAATCTGAATGAAAGCTTTGCTGTATAGAGTATTCTTGTTTACAGGTTTTCCCCTTTCATCACTTTAAATGTATCATGTCACTTTTCCTGGCCTGCAGAGTTTCTGCTGATAAGTAAGCTGAGAGCCTATGGGAGTTCCCTTATATGTAATTTGTTGCTTTTCCCTTACTGCTTTTAATATTGTCTCTTCATCTTTAATTTTTGCCATTTTATTATAATGCTTCTCAGTGTGTCACTTTGGGTTGAACCTGTTTGGAACTTTCAGTCATTCCTGGACCTGAATTACTGTTTCCTTTCCCAAATTAGGGAAGGTGCCAGTACTGTGTTCAACTATGTTCTCTGCCTCTTTCTCTTTCTCTCTCTCTATTGTCTTCTGGGACCCCTATAATGCAAATATTAGTACACTTGATGTAGTCCCAGTGGTCTCATAAATAGCTCTATTTCTTTTTTTTCCTTTCTTCCATTCAGCTTGAGTGATTTAACTACTCTGTCTTCCAGCTTGCTGATTTGTTCCTCTGTAGTATCCAATTTATTGTTGATTCCTTCTAGTGCATTTTTAATTTCAGTTTTGCATACTTCATCTCTGTTTGGTTCTTCTTTACATTTTCTATCTCTTTGTAAAAACTTCTGACTTCTGACATTTCCCTCTGTTTTGTTTATCCAAACTCTTCTCTCAGGTTCTTTGAACATCTCTATGATAATTAACTTGAACTCTTTATCAGATACATCACTAACCTCCACTTCACTTAGTTCTTCTTCTGGAGTTTTATCTTGGTCCTTCATTTGGGACTAATTCCTCTATCACCTCATTTTGCCCAATTTGCTGTTTTTATTTCTAAGTATTTGGTAGGTTTGTTACATTTCCTGACTTTGAAGAGGTGTCCTTTTGTAGGAGATGTCCTATGTGTACCTGTGGTGCACTCCTCTATGGTCACCAGAGCTACATGCTTTAGGAGTGCCCCATTTTTGTGTTGTGTGGGTCCTTCCATTTTGGCTGACTGACTACTGTGGCTGATCTGGTTGGTGTGGCTAGCCCCTGTCTGGTTGATTGCCAGGCCTTGCCATGGGCAGAGGATGCCAACTACTTGTGGGCAAGGGCTGGTCATGACATGGCTGACCACAGTGTCCTGGGATTCCTGGGGCTAGTGCTGGACCAGTGGCAGGTGGATCTTGGTGCTGGGGTGGGTGGCTGTAGGGCCACAGGTGCCAGATCTAGTCTTGCCCTACTCGTGTATGAGGCAAGTTCCAGACATGGCTTGCTGCAGGGTCCAGGGTGTCCCAAAGCTGGTGTCAGCCTGCTCGTGAGTGGGGCTGGATCCCAGGGCAGCTGGCTGAGGGGTTCAAGGTGTCTCAGAGCTGGTGTCTCAGAGCCGAGGCCTAAAGGGTTGGAGTTAGCTTACTAGTGGGCTGCAATGAGGCCTTGAGCATACCAATCCTAATTCCAGCTCACTGGTGGGCAGACCCGGGTTCCAGGGTCTCTGAATCCTGGGTCCTGCGGGTACCAGAGTTGATGTGTAGGCTTGTTGGTGGGTGGGCCTAAGTCCCAGGGGATCCTGGGGCTGGTGCCTGCTCAATGGTGGGTGAGGCTAGTCCTAGGGCTAGTGCCAGCCCATTGGTCAGTAGAACTATGTCTCAGGGTCTCTGGCTGCAGACCCCTGGTGGCGGGGGGGGGTTTCCCAGATTTGGTGTCAACCCACTGTGGATGAGGTTGGGTCCCGATGGCAGACTGTGGGGCCCTGTGATTTCTTGAGGCTAGTGCCAGTGCTTTGGTGGGTGTGGCCAGGTCCTGAGCCCTCTGGTGAATAGGGTTGGGTCCTGGAGCCAGTGTGGACTCAGGGATTCTTAAGTCAACCAGCTTGCTGGTGGGTGAGCCTGTGTCCCCACCTGACTAGCTGCTTGTCTTGAGGCGTCTTAGTTCTAGTGCTCACAAGCTGGTGGGCAGGGACAGGTCTCAGCACTAATTAGCTAGAAGAAGGATTCCAAAGTGGTGCCTGCCATCATCAGTGTCCTTGTGGTAGAATGAGCTCCCCAAAATAGCTGCCACCAGTGTCTATGTCCCCAGGATGAGTTACAGTTGCTTCCTGCCTCTCCAGGAAGCTCTCTAAGATCAGCAGGTAGGTCTGACCCATTCTCTTTTCAAGTCACTACTTCTTACCTATATCCCAGAGCATGTGAGAATTTTTGTGCACATTTTAAGAGTGGAGTCTCTATATCCTACAGCCTTCTGGCTCTCCCCAAGGTGAACCCTCCTGGCCTTCAAAGTCAAATGTCTGGGGGTTTGATTTCCTGGTGCAGAACCCCAAGCTGTAGACCCTGATGTGGGGCTTGAACCCCTTGCTCACTTGTGGAGAAGCTCTGTGATTGTAATTATCATTTCATTTGTGGGCCACCCTCTTAGGTATATGGATCTTGACCATACCACTTCTCTGCCCCTCCTACCCATCTAGTTGCAGAATATCTTTTCTGCTAGTCTTCTTGTCTTTCTCATCAATTGTTGCTCTGTAAATAGTTGTAATTCTGATGTGACCGTGGGAGAAGGTGAGCTCAGTGTCTTCCTATTCCACCATCGTGGCCACTCCTACAGTGGTTCTAAATGAGCTTCATGATTTTTCCTGTACTTTTGATACTGACCAGGAGAAGATATTGTCCCAAGTAGTCCCTGATCCTAAGAAGCTACATGAGGAGTAGAGCTGAATCCAACCTACAAGCTGGAGCCACATCCAGCTGAGATCACTCAAATCACAGTCAAACATAGACCCATGAGAGAAAAGAACCAAATATTTCCAGTTGTAATCATTGAGATTTTGAGGTTGTTTCACTGTAAAAAATGACTAATGATCCATTACCCCTAGACAAATAGCTTTACTTTCTGGGGAGATGGAGATACTAACATCTACCTTATAAGGTGTTAGGATAAAATAAGACAGTGTTCAAGAAAGCACTTTGAAATCTTTCAAGTACAATCTGTGTAAATACAGACTATATCTATACATTGACTTTCTGAAATGGTAGATATTTAAATATTCATTTATGTTAAAATGACATGTTCAAGTGATATGTGCAGGTACATACAGATACATATATACATACATATGCATATATATTCATACTTTATAAAAATTACTCTCCTTAACAACATAAGTTTTTATATTTCAAAGTATTTTAAAGTAACTAATATAAATTACATGGTTAAAATGTGATGACCTAATGAATATTATTGAGGTCTCAGTCTCATAAATCATATACTACATTATGTACTTCAAAAGCCACTATAACTTTAGTCCTGTTATGAAAGGAAACAATAACCTTTTCCTAACATGAATTTAGAGTATGCTTAACCAGGCTTGGGACTCTGGGATTAGGGTGCAGACTAAAGGGCACCTCCTTTGCTTGGAGATGATGATGATTTCTATAGGTCTTAAGTCTTTCACATATTAGGTGATTGAATCACTTTCTTCCCTACCCAACATGTCTCTGTGTACTGCCCAAGTACAACTGCTAGGATTCTGACAGAACTGATGATTAGGAGCACCACCCTAGTCCTTAATATCTTAGACTCTTTACCACTTTGGTTTCAGACAAACTTGTTCAGTGTAAGAAAAGCATTCCATTATTATTGTTTTAGCTGCCTTTTGGTCCTTTTTAAACAAGTCAATATGAAGATACAATTGAGTCAACTTCAAGAAAAATGACAAAGTTTCATTACCTGCACCATAGACATTAAACTGAGGGCTGTTGGGGGAGAAGCTTTTGTGTCTCTGGACTCGACGACTTGATCGTTTTCCAGGCCACTGAATCGACAGGACTTCTGGTTTGGTTGGCCCTTGTCTTGAACAACAAAGACAATATTTAACCTCAGTGTCAGGGCTTCAGTCTTTTACCTCAAGGAACACATCTTCAAAGATCAGACACAAATATTTTCTAGTGTAGTGAAATGAAAACTTATGAGAACTATGGCTTGACAACATGGTCTAGAGATACCTGGTAATGTGGCATTATAAGTGAAACTAAGGAAAAGAGGGGGGAACATGGCAGAGTAGAAGGACCTTGAGCTCACCTCCTCTCACTAAACTCAATATTTTGTAATAACCTATAAAGGAAAAGAATCTGAGAAAGAAAAAAAATATATATATATATAAAACTGAATCATTTTGCTGTACACCTGAAACCAACACAACATTGTAAATCAACTATACTTCAATAAATTATTTTTAAAGTTATTAAGCAGAAAAAAAAGAAAATACATTGGGCTTTTTTTATTCTTGTAATTTAAAAGTTTGAGTAAAAAATCATACCTTGATTTGTAATTTAAGAAAAACTAGTTTCTTTTATTGCCCAAATTATCAATGGAAAGAATGCTTATTTGTACACTTCCATAGTATTTTGTTTAGTTTGAGAACACGTATGGAGTTTGTTTTTCCTTTTATTCAGTTTTTAACTTAACTGTTTAAATCAAAGCTAAATATCCATATAGTTAAAAAGTCAAATAATTCTATAAACTTTTTTCTACAAACAGATTCTCCCCTTCACCATATTGTGCCCTCATTCTCCTTATACAAAGACAACACTTTTCAACAAGTGTTTATTTGTGTTTATCTATATATAACAATACTATCTCTTGGGGAGGTGTGACCAAGATGGTAAAGTAGGGAGACTCTGAGCTCACCTCCTCCCATGGGCTCAACAAACTTACAACAATTTACAGAGCCACTATTGACAGCAACAATCTGAAGACTAAAAGAAAAGATTTTCCACCACTAAAGGAACCACAATGAGATGACTGGGACAAATGGAGATGCAGTATAGTCAAGATCCACACCCCTAGGTAGGCAACCCACAAAGAGAAAGAAAACCACAAATGCAGAGGTTCTTGCCAAGAAGCAAGGGGTCCAACTACCACATTGAGCTCCCAAGCCTGGGGTTCTTTACTGGAAAGATGAGCCCCCAGAACGTCTGGCTTTGAAGGCCAGTGGTGCTTGCATACAGGAGACCTGGAGGGCTGTAGGCAACAGAGACTCCATTCTTAAAGGGTACAAACAAAATCTCACACAATCTGAGATCCACAGTGAAAGAGTAATTTAAAAGAATCCTGGGTCATACCCAAGCTCTCCAGCTGATCTTGGAGAGCTTCCCAGAGAGGCAGGAGGTAACTGCAACTCTCCCTGGGGACACAGAGAGCGGTAGCAACCTTTTTTAGGAACCTGCTCTACCACAAGGACACTGGTGCTGGCAAGCACCATTTTGGAATCCTCCCTCTCGCATATTAGTGCTGGGGGTTTACCTGTACTTTAGCAAACTGGCATCCATCCTGGGAACCACAAACCCAGCAGCCAGCCACAAGAGACCCAGCTCTTCCCACCATCTGCCACAGGACCAGGCCTGTCCCAGTCCCAGGTACCTTGGACCACACAGCTATCTGCCCTGAAGCCCAAATGCTGCCCAACAGTGAACTGGCACCAGCCCTGGGACTCCCCAGACCATGCAGCTAGCCACACTGGGACCTGGCCCTGCCCATCCGCTACTACGAAGCTGGGCCTAGTAGCCAACTGGGCCAGAGAAAAGCCCCACCTGCCAGTACACCCATAGTAATTGGTCCCACTATAACAGAAGGGCCCATGCAGCCCACATAGTGGGTATGCCTAGAGTATAGTTCTGGTGAACAGAGGGAAGTGTTTTGCCAGGCCCAATATGATGTCTCCTATAGAAGTCCACTTCCTCAATATCAGGAAACATAACTGACCTACCTAATACATAGAAATAAAACAAAGAATTTGGCAAAATGAGGTGACAGAGGAATATATTCCAAACGAAGGAACAAGATAAGACCCCAGAAGAAGAACTAAGCAAAGTGGAGATAAGCAAACTACCCAATAAAGAGTTCAAGCTAATAATCATAAAGAGGCTCAACAAACTCAGGAGAAGAATGGATGCACACAATGAGAAATTTCAGTTAGATAAAAAAACTAAACACAGCTGAAGAATACAGTAACTTAAATAGAAATACACGGAGGGAATCAAGAGTAGAGTAGATGATACAGGAGGAAATGGATCAGTGCCTGGAAGACAGAGTAGTGGAAATCACCAAGGCTGAGCAGAAAAAAGGAAAAATAATTTTAGAAAATGAAAATAGTTTAAGAGACCTCTGGGACAACATCAAGGTAACTAACATTACCATTACAGAGGGCCCAGAAGGAAAAGAGAAACAGAGGAAGAAAACTTACTTGAAGAAATAAAGGCTAAAAACTTCCATAATCTGAGAAAAAACAACAGACATCCAAGTCTAGTAAGAATAGAGGATCCCAAACAAAATGAGCTCAAAGAGATCCACACCAAGACAAACTGTAATTTAAATGGCAAAAGATTATAGATAAAAAGAGAATCTTAAAAGCAGCCAGAGAAAAGCAACTAGTTATACACAAGGGAACTCCCATAAGACTATCAGCTGACTTTTCAGCAGAAACTTTTCAGGCCACAAGCAAGTGGTAAGATACATTTAAAGTGATGAAAGAAAAAAACTTACAATCAAGAAGACTCTACCCGGCAATGCTATTATTCATATTTGAAGGAGAGATAAAGAGTTTTACAGACAAGCAAAACCTAAGAGTTCAGGATCACTAATCTAGCTTTACAACAAATGTTAAAGGGACTTTTTTAAGTGAAAAAGGAAAGACCACAACTAGAAATATGAAAATTATGAAAAGAAAATCTCATTGGTAAAGGAAAATATGCAGTAAAGGTGGTAGATCAACCACTTATACAGCTAGTAATAAGGTTATAGGACAAAAGTAGTAAAATCATTTATAACCACAATAAGTAGTTAAGAGATTTACAAAAGAAAAGGATATAAAATATGAAGTCAAAAACATTAAATGTGGCAGGGGGAGTAAAAATGCATTGTTGTTAGAATGTGTTTCAACTTAAGAGATCAGCACGTTTAAATAATCACAGATATATATAGGTTATTATATATAAATGCCATGGGAACTACAAACCAAAAATCTATAAAGAGATATACACACACAATAAAGAAAGGAATCCAAACATAGCATTAAAATAGTCATCAAATCAAAAGGGAAAATAGCGAAAGAGCTAAGTTACTAAAAAGAACTATACAAAACCCCCAAACAACTGACAAAATGGCAATAAGTACATATCTATCAATAATTACTTTAAATGTAAATGAACTAAATCCTCTAATGAAAACACAGAGAGTGGCCTAATAGATTAAAAAAAAAAAAAAAGACCTGTATATGCTGTCTACAAGAGACTCACTTCATATCTAAAGATACAGATGCTGAAAGTGAAGGAATGGAAAAAGTATTCCATGCAAATGGAAATGAAAAGATAGTTGGGTTAGCAGTACTTACATCAGACAAAATAGACTTTAAACAAAGATTGTAAAAAAGAGACAAAGAAGGACATTACATAATGATAAAACAATCAATTAAATAAAAAGATATAGCAAATGTAAATGTATACACACCCAACATAGGAGCAATTAAATACATACAGCAAATATTAACAAACATAAAGGGAGAAATTGACAGTAATACAATAATACTAGGGAACTTGTAAGAGCTGGTTCTTTGAAAAGATAAACAAAATTGATAAACCTTAATCCAGACTCATCAAGAAAAAAAGGAGGGCCCAAATCAATAAAACCAATAAAATCAGAAGAAAAAAAAAAGGGGGGAAGCTACAACTAACATCACTGAAATACAAAGGACCACTAAGAGATTACTAGAACAAATACTTGCCAACAAATTGGGAAACCTAAAAGAAATGGACAAATTCCTAGGAACATACAGTCTCCCAAGTATGAATCAGGAAAAAATAGAAAATATAAACAGACAAATTACCAGTAATAAAATTAAATCAGCAATCAAAAAAAACCAAAAACCTCCCAAATAACAAAAGTCTAGGACCACGTGGCTTCACAGGTGAATTCTAGCAAACACTTAAAGAAGAATCAACACCAATCCTTCTCAAACTATTCTAAAGATTTGCAGAGGAAGTTAACCTTCTGAACTCATTCTATGAAGCCAGCATCACCATGATACCAAAACCAGCCAAAGACACCTTGAAAAAAGAAAATTACAGGCCAATATCACTGATGAACATAGATGCAAAAATCCTTCACAATGTATTAGCAAACTAAATTCAACAAAAAACTCATACACCATGATCAAGTGGTATTTATCCCAGGTATGTAAGGATAATTCAATATCAAAACAATCTATGTGATACACTACATTAAGAAATTGAAGAATAAAATTCATATAATCATCTCATAGATGCAGAAAAGTCTTTTAACAAAATTCAACAACCATTTACGATAAAAACTCTCCAGAAAGTGGATATAAAGGGAATATTCCTCAACAAAGTAAGGCCATATATGACAACCCACAACTAACATCATACTTAATGGTGAAAAGCTGAGAGTATTTCCTCTAAGATCAAGAGCAAGACAAGGATGCCCACTCTCACAACTTCTATTCAATATAGTATTGGAAATCCTAGCCAAAGCAATCAGACAAAAAGGGAATCCAAATTGTAAAGAAAAAAGGAAAACTTTCACTGAAGATGACATGATACTATATATAGAAAATCCTAAAGATGCCACCAGAAAACCTACTAGAACTAATAAATGAACTTAGTAAATTTGCAGGATAAAAAAAATACTATACAGAAATCTATACACTAACAATGTTTCTATATACTAACAACAAACTATCAGAAAGTGAAATTTAGAAAACAAGCCCATTTATTACAATTGTATCAAAAAGATTAAAATTTCTAGGAATAAATCTAGCCAAAGAGGTAAAAGTACTACAGTCAGAAAAATGTACGATATTGATGAACTGAAGATAACACAAATGAAAAGATATACTGTGCTCAATGATTGGAAGAATTAATATTGTTACAATGACCATACTACCCAAGGAAATATAAAGACTCAGTGCAATGTCTATCAAAATAAAAATGGTAATTTTCTCAGAGCTAAAATAAATAATTCTAAAATTTGTATTTAAACACAAAAGACCCCGAATAACCTAAACGATCTTGAGAAAGAAGAACAAAGTTGGAGGTGTCATGCTCTCTGAATTCAAAATGTACTACAAAGCTATGGTAATCAAAACAATATTGTACTGGCACAAAAACAGACAGCTAGATCATGGAGCAGAATAGAGAGGTAGAAATAAACTCACCCTTACATGATTAATTAACCTAGGATAAAGGAGGCAAGAATATACAATGGCAGAAAAGACAGCTTCTTCAATAAATGTTGGGAAAACAGCTGCATGCAAAAGAATCAAACTGGACTACTTTATAACACCATATACCAAAAAGAAAAATAAAGAAAAATCAAAATCGTTTAAGGACTTAAATGCAAGACCCAAAACTATAAAACTCCTAGAAGAAAACATAGACAGTAAGTTCTTTGACATCATTCTTAGCAATATTTTTCATACCTGTATCCTCAGCAAGAGAAACAAAATGAAAAATAAACGAATGGGACTGCATCAAACTAAATATCTTGTGCAGTGAAGGGAACTATCAACAAAATGAAAATGCAGCCTACTGAATGGGAGAAGATATTTGAAAATGATATAACTAATAAGGGGTTAATATCCAAAATACACAACTAACTCGTACAACTCCTCAACATCAGAAAAACAAACAAGTCAATAAAAATGCGTGGAGGACCTGAACAGACATTTTTTGAAAGAAGACATAGCAATGGCCAGCAGACATATGAAAAGATGCTCAACATCACTAATCATCAGGGAAATGAAAATCAAAATCACAATGAGATATCACCTCCCACCCTTCAAAATGGCTGTTATCAAAAGGGCAACAATAAACAACTGTTAGTAATGTTGTGGAGAAAAGGGGGGCCTCGTGCACTGCTGGTGGGAATGCAAATTGGTACAGACACTATGGAACACATTATAGATGCTCCTCAAAAAATTAAAAATAGAACTACATATGATCTATCAATTCCACATCTGAATGTTTTTCCAAAGGAAAAAAAACTATAATTTGAAAAGTTGAAAAGAGGTACTTCCCTGGTGGCACAGTGGTTAAGAATCTGCCTGCCAATGCAGGGGACGTGGGTTTGAGCCCTGGTCTGGGAAGATCCCACAAGCCATGGAGCAACTAAGCCCATGAACCACAACTACTGAGCCTGCTCTCCAGAGCCTGTGAGCCACAACTACTGAGCCCATGAGCCACAACTACTGAAGCCTGCATGCCTGGATCCCATGCTCCACAACAAGAGAAGCCACTGCAATGAGAAGCCCGTGCACAACAATGAAGAGTAGCCCTCGCTCACCTCAATGAAGACGCAACACAGCCAAAAATAAAACATAAATAAATTAATTAATTTTAAAAAATGTTGACAAGATATACACACCCCTGTGTTCATTGCAGTATTTTTTTTTACAATAGTCATGATATGGAAGCAACCTAAGTGTCCATCAGTAGATGAATGGATATGTGTGTGTGTATGTGTGTGTCTGTGTGTGTCTATTTACATATATGACATACGTGTATATATATACATACATATGTATACATATTTGTGTTTATATATATATATATATATATATTCACACACACACACAATGGAATAGTCCTCAGTCATCAAAAAAGAATTATGCTAAGTGAAGTATGTCAGAGAAAGATAGACCATATGATTTCACTTATATACGCAATCTCAAAAACAAAATGAACAAACATAACAAAATAGAATCAGACTCATAGTTACTGAGAACAAACTGGTGGTTGCCAGAGGGGAGGGGAGATGGGAAGAGTGAAATAGGTGAGGGAGATTAAGAATTACTAATTTCCAGTTACAAAATAAATGAGTCACAGGGATGAAATGTACAGCATGGGGAATATATTCAATATTGTAATAATAATATGGTGACAGATGGTAACTAGACTTATTGTGGTGAACTTTTTGCTATCTCTTTCTTTTTCAGTTTTAGGCTTTAGGTATCAAATTCCCTATATGAAAAGCTCAGGCCAAAGATATATACATGGAACTGTAAGGAACTTCCAGGAAGGCTGTTTAAAAGGAAGAATTGAGCTGAGAGGCTGCCTATTCTTTCCTTATACTTCTTTCCTCGTTGGAATATGAACATGGTATCTGGAATTCCAACAACCAGCTTTGGCATGAGGTAAACTTGCAAATGAAAGTCATGTACGAAGATGTGAAAAAGACAGGAAATCTATGATAAATCTGTAGAGCTGCCATACTTGCCTTAGACTGCCCACCACCAGGCTCTTTAGCAGGAAATAATAAGCTCTTATGTGATTAAGCCACTTTTCGCCCTCTGTTATATGCAACCCCCCCACCCAAAATAAGATTCCTTTAGCCTCTCTCCTATTTTGGATTCTCCCTCCCCACCCCACCTCTGCCTTTATCTTTCTTTTTTTTTTAAACTGGATTTCATTTTTCTCTTAGTTTATTCCTTTGTTTTAGAGAGAAAATGCCTCCAATTGCTTCATAAGAAATGGAATACCATGAGAGGCAAAATTCTTGAGACACTGCATGTATAAAAATACTTTAATTTTTCCTCCAGCATTATTAGTGGTTTTATGGAGTAAAGAATTTTAGGTTGCAAATCTTTTCCATTCAAATTTTGAAGAAGTTGCTTGATTGAATTTTAGCTTCCAGTCTCATTATTGAAAAATATAGTGTTTTCTTTATCATTTGGGTTTTTCTCTCTGGGAGTTTTTAGACACTTCTCTTCATCTCCAGTATTCTGAAATTTCATAATGGCATGACTTGGCGTGTGACTTTTATTATTCATTATAATGGCTCTTAGTCTGTTCTATCAACCTGGAAACTCACGTCCTTGTTCTGAAAATTATTTCTTTGATAATGTCTCTCCTGTGTTCTATTTCTAGAAAATGTCATCACACTTTTATCTCCAAATATTCCTCATAGGTGTTCATTTCTACAATCAGAATTTCCAAGAACTGTTTTCTGTGCTTTCAATATTCTTTTTTTAAAATAACATCCTGCCCTTAATTCATAAATGCAATATCTTCTCTGATTTTTGAGGGTATTGATGATTTACTTTCTGAAGTTTTCTGCTCCCTGGATATTTCTGTTTCAAGTTTTGTTTCTTGTGTTTGACTTGTTCTCTTGGTTGTCCCTGCTTATCTCAGAGGAAGGAACCACAGGAATTATTGGAATCTATATGTGTATGTTGGGGACTGCCAACTTGCAGCCTCCATTGTAGGGTGGCCTGGCTTGGCCTGTTCATTGGAGGACACTGACTCCCAGTACTTTTAAGTATTTTATCTAAGACTGATGAGATCGCTAAAAGAAGGAGGTCCCAACTGGAGGGAATAAGCCCAACTGCCAGTCCTTTGGGAACATAGGATTCTGAGGGGGTTTCAAATCTCACTGTTCAGTACAGAGACTTTCACTTAATGCCTCATTTTTTAGAATTGTGCTCTGACACCCAGTTGTGCCAGTGTAAATCTGTTCACCTACTCCAGAGAGTATACCTCTAGGCTTCCTCAAGGGTTGGGGAGAGGCAGTCAATATAAAGCTTTGGGTGGAGCTTTCAACAATATGTCAACCTCACTTTCATCCCCACTATCAGTTGCACATGGTGAAGCTAATTCTTGAGGCTTTCTGAGGTTTTGTGATACCAGTTGGATTGCATCTTGGCTTCTCACACTACCTGCTTATGTTTCAGCTTTCTCAGATCTTCTAAATCAGTTACCGCTAGATTCACCTTCTTTTCACGTTCCAAGCTTCTATATCATTTTTCTTCTATCCTTCTTATCTTTGTGGGTTTATGACTCCTTTTTATCCAGACACTCTTAATGTCATTTTTGAAGGGTTTAGGGAGGGAGCAAAACTAATATTCTATGTTTACTCTCCAATCTAACTACACTTCCCTCTAGATTTTCCTATGGCATATTAAAAAAAAAAATCAACTTTCTAGTAACTTCTCCTCTCTCCCAAATCTTTACTACATAGGAGGAAGTGATTTAGAGCATTCCTTCTTTATGTTCAAGATAAGGGAATTTAAGTTGTCTGAACTTTATAATCACCTATATGTGAAATTAAAGCCTTCCCTTACTTCTGTAATAAACAACCATGAAAAGGAGAAAAATAACTTCCAAGCCAGAAGGAATTAGTTGTTTTTCTGAATAAAGAAGAACTTTGGAAAATAGAACAAACTTTCAGATTTCATTATAAAAAAGAAATTCACATATAATTAAACTGTGTTCCTAGAAACCTAGTTTGTTTGAGGAAGAAAGGTTTATATAAGAAGACAAGGGTCCTCTAGAGGAAAACTTTAGTATAAAGTAATGATAATTCTTGTCATCTATTAGGTACTTTCAAAAGACATGGGATTAAAGTGGCTTCCATTTAGCCAGCTGGCCAGGGCAGATATAAAGAGTGTTGTAGAATGCCATCTGAAAAGTCTCACTTCTGTGGCATTCTAGCTGTATGCATCTCTTCTTTCTGAATTGCCATTTTCACATGAATACACACAGACATTTTGCTCAACACAGCATGTCTAACTCATTACTGCAGGATGAATGATATTGTGTGATTCCTCCTTGGGGTTGATAGCTAGAATAGATGACTTCTCAATTTTTTCTATATTTCAGCAAGTCATTGTATCCTTAGGTTTCACAAGTGCTAAGCCCCAAAGTAATATTGATGCTGAGAGGAAACAAATTATTACAAATGTGGAATTTTTAAAGATATCTGTGGGTTGCAACTTTTGACTGCACAGAGCCTCATGGAATCTTCCTTTATGGTATAAAAGCACTAATGAATTTTTGGATATACTTATTTGACCTCTCCTCTCTGAGCTTCTTCTCTTCTCCTCCAAATCTTTACTACATACTACTGTGAGACTATTTCCCTTAAACTCCATTTTTACTATATTTCTCCTTTATTTACAACCACCAATGATAATCTCTGATCATATGAAGTCTAAATGCATCTGTTTAGCTTTGAAGACCTATCCTGACCCTAGATTCCAGGTAAGTTGGTCTTTCCACTGTCCCAGGTCCATATCCACTGCTCTTCTATATGGCTCCCTTTACCTGGAATCCCCTTTGATTTATTCAGTTTTATATATTTAACATGTAGCTGTGCCAGGTATAGGGAAACAAGAAAAAGTCCCTGCCATCTAGAAACTCAAAGTCTAATGGGAGAGATAATTAAGGAACTGAGATCGTAAGTAGATATAAGTAGAGGGTACTAACGGGAGTAGTGGAGTGGGAGGTAGGTATAAAATTCTGTTTTGAGAGCAGTGAAAGCTTCCTAGAGAAAGTTCTGTCCAAACAGAGACCAAACAAACTAGGAGGATGAGTTAGCCAGATGAGAGAAGATGGGTAATATAGCGTAGATGAGGACACCCCTCCCTTCAGGGAGATATCATTCTGCCATTAAATCTACCCAAAAGATCCAATTCAGGTCTTATCTCCCTATGAGGCTCCTTCACTGGTTTCTTATTTGATATCATAGGAAAAAGGGCAGCCATCTTTCTTCTCTCTGTCTTTTTTCCAATGATGAGGCCCCTGGGGCTCTCTTCACTTTGGTTTCTGGTGGCTAGCTGATAGGAAGATGGAGCCTTGGGAACAGAGATAGAGTCCCTGTATGCTTGGGCCTAATTCGCATGCTTCAGTCAGAGTAATCAGAGACTTCACATTGGATATTACGGACACAAACATGCTTCAGTCAGAGTAACCAGAGACTTCATGTTGGATATTAGGGACACAAACCCATAATGGAACTTTGTTTTCTATTTGCTTGTTTGTGTATTTTTTTCTAGAAACCTCCCTGGGAAGAGTATTGTGGATTTGTGGTGAGATTTGGGCATCCCTGGGTGCCTTAGCCAAATTCTATTCAATAGCACTCTCCCAAACTGATATTAGATCTGTAATATTTTCCATTCTTCTAAGCTGTTTTTGAGCTAGAAACCTAGAAATAAAAGATTCATTAATTCTCTAGTGTCTTCTAATTTCCTTAAACTCTTACGCTCCTTCTCATTAAACACAGCTGCAGTGCAGCTGTTGGCAGCAGTCGCAGGAGTTCAAGGCTAGCCTGTGGCCTAACACAAGGAATAGTTGTTCATTATGCATTCACTCTATGGTGGTGAATGTAGAATGCAAATTTGTACAAGGTGACTATAGAAAATAAAAACCAAAGTGCAGGTGAAGCAAGGGAACAGAATCCTTTTTCAAGCCTCTTCTCAGGTGGCAAAAGATTGAGTCTAAAAAGGGACAATCCATTTTACGTCAAGAAAACCTGAACAAAAGACAACAAATCAGGCCTCATTTTCTCATCAGGAACATGAAATCAATTTCATTGTGCTTCAAGACATTCAGTTGTCCTCTGTTCAAACCTGAGGAGATGGGTTGTTGCTTCTCTAAAGCTAATTGTTACACTTTGCCATTTGATGTGGAATCACCCAATACAGTGAAGAAAATACTAAGTTTATAAGTGAAATGCCATGCAGATCCACTGGAGAGCGCATATCAATGTTCAGTAGCTGCACAAGCTCATTAGATCTGAGATTATAGGCTTTTTTGTTGGAATTTGGTGGTGCTCACTCATTTTGACATTATAAACATAAAATTGAAAATTCCACTGTTTTTCTGTTACGTCCTAATAATTACGTACCCATTAATTTGTCTTAAAAAATTGGCCTACTGAGCAGTCTCTTATCAGCCTGTTCAAAAAACTTACTGTGTGGTTCTCTATAACTTAAAATGCAGAAGTTAGATAAGCCATTGCACGTGCAAAAATTTGTTGCATAAGCAAGAGTTTTGCCAAGCTCTTCTCTGGCTTGCAAGGTAAAAATTATAACTCAAGAAATTACCAACTGTTGTTTGGAATTATTCTGATGTCTGCTTTACACATTTCTAATTCAAGTTTATCTTTAGCATTAGTGCCATTATTTATACAACTACTATATTATCATTACTTATCTTCTCAGTGGCATTGAATTTTGAAAGTTTTTCCTATCATTCACTTTTCTCTATTTCCTTAAATAATTAGGCTTATTGAATTCTCAAGTCTCCTGCTATATCTAGATTCACTGAGCCTGTAAGATTTTTCTCCATCATTTCCATATTTTCAAGTATACTCATTAAGAAGATTAGCTCAAATGTCATCAGGAAACTACATGAAACTGTCTTTCATGTCTATCTATACTAAATCTTTTACTCTTCTGAAATCTCTTGGCAATATATTTCCCCTTCTCTGTGGTATTTATCACTTGTAACTTGCATTATAGTTTTAGTGTTCATATTTTATTTATGTAATAGACTTTAGCCTCCTTAAGAATTGGGACTTTGTAAAATGTATCTTTACATTATCACAGCAAATTGTAAAGTCTTCTCCATCTATTAAATTCTCAATTAAAATTTGTTGAATAAATGATGGATAGTAAAAGAAAAAGGAGAATGGTCTTTTCTAGAGGAAAATATAAGGCTAGTATCCATTGGAGGTCCCTGCCATTCCATTTAAATCTATTCATTCTCATTTTTAGTTTTACTAGTTTAAGTATGATGCCCTTCAACTGGTCTTTCATAAACATGGAGTCACTAAAGAGACATCATATGAAAGCATTTAACTTGCCTTTCTTGACGAGTTTGCTCCTCAGTAATTTCCATGGCACATTCCAGAGAGTTCTGGAGAGACTGCAATTGATTCAAGGTCTCTTTCAATAAAAATCGAGTTACAAATTGTTTCAAATTGGAAGCCTCTTGGTAATCCTAAGGATGACAAAACAAATGCAATTAGAAATATGGTAGGAAAAAATAACCAGAAGTGTTTTTTCTCCCCATGTACCCATCAATCTCAGATTAATCCTTGAGAAAAATAGACAAAGAGGAGAGAAAACATGTTGGGTCCTGGAGGTTGGGGCAGAATTCTATCTACCCACCAGAAGTTGAATAAGAGAGCTGCAGAAATGACTTGAATATCTCATATCCCATTGCACCTGCTTCAAGATTAGAAAAAATGACAAAAAACAGTCAAATTATGGAATAGACATATGTAGAAAAGGAAGAAAATTACCTGGAGAAAAGTTTGGATCGTGACTAATTCTGGGTGTTTTTTTTTTCTCTTACCAACTAAATGTACTCACATGTTGACAATTGGCTTAATTCCCTCTTGATGTATTTATTATGCTTGATCTGTATTACACTGAAGCCAAAGGAACTTATGTGTTGTTATTTCAAAATTCAGAAAATGTTAGGCTTGGAATATTTAAACACTTTACTAAATCTGCTTACGTCCCTCCTTCAGGAAATTTACCCGAAGCTCAGCTGCATCTAACTTCTAGTACAACACCTCAGCCACAAAAGCACCTTCACTCAAACAACCCCAAGTCTACACAGAGATCATCAGAAACATAATCACTATACCTGCCAAACTTAGTCTAGGTATACAGGTGGATTGTGGATGGTGCTACTTGTTGCTATTGTCTTCTTCTTTTTTATTTTATAAATTTATTTATTTAATTTATTTATTTTTGGCTGCGTTGGGTCTTTTTTGCTGCACACAGGCCTTCTCTAGTTGTGGCGAGCGGGGTCTGCTCTTCGTTATGGTGCGTGAGCTTCTCATTGTGGTGGCTTCTCTTATTGTGGAGCATGGGCTCTAGGCACGTGGGCTTCAGGAGTTGTGGCACATGGGCTCAGTAGTTGTGGCTTGCAGGCTCTAGAGCACAGGCTCAGTAGTTGTGGCGCATGGTCTTAATTGTTCCGCGGCATGTGGGATCTTCCCATACCAGGGCTCGAACCCGTGTTCCCTGCATTGGCAGGCAGATTCTTAACCACTAAGCCACCAGGGGAGCCCGCTCTTGCCTTCTAAAGTCTTAGAGAGAACCAAGGGAGAAAATAAAATCAAGTTGGCATGGAATGAAACGGTGACAGAACCACTTTTTCAGGTCATGGGACCAGCCAGCTAAACCTGATTTCCTACAGTCTCAGGTGGGAACAATAGACAATAGTTCAGCCAAGGAAAGGATTTATTTGGCTCCATTCCTAAACAACATGATTATCTCATGATTGAAAATACAAAACTGAAAGGAATGATGGTGACAAGATAATGCTAGGAAATACAGCATGCTGGGGAATCTTGGGGCATGGTTGCAAATCCAAGCAAACAAGATTTAATTAATCTCTCTGGGTCTCAGCTTTCTCACTTACAAATCAGACTAAGCACTCTGGCATACATTCCAACTCAAAAATATTCTGTACTTCTATCAATTCTAAATTAGGAAATATTGAGCTTCTGGACTCCTGATACAAGTTACTTTGTTATTTTTCTTCTGTTAACGGAACAACCTAATGTTGTAGAAAACTTCATTTCTTTCCTAATGTGAAATCATAAAAGGTTTCGATCATCAATCTCTTTTCTAAGTTCATTTTTTTTGCAGCTGAACAGCACAGGAGATTTTCTTATCACCATATCTTATTTAAAAATTTTAATGTCTTTAAACTCCACCTAACAAACTAACCATAAAATGAAACATTACATGCTATAATAGCCATTAGGATTTTTGGTGAGTTAATTCAAGGTAAAAAATATACAAAATATTTAATTTGATCAAATAGCTTGCCACTCAGCAGCAATAAAAGTTTCAAAAATTATTTCTCAATGTGTTTTTTTAAAATTGAGTAAAGCTTTCCTTTGAGATGAAAAGGAAACGTGATGACAGGAAAAAATTGTGTTTGATCCATTCCCCACAGCTATTCCATTTTGCTAAAGCATATTTTTAAAATAAAATGTATTAAGACGATGAGAAGATGTGTAGTCAGAGATCATACCAATTGTATTTGCACCTCAGTATACACTGCACTAATCTAAAGCAAATGATATTGTACTTATTTGAGGACAGCAGGTGAAAGTGAAGGAACTATGCATTTATTGAGCTATGCAGCACTACATTGGCCTTATTCTTTTCTCATTTAAATGTTAAATATTTGTCATGTCAGAACTACCTATAGAAAGGAGATTTTGTTTTTTGGGTTATCCAATTTAAACACTCTGGTCACTGAGATTAGATTTTAGCTTCAGAGACACAAAGGTCTACTCTTCTGTATGCCCCCATGGTGCCCAGAGCAAATACTCATCCAACACTTGAATGTTTGCAGATAAGCTAACTGAGAATTGATTGTGTTTGCTATTTTGGTCTTGCATATAAAGACTGTGGTGATGTTAGAGTTTTGAGGACAGTTAAAATCAGTCAACTGGCTACTCTGTCATTTTCTATCATAGCAAATTAAGAAATTGTTATGCTGAGACTTGCATCTTACCTTGAGAATTTGTTATCCTCATTAGTAACTCTCCAGATAATATTAAGAGATGGCACAACCCAAATGGTACATTTGACAGAAATGTTGATGCCTTGACATTGAGAGGAGTGGTGGGTGGGTTTAAGGCTTTGGGGGATTAGGTTTTTGAGTCAATTATGAAGATTTGCTGTTACGTGCTGCCCTTGATGATAAGGAGAAAAAAGAGCTTGTTTTCTAATATTTATCTTTCCAAACTCAGCTCATGGTATCATCTGTGTATTGCCTTTCCTCCCCTTGAACCACTATTTCTTTTCACAGGGTTAGGCACACATCCTTTCGCTCTGTGTGCTCTTGTAACAACGTTTCCTTACCTAGGGTATAATTTTATCATTTTATATTGTAATATGTTGTTTACTAACATGTCTTGATCATCTCTGCCTCCAGAATACCCAGAACAAAGCCTGGCTCACAGCAGCTGATCCTTAAATGCTTAAAGACTACGTGAGGTACAGGGAATCACATGGAGATTCAGGCACCAGAGGGAGTGTCTGAGTTCTGGAAACTCCTCTTGCCTCTCCCCAATTACCAGATGCCTTCCCGCACATCTAGCCCTTGCTGGTGGTAGATGCTGCTGTGCAGCTTGTCCAGTCATGTGGGCTCTAGAATAAAGAGAAATACAGCTTTATTTTTAACAGATTGTCCTCATTTCATTTTCTAGACCATTTGTTCATCTTCTTCCCTTCCCTTAATCTGGATCCCAAGGTTTAGGACTGTAGACCCAGGTGGCTTAGATCCAATCTTCCTTTCCTTCCCTCAGATATGCAGCAGATGTTACTTTGGAAGGCAGTGGCAAAAGAAGCAGATGGAAAATTAAATAGATAACAAGCTGGGAAATGTCAAAGCCTTGCCCTTTTTATTCTCAACAAATGTGTTGGCTGAGAAGGTACAGAAAGGGATCTTTGCATACTGAACTCCCAGAAGACTGATATATTGGCTTAAGGCACATATTCCTTTGGGCAAAACCTGGAATCTGAGAGATTGGTAGAAAGAACTAATAAAGCAGTAAAAAAAAAATATACAGATGGTACCTGATATTCAAATTCTGCCTCTTTTTCCAAACACAGGTTATTCTTTCATGTCTATTAAAAAGGATATGGGCAAATGAAGGTTTAGAGCATGTTTCTCAGGTTCCAATAATGTTCATTGAATTCACTGAGAATTGTTCAAGTGATAATCAAGTGGAAATTGTCAATAAAGTAGCATTAATATTTCCATTTGTGCCTTTGGAAAGTCAGAATGTAAATATTTCAATCCACGTATTTACTTTGTGTGGAGCTGGAACAACGCTAGGAGTCAATTCAAGTAAAATCCTTAGCATTAGAAGCATGGTACTTTGAAAATCAGGTTTCTTAGAGGACTGACTCTGCATTTTTACGGTCAGGTCATCATCAGAAAGCAAGCTCTTTCCCATCTGGGTGATGGAAGAGTGGAAATCTTAGCTATTAACCCACTATGAGTCATCTCAGTTAATTATGAAAATGAGAGCATAGTCTTCCCTGTTTGTATTTGTCCTACTTGAAAATTAATCAAGTCAGTGACAACCCATCTCAGTGTCTTCTTGTTTATGAAATCAGACACAATCACACTTAGCAGGGGGTACTGCTTCTGACTGCCTTTTAATCTAAGCTCCTGCTGCTCTACCTGTTGTGTGAGACATCTGTGCCAGCTTCTATAACAGGAAAAAATTTACTTTTACAAAAATAGTGCTGTTTATTTCTCTTTTCCTACTTTCCCCCAAACTGTTACTTTGTAAATACTAACTGGCTTACACTATTATCTATGTCCTATTTCTTTAAACATTCTTAGGCTTTCATCTTATTATTTTTATTTAAAAAATCATTGGGGTATAGTTGATTTAAAATGTTGTGTTAGTTTCAGGTGTGCAGCAAAGTGAATCAGTTATACATACATATATATATATACATATATATATATATATATACACCCTTTTTTTTAGATTCTTTTCCCATATAGGCCATTACAGAGTGCTGAGTAGAGTTCCCTGTGCTATACAGTAGGTCCTTATTTGTTATCTATTTTATATTAGTGTGTATATGTCATCCCCCATCTTTCAATTTATCCCTCCCCGGCTTACCCCCTGGTAACCATAAGGTTGTTTTCTACATATGTAACTCTATTTCTGTTTTGTAGTTAAGTTCATTTGTCCCCTTTTTTTTTTAGATTCCACATATAAGTGATATTATATGATATCTGTCTTTCTCTGTCTGACTTACTTCACTCAGTATGACATGTCTAGGTCCATCCATGTTGCTGCAAATGGCATTATTTCCTTCTTCTTTATGGCTGAATAATATTCCATTGTATATATGTACCACATCTTCTTTATCCATTCCTCTGTTAATGGACATTTAAGTTGCTTCCATGTCCTAGTTATTGTCAATAACTGCAATGAACATTGGGGTGCATGTATCTTTTTGAATTACGGTTTTCTCTGGATATACGCCCAGGAGCGGGATTGTTGGATCACATGGTAGTTCTATTTTTAGTTTTTTAAGGAACTTCCATACTATTCTCCATAATGGCTCTATCAATTTACATTTCCACCAACAGCGCAAGAAGGTTCCCCTTTCTCCACACCCTCTCCAGCATTTATTGTTTGTAGATTTTTTGATGATGGCCATTGACTGGTGTGAAGTGATACCTCATTGTAGTTTTGATTTGCATTTCTCTAATAATTAGTGTGTTAAACATCTTTTCATGTGCTTTTAAGCCATCTGTATATCTTCTTTGGAGAAATATCTATTTAGATCTTCCACCCATTTTTTGATTGGGTTATTTGTTTTTTTGATGTTGAGCTGCATAAGCTGTTTGTATATTTTGGAGATTAATCCGTTGTTGGTTGTTTCACTTGCAAATATTTTCTCCCATTCTGAGAGTTGTCTTTTTGTTTTGTTTATGGTGTCCTTTGCTGTGCGAAAGTTTTTAAGTTTCACTAGGTCCCATTTGTTTATTTTTGTTTTTATTTTCATTACTCTAGGAGGTAGGACCTACCTCAACATAATAAAGGCCATATATGACAAATCCACAGCAAGCATCATTCTCAATGGTGAAAAACTGAAAGCATTTCCTCTAAGATCAGGAACAAGACAAGTATGTCCACTCTCACTGCTATGATTCAACATAGTTTTGGAAGTCTTAGCCATGGCAGTCAGAGAAGAAAAAGAAATAGAAGGAATCCAAATTGGAAAAGAAGAAGTAAAACTGTCACTGTTTCCAATTACATGATACTATACATAGAAAATCCTAAAGATGTTATCAGAAAACTACTAGAGCTCATAAATGAATTCAGTAAAGTTGCAGGATACAAAATTAATAGACAGAAATCTCTTGCATTCCTATATACTAACAACAAAACATCAGAAAGAGGAATCCCATTTAACATCCCATCAAAAAGAATAAAATACCTAGGAATAAACCTACCTAAGGAGGCAAAAGACCTGTACTCAGAAAACTATAAAACACTGATGAAAGATATCAAAGATGACGCAAACAGATGGAGAGATATACCCTGTTCTTGGATTGGAAGAATCAACATTGTGAAAATGACTATACTACCCAAAGCAATCTACAGATTCAATGCAATCCCTATCAAATTACCAATGGCATTTTTCTCAGAATTAGAATAAAACATTTTACAGTTTGTATGGAAGCACAAAAGACGATGAATAGTCAAAGCAATCTTGAGAAAGAAAAATGGAGCTGGAGGAATCAGGCTCCCTGATTTCATACTGTACTACAAACCTACAGTCATCAAAACATTATGGTACTGACACAAAAAAAAGAAATATAGATCAATGGAACAGGATAGAAAGTCCAGAGATAAACCCACACACCTATGGTCACCTAATCTGTGACAAAATAGGCAAGACTCTACAATGGAGAAAAGATAGCCTCTTCAAGAAATGGTGCTGGGAAAACTGGACAGCTACATGTAAAAGAATGAAATTTGAACACTCCCTAACATCATACACAAAAATAAACTCGAAATGGATTGAAGACCTAAATGTAAGATTGGACACTATTAAACTCTTAGAGCAAAACATGGGCAGAACACCCTTAGACATAAATCGCAGTACTCTTTCATTTTAAATGATACACTTTTTAAACTAGGAGAACACCATATCAAGTTTAACCCTTATAAAATTGAGAAAAAAATCTGGTCCTTAATTACGTGCCTTAAAAGTGAACTGAGGTTAATTCCAGATAGGTCTTTGGAAAGCTTAGAAGACAGAGCAAGAGATTAAAATATTTTCAAACTGCAGATCCCCATGTATTAAGAGAATTATAGTTTTGCAGTTTAGTGAAAGAGGAAACAAGGCTCTAATTTTTGTAGTAAAATGTTATTAAATAACCAAGAAATTTAAAAAAATCTAAATCCTATCATAACTAGATATTTTCTAGTTTGAAATCAGAAAATACTGTAGAGATGTTATATTATTTAAGACTTTTAAATTGACAAACTCCATTATAAAGGGCTCATCCTGGAATTGTCAAGGATTTTTTTCATGTAGGTTTCTTTCCTCTGGCTCCTTCTATTGCTCTGTCTCACACCAGCAGCCCCTAACAAGAACATATGGCCCCTTGAATGTCTTTGCTCAGAGAACAATGCCAAAGTAACCTCAAAGTAACCCTCTTCAAACAAGTAGAATTTCAGGAAAATATGCGTGGGTATGAAAATGGGAACATATATAGAGTTAACACAAACTTGGAGATTAATAACAGATGAAGACACAGATCACATTCATGTGCATCTGACAACATAGTGTGGTAGTTAAGAAACTGGGTCTGGGGACTTCCCTGGTGGCCCAGTGGTAAAGAATCCACCTTACAATGCAGGGGACGCAGGTTCGATCCCTGGTTGGGGAACTCAACACCCACATGCCGCGGGGCAACTAAGCCCGCATGCCACAACTACTGAGCTCGCACACCTCAACTAGTGAGGCTGCATGCTACAAACTACAGAGCCCACGCACCCTGGAGCCTGTGTGCCACAACTAGAGAAGAGAAAATCCTCACGGCATAACTAGAGAGAAGCCCATGAGCCACAATGAAGAGCCCGTGTGACACAACCAGGACCTGATGCAGCCAAAAATAAATTAAATAAATAAATACTAATAAAAAGAAACTGGGTCTGGAGATATTTACACTGAAGTTCTAATATGTGCTTGTACCACTTAACAGCATCGTGAACTTGGGAAAAATTAAAATTGAAACAAAATTAAAATTAAAAACTTCTAAGTTCCTATTTTCCTAACTGTAAGATAAGAACAGTATCAATCTCATAGCTTGCCGTGAGAAGTAAATGAAAAATACATGGCATGTAAAATGCACTGTATGATGTCTAGCTTGTAGTTTTTGATAAATGGATATTCACTATTGTTATAAATCCATTGGTGGAAGGATATTACAAAGTGTAATGAACAGATCATTGGCCTAAAATTCACAAGACCTGGGTTTAAATGGTGTGATAATAGTTCAGTTCACAATTATTGCTAGGATAAATATATGGTTCGTTTGGTATGTAACAGGTTTTCTACAAATATTAATTTTTCTGAGTTCTTTCTACATATAGTTAGTACTGCACATCTGTTACCTTGATTTTTCAGAAATGTATAATTTTTACATTCATATTTGTTACCACATTGAGGCTGTGGCCCATGAAATTTGGTCTTTGAGGAGTTACAATGTAGAGTTACAAATATATAGTTCAACTGCAAAATTAATTTAAAAGTGTTTCTGTCTTTGACTTGTTTCTCATCAAGGATAGCATATGAGATCCAATTTATAAATCTAAACAACACTTCTTGCATTATCTCTTTTATCTACTCTGAATTCTGTCAACCATATCCTCTTCCAGACCATTTCATTTCCCGGAATCTGTTCAAAATTCTTTCTCAGTCTCTAATGTGATTTTACTCCCTCTTTTTCTTTTCTCTCCCAGATCTTTTTATGTATATTCGCTAAGATTTCTTCCCTTCTCCTCAAGTCATTATGAGTGTGGTTCTATTCATCCGGGCCCATTTCTTTATTCTGCTTCATAGGAACATAGAAACCAGAAAAATAATAGCAGGAGGATATGGGGAAGATGTCCATGTTGGTGGCATTGTTTTTGAAACTCCAGGAATTCTCACATAAAAACCAATAGTGCAAATAGATAACAACAACAACAAAACTCCATAGCCAACAAATAACAACAAAACTAGAGTTTAAGGTATCATCATGAGCCACAAGTTACAAGTGGTTAAGGACAAAATCACTGATAGCCAGAAGGTCTGCATTGCATGGTATTACTGGCTGGATGTATAGGAAGGAACAAAGGGAAGCAATGGGATATGTGACAGATCTGAAGACAAGAGAACTCCAAAATAGCCAACAAATGTTCACAAGAAAGCATAATTGACTAGCTTGAAAACAGCTAAATCTGGGAGGAATTTTATCCCAAAGTAGGTGAGCATAAAAATCTTAGTAAAGTCTAAAGAGGTTGGAAGCATGAGCCCCTGTGAACTCTTGAAATTAATTAGCTAAGATGGTATGCTAGGAGGGTCCCACACTGAAGATAAACTGCAGGGAGTCAAATCAAAACTGAGCAGGACAGGTTCACAGAGATCAAGAAGAGAAGATTCAAATAAAAGTCAGGGAGAGGTACAGAGCCAGAAATCTCAGAAGGAAAGACACTATAGTTTTCAATACTACAAGATAACCAAGAGGGAGGTCTGTGAATTCAGAAGAACTATTCTGAATACAACCTTCTTTGAAAAATCCAGGAAAATTAGTATTTTTTTTAAAGTAGGCAATAGAAAATTATTAAGGTCAAATTCTATATAATTTTATTATAAAAAAGGGATATGAGCAAAATAACATTCCTGCAGACAGTGAACGCACACCAGAAAGACAAGCCCACCAAACAGATCAAAAGTATAACCAAGTATTTTAAAATGAGACAAAAGACATTAATGAAAAATTGAAGAAAAAAGAAAATAAGGAAAAGAAACAAAAAGGATTTGAGATGAAGTAACAAATATTGTAGATATGCAAAGAAGATCCAAAATACTTAGAGTTCCTAAAGAATAAGTGTAGAAATCAACAAAGAAACAGAACAAATACTAGAATCTAACATTCAAGAATGTTTTTCTGAAATAAAAAGATTTGAAATTAGGTATAAAGCCATACTACATGTGTAAGAATACCAACTCAGAACAAACACATCAAGACATATTTTAGTAAAATTACTGGACTTTAAAGGCAAAGAAAAAAGTCTTTGTGCACTTACACATAAAGAGAAAATGAGTCTCAGAGTTAAAAAATACCTAGATTATGTTGAGGCTTTACAAAAGCAATGCCTTTTTACCAGAAGAAAGTACAGAAACATATTTCAGGTATACAAAATAAGAAAATGAAGCCAAGGATTTTACATCAGGAAAATTGACTTCTAAGTGTAAGGTGCACAGAAACATTGTCAATATGTAAAAACTTAGATTAAATTGTTCCCATGATGTCTTCCTGAGGAATCATCTAGAGAATGAGCTTCATACAGCCTAAATTACTAGAGTGTTCAACATAAAGACCAATGATGTAGGCCAGGTACTGGCAAACTATTTTGGAGAGGCCTACACAGTAAATATTTTAGACTTTATGAACCAAGAGGCCACAAATCCTGCCAATATAGCATGAAATCCCCCATAGATAATTATTAAATGAATGAGTCTGGCTGTGTTTGTAGACCATATTAAACGTGTGCTTGGCAGATTCTGGCAGATGGCTGAAGTTTTCTGACCCCTAATTTGGGCACTGAACATCAAAAGCTGCCAACATCAAAAGAGACAATCAGATAGTATGTGCTTCCTGATGAGATAACACACTATCAGGTATAGTCTTGTCAAACGAGACTTTGGATTCAGCTGACAATTTGAAGTAAAAACAGTTCAAAAGAACATGATGAATTGTACCATGAGAAGTCAACAGCAGTCTAGATGGTGAGCATCTCTCTAAAGGATTTCAAGGTAACCTGCAAATTAAAAGAGTTGTAACAGACATAAAAATGGGCACAAATAAACTATAGTTTTTAGGGATGAACATTTGTATGATGAAACCATAATAAAATGCAAGGAAATGATTACTAGAGAGGTCAGTTTGGTCATTATTTACAGGGGAGGGAGGAGATTCTAATTGGGACAAGGCACTTGGAAGGTCTAGGGTGGTTGGTAAGTTTGTAATTTTGATCTGAGTGGTAGGGTATAATTATTAAGTTCCACATTTGATTTCTGTGGCTTTTCTCTTTCTCATTTTATTTTACAACAAAAGGGTTAAGATATGTGTACGAACCAGTCTGGTGGAGGAACACTATTCTCATGTTTGAGAGGTTGTGGGAATAGACAGATATGGGCTGTAAAATACAGGACTGTTTGGCAAGCAGTAGAAATACATACAAATTAGTAATTTTTATCACTTCTCATATATTGTCTTCTTAACTGCTGGTCTGCATTTTTCTGGAGTGTAACACAGAAACAAATGTCAATTTTTTTTTTCAGTATAAAGAGCCCAGAGCTATATTTCTGCATAAATTGAGCTCAATATGTTTGTTGATATTGATAATAAAATATAACCAAAATTTCTTCTCCCAAAATAGGGTGCTTTCCACATTACTGCTCACACACTTTCTTTTGAATGTCATTTTTAAGCACATGAAATACCTCAAGGGTAACATTCACTTGTAATTTTTCTCCTCCTAAAAACCATGTATATGAGGTATCTAAAATATGCAAATTAAAATAATGAAAGAGTGGAATGGTGGTTGTAAGGAGCTGGAGGGGGGGAGATGAAAATGGGGAGTTACTAGGCAACAGGCCTAAGTTTCAGTTAAGCAAGATGATTAAATTCTAGAGATCTGCTGTACAACATTGTACCTATAGCCAATGGTAATGTACTGTACACTTAAAAATTTAAGAGGATAGATCCCATGTTACTACCATAATAAAATAAATAAATAGATAAATAAGTGGATACATTTTTTAAAAGTCTGAGAAACACTAAAAAGAAGAAACATTTCCAAACCTCTATTTTCAAATTGATTTTTATCACACACAGAGCATCTTTTTTTAAAAAAAAGTAAAGCTTTACTTTCAAGCTCCTTGATTAATCTTTACTTTGGGGAAAAAAAGAATAAAATTTGTAGATTAGTAACTCTATTATTTACTGAATATCCCTTTGTAAATACAACTGTGTAAGGTGCATTTAAAAAGGAAATAAAACAAAACAGCCTGATTTTGCAGTTGTTATAGATTAAAATGCATTCATTTCACGAACACTTATCTTACATTAACACACAGAAAACACTGATAAAGTACAGATAAGGTTTTAGCCAAACACTAACTACGCATAGGGTTTACTAATTAGGACACATTTCCATTCCCCTACAAAATGAATATTAACTACTAAAAGTCTCACTTGGCATGAGAGAGATATATTTAATTATTAACAAGAACATGGTATCTATAGTCTGTTGATCTGAGAAACAAACTTCAGTATCAGAAAGTCACTGAATTTCATAGGCAAGCAGCTAATCAAAGACAACATATTATAGAGCTAAAAGGGAGCACTGAATACAAATTTCTCGTTTCCAAAATGAGGTATAGATTAAGGATACTTGTTCAAGTTCACACAGCCCTCCTAGAGTAGACTAGAATATAGTTGTCTTTTTCCTGCTGCTTCATATCAAAAAGTGCTTAAAACACAAAATTCCTCTTGATCATTTCTGGGTCTGTGGAGAGAAACAGCAATTTCCAGTCTCTTGAGGCTGTGAAGGGCAGAGGCTCTTGACTCTAAAACGGCCCTTAAGGGCACTTCTGGAAGGAAAGCTTTTCAGAGCGAAGAAGGAGCAATTAAAATGGAGGGGAAATGTCATCTAAATTACAGCTGAACTTCTATTTAAGCTGATAGTAGCAAAAAGGCAGCATAAATTTCTGAAAATCAGTTTTTCTTGATCACAGACACAAATCATGTCATCTTCAGAAGGTTTTTCTCAGAAACATTTAAGGCCTTCACGTAAAGATTCATCAAAGTCCATGCTGAACTGAGTATCTCCAGGCTGCCAGTTATTTCAATTATAATTTTATATTCTTCTTTCATATTTGAGATAGATTTTCTGTGTTCTGTATTGAATCAAACACTCAAAAACCTTAATATTAGATGGTAAAATTTAGATTTTTAGAAGAAATGAAAAAGTTATAACCTTACTATCCATCAATCTATTTTTCATCACTGAAATCAAAACATTTAAATATTTAGAATGATTAAAGTATGTTGCTGAAAAAAAATCAAGAAACTGATAGAGCAAAATTAATTCATTTTTAATGTAAACAACAAAAAGCAAATTTCGATTAGGCATTTTGAGCTCCAGACTTGGGGTACTATGGAAAATGAAAAGACTATAAGACAGTGATGAAACTCATAAGAATCTTGATGGTTTCTTACAAAAGGATACATTTTAATCAGAAGCTTAGAGTTTGCTCCTTTGCTATGACAACAGATGTAGAGTCCTGTAGTTGGAAGGTTAATAATCTTCATTATGCTCAGAAGTGGCCCCATGTTAACAGTTTAGTGATTGGACTGCAAGGAACTGATTTGAGTATTTCTACCAAATTCTGAATAATATTTTTTGATCCTCATGGAGGATGTGATTCCATGTTGACAGGCTTGGCCATGAACTCATAGTGTGACTTTGGGTAAGTCCACTAACTCTCATGTGTTTGTTTCCTCAAATCTATGAAATGGGAGCACTGGGCTCAGCTTCCACCCCAGAACAGGCTAAGTCTGTGTTCACTGGTTCGTCTAATGCTAGTGGAAAGAAAAGAACCTATTTTTCCTCTTCTTTGCATAGCTGAAGCAATTCTCTTGTACCCACTCTACCCTTCTCTTCTTGCTCTATGGTCTCAAAAAAGGTCAATGCAGGGAGATACAGAGCTTACAGAATTATGATCATTCTGTCGCGTGCATCTTGATATTTCACATGATCCTTGAATCTTACCACTTCGGTAAATAAGAACTAAAGTCAGCTGCTTTGCTGATGAGCAACTTTTTATTTTCTTAATGAAATGAAGAAAATAACTCTAATAATGAAAATGTGCAAACAGTAGAATCACAGAGAAAAGCACAGGGAAGGTTTTATTCCTTTTAATTAGAGAGGATACCTTTATAGTACCCAGTTAAATACTAATGTAGTCTTCAAAGCTTCACATCAGGTAGTCAGTGTTTGCGTAGCAACACTGATTATTCTTACTAGTGTATTTGACTCTAGGGAGGAATGTTAGGTTTCCTTCTCCCATACTGTCAACCCTGGGTCTCAGAATATTTCCAGAACATTCTAAGAACTATAATGTTCATCCTCATTATAAAACTGTATCAAGAATAAGGACCTACCTGAGTTACATATTTCCTATGACAAAGAAAAAAAGCATTGTAAACCTTTCTGGATCAACAGGGTATAATAAATATACACAAAAATCAAATGTACTATATAGTATTATATACACCAAGGATGATATATGAGCATCAGTATATATAGACCTAGGCAATTTGTTTTTGATGCAGTCACTATCCCTTTCTGCACATCTCTCTCTGTCTCAGAGTTTCTCCAGCTCAGAAACTTTGGATCCCATCCTTTCACTCTTAGCAAGCTTCCCACTATCCTTTGCTAAGTTATTAGATAACAAAGATATTAGGTCTTTCCCTTCCCATGGACATTTGCTTTTGAGACTTAAGAGAAATGGATCACTAAAGGTGAATTTTTAAGGATTTGTGAATCTTTGCCCATGATCCTGAAATCATATTCTGGTATATAGTAGGTACTATGGCAGCCATGGAGGTGCTACCAGAGAAAACCCGTCAAAAGAACATACATATTTGACAGCCTCCAGCTACTATACCTTAGGGATCCTCTGAAATGTTAATGCTGAAGCCACATTCTCTCCAGGCTATTCCTAACTAATGATTGAACATAGTGAAGGTTCAAGAGCTGGGCCATCTCTGCCTGATGTGGAACTCCTTTTTGGGCAGGCTTTGCTCTGGGGCTCCCCATTGGCCTGGTCAGGACTTAGAGGTATTTCATGCTCAACTTCCATGTCTTTTTCCAGATGTCAGATAAGCATCATAGTGCAAAGCTTCTTCCCACTATTCCTGCTTCCTCTCCCCTTTACCCTTCAGAGGCATTTCTCCCAACAAATTTCTTGCACTCCTAGATTCATCTTGGCATCTGCTTTCCAGAGGATTTGAGCAGACACAGCACTCCATAAATATTGGTTGGGTCAGATAAAGGAATCTCAGGATGAAATACATGAACTATTAGAAGAGGTGAAGAGAGCTGTGAGGAAACAAGATTGAGTACCTACCATTTGCCAGGTGCTTAGCTGTAAGAGAAACTCATGCAGTTGGACTAAAAGATTAGTTGAAATAATGTGTGCTCAGTAGCTGATATGTATTAAATGCTCAATAAATAGCAGATATCCTTATTATAAAGAATTACATTAGATTCTGTATGAAAAGGTCAGGTGGGTATGAGATATCAAGAGTCATGAAAGAGGCAAAGAATCAGGCAAGAAAAGAGGTCAGGGATCTGAAGGGAATATAGTCCAAGCAGTAGTCTGGGTTCAGTCATCTTGGCATGGCTGAGAAGAACTCCTTAGGAGCTGCAGTTACTAATGAAGTTTTAGACCTTCTGGGGATATTCACCCTTGGTGAACCCAAATATTAATTTTTTTTTCATTTTTCAGGGTTCTGTGATTATGCAGGTCCCTAATTGTTAATATAGTGTCTGATTTCAGTGAATGAGGAACTATTGGTATCAATTTATAAGTGGTCCTACAAGGCTATATTTTTAAATTCGGATTTGGGGCCCTGAGTGGTGGTGGGTGGAAGAGGGGAAGAGAGAGCATACAGGGCCTTGGTGTGAGATCTTGACTTCCTTTCTATCTGAACTTATTCTCATTGAGAGCTCCAAGGCTTAGCAGTTAGCTTTTTCATCTGCTTAAAATGCAGCTCCATAGTTAGGTGTGTGATTATGGGCTTTTCTTAATTGTAGTTTGATTAAAGAGACTTTCCAGATGTAAGACACAATTTTGAGGTCACATTCTTTACCTCCTAAGAAGATACAGGTTATAAGTAGAAAAGTTCCTCCAGAATACTACAGAGGATAAAAAACTTGTAAAGAAGCAATAATTAATCTCATCTTGTAGCAATATAAAAGGAATTATTCTTTAGACCAATTGATTATGCTCAAAGCCATCTAAGTGATCTGTCATCAGTGACTTTCAGAAGGTAGCTCCTGATTCCTCTTAGTAAATTAAGCCTACAAGTGAAAGCATTCTTAATTCATTACATGCCAGTACACCTGCCACAAACATAATTAGTCCAGTCTCATAAGGGTGTCATTTTTGAAAGGTTAATAGATCCATCCATGCTTACCCCATCGCCCCAGGGGTCAGTTTTCAATTTGCCTATTCATGATGTGTTCTGCTACTCTTGAAATGCAATGAATTTCTCAAAGAATTGGTAGTTTGTTTCTAATGTAAGATAGTATTGCATTTCAGCGTTGCTGAAATATACAATCTGGTGGTCTGAAAGACTAATTAGGAAATCTATTACCATACCATATACAATGATATAGCCATCTCAACTTGATCTTTTATTGAAACTATCAGGGCCAAATGTGTTTCAAAATTCAGAAATTTTCAGAATCTAGAAAGGTAATAGTATATACCATGTATCATATAATATCCTTATCAGGGTCTGGGGCAGCACCCAGCACCCAATGACTATATTGATATTTTTGCAGCACAATACTGAATATTAAAATAGGTTTTGCTACCAAGTGAATTTAGGTGCTAAGCTTATCAAACAGCATCAACAACAAACAACAAGAAAAAGAAAGCCAAAGCATTCAGTTTGCAGAACTTCATGGATTTCGGAATTGCAAATAGGAGTGGTAGTGAATCTGCATCCTAACTCCTCCTCAAACAATCTCCATGAAGATTTTGGGAACAGAAGAGAAAGAGTTGCCAAGAATTTAGCTTGAAATTGAAGTAGGGGACATTTATTGCTGCTTTCTACCTGTTAATTCTATAAGACTCATTTTCAAAATTTCTCTTAGGCTACATAAAATATGGACTCTCTACATAATGGTTTGTCTAAAATGAGTAACTTGGACGAATTATTCTTTTACCGATAATCAGCTCATTGAGCTTTACTTGTGACTCTGATATGCATGAGAAAATATAAAAGGGAGTGGAGAGTAAGAATTAAAGGAAGAAAACAGCTCCTTCCAGTTACTGCCCTTTTCCTATGGCCACAGGTCCATCCTCACAGTAGTCTCATCTTTGCAAAGAGGCTGAAGAGTTGACTATTTTGCATTAATACTTTGCGGCACAGGGAAGGGGGATTACAAAATTTCCTACTGTTTCTCTTTATTAGATCAACAATCACTTTTTCTATCAGCCGAAAAATCTGGTAACACAATGATCAAGATAGTAGAATAGTTATTAATAAAAGTGTTCTTGTTATCATCACTCTTGGGTAACTTTTGTTTCCTTTTACAATCTTCTTGGTGCTTAAGACCTGGTTACACCTTGAATGTAGTAGGTGCTACTAGTGTGCTTATTAAATTGGATTGAGAAAGCATCCTTATGCCCTTCACACCACACCCTTTGTTTGTTTGCTTATTGCTTTTCAAAAGAAGTCTGTGTTTCCTGTTGTTGAAGCTACTTTTCCTGTTTTCTCTCTAGGATTCAGAGGCATTGGATTCTGCTCCTGAAGATATTTATATCCTTTGTACTTCCAAGGGGGTTGTAGGAGTATATAATCTATCACTGCAAATGATCTGTTTTGATCACATAAATGAAGAGATGGCTAAGAGTTGTGCTTCCTTTTCAGTTATTCTCCTATATTGTTATGAATTAATTTCTGTTGGATTTTGGTAATTCTGTTATTGACAGACATTTGTACCTGCACATACTCATGTGTGTCTCTACCCATAAGTAGCAGTTTGGCCTGTCACTCAGGGATATACATGCACTTCTATGCATTCACCAGACTGAAATTCTCCCAGAAACAAGCTCATTTTGCTTCATCATTATTAAAAATATTTATGTGGGAAAAAAGTGTTTAGAACTGTTAAGAAACATACAACTAAATATGTTATCAATGTATTTTATAGGAAATTTATGCTATACGTCTCTTTTTCCTCCTTGCTCTTTATCAGCATGAAAATGAGGCTTCTGTTTCTAAGAAACTCTAAAAATATTACTCACCTGCCCCTACCCTGTTCTGCCACATTATAATCTTGGTTATAGCTCTCAAATGTCAGAACAGAAGATCATGAACTGAAGATGTGTCATAGAAAAAACTGCTTTAAAGGCAAGTTCAACATAATGGACTAAGGAAAAAAATCCAACCATGAGAAAACTTGATGTTGACTTAATTAAAAAAAAAGGCATCCTTTATAAAATACAAACTGTATGAGCACTAAAATTAAAACTGCTAATCCTTTTCTTTTTTTCAGTCCTCTCCAGCTGGCTACAAAATGTCTCTGGCCCCTTGCCAGGGAGCCCTGAATGTCTCTGGCACCAATGGAACACAGGCAGGCTAGAGACAGGCAGTTCTCACTTCACATTTTGGTAAATTCAGAAACAGTATGTTGCTGCCCTGGGCAGCTAAACATTCCAAATTTTAGAAACAATTTTTGGTGGAAATTTTGTGAATCTGCTCCCTCGTCACGTTTTCCCTGGTTCCTTGGAATGAACAGTCACTTTGCCGCTCAGCTTGACAAGAACTGTATTGCAGTCACTGATCCCCTCTTCCCTTCCACCTGATACAAGATCAGCAGTGACCTGCAGCACAGCCTTTCCTGTGATCTAATATATTTCAAAAAATGTTACTGAGTGGCTTAACTAGCCCTAGCACTATAAGATACTTCAAGATAGTAAATGGCTGAGTATGGTTGGGACAGAAATCACATAGGACTGGCCAAAGGTGGGACTGGAAAGATGAATAACAGTGCCAGATGGACAAGAGGGCCAAGTCTTGTGTGCCCTGGGCAAAGAGTCTGGATTTTTTCCTGAGAGCAGTGGAGAGCCATTGCAAAGTTTTAGGCAAATGAGGGAAAGTCTTATTTTTTAGAAAGATTTCTCATCCTGCAGGATGGAGCATGACCTAAAGACAACATTGGGAGCAGAATAATGAATTTGGTGTCTGTGGCAAATAATTCCAGTTAGAATCATGGCAACTCTGCCGACCATGGTCCAGACAGTGGGTTGAGAGAGGAGGATGTGAACAATATTAAACAGATTAAATCATTGGGACTAGGTGATTGATTCTACCACAGGGGATAAAAGAAAGAGTGGAAGGTGACAAAGAACTGAAGGGGACACAAATTTGAAATTAACCCTTTCATTTGAGTGTTAGTCATATGGGTGATTTTTTTTCATTTAAAATATATTTTTATTGTTATAATGTCATTTTAAATATTGTATATATTACAAAGAAAATTTGATAGGTGTGATATTTAGTGATATAATGTTTTTCTTAAGATAGAAGTCATGATGCTAACACATGTTTACTACAATAAGATTGTTGTTATTGCCCATATTTGACTGAATCATAAGGCAAGTCAAAATGCATTTCTCTGCTTTAATAGAGATAATACCTGTGAGTTACTCCCTCACCTACCCACATTTCATGTAATTGAGATACTGATTTTCAGAATAATACAGAAAAATGATATGACCACGTGAGGAAGAAAGAATGATCACTTACATATTTTGATATTCCTGAGAAAAGAAAGAAAAATCCTCACATAAATATTTTCTGAACATTTTGCATAACTGTTTGCTGTTGTAAGCCAAAAATTCTTGGTCTTTATCCACTACTTTTGGAGCACACAAAAATATATCCAAATAGGAAAACAGTGCTGGCAACCTTGTCTTAATTCATTTTGACTGTTAACAACGAAAAAAATAATCAGATCAAGAATAACACTTTTTAAAAATAGTTATTTTTAAAAATAGTTGCATTATATTTTTTCTGTGTGGATATGTAATTCTTGTTGAAAAATTTGTAGAATTCATAAAAATCACCTAAATTCACCTAAATATGCACAAAATGGCAGAATGGACACAGTAACTTTTCTTTAAAAGAAGAAAAATCAATACTATAACTGGAGTAAACATTATCCTGAATTTAGAGGTTACAGCTGGGAAACCAAATAAATATATATGAGAGAAGTAAGAGCTCTCTTAATTGACCTCCACTGTACTGAATATTCCCTCAGTTAAATTTTCAATGTCCCTCCACTGCTTAACAATTAAACTAAATTTCCAACCAGTTTGCCTTTCAGCCTGAACACCCACTAGCAACCAAAATAGCCTTATGCTTCAAACATGCATGATTCCCTGTATTTCCATGAAAATACACTGTTTCTCACACATGTGCTTATGTTATTTGTTTTCCTGAAAGTGAATTCCATTCCCACTATTACTCCAGCAATCTCTACCTATAGACAGAGATTTCTGTTCTTTGAAGTTCAGCTGAAATGCCATTTACTCCTTGGTAACTTTCCAGATTAGCTGGACAAAGAGATGCATTCTTATTTTCTATTCTTACCACGTGGTTTGAACCATTCTTATCAAATCTGTTCAAAGTTTTGCATTACGACAGTCCTGCATTACCCATTCTACTCTATGGTAAGCCTCTTGAGGACATTGTGTGGTAAAACTTAGATTCCTTTCTACTTCCTAGCACAGCATTTCTGCTGAATGAGTGACTGAATGGAGTCATTCCTAAAAGTCATGGATTTTCAGTTATTAAAAAAAACTGAAACACTCTTTGAAAGCTGGTACTTATGAAGTACTTCCTTAAAAGCTTATTTTAGACTAGTCATCTTTAATATTAATTCAAACACATAAGCATGTATTTCCTCTCTTGTTATGCATGTTTTGGCTCTTTTGATACCTATTTCATCATACATACATTTGTATATGTGGCTTGAGGCACAGTTCTAAAAACATAATTGATTCTCACTATCTTTCAGCATTATTAATACTCAACTAAGACGAGGAATGGACATGTATGTTGGTTTTAAAAAATCTATTTGGTTTCTTTTAATGGAGGCAAATATTAATAGAGAAAAAAACCAGGTAAAGATTCCCTTTCACCACTCCATCTCAACACACACACACACAAGCACAGTTAAAAGTTAACTATTACAGTGGTTTTAAAGATATGTACACATACTCTATGATGCCTTTCCCTTGAATAAGTGGAGTTTAATTCTCCTCCCCTTGAGGAGGGTTAGATTTAATGACTTGCTTCTAATGAACAGAATGTGGTAGAAGTGATAGGATGTTACTGCCAAGGTTATATTATAATCATAGTCTCTCTCTCATCTTAATCTCTCTCTGTATGTCTCTTTGCCTGACTGACTTTGTCTTTTCCTCTTTTTGGGTCTTGCTCTGGAGAAAGCCAGCTGCCATGTCATATGAGCTGCACTAAGGAGAGGCTCACATGATGAGGAACTAAAGCTACATGACTGACTCTCTATTCCCTCTGAATATGCCAACAGATGTTCAGAAGCAGTTCCTCAAGCTCCTGCAGATGACTGCAATCTCTACTCAAATCTTGACTATAAGTTCTGAGTCAGAATCACCCAGTTAAGCAACTCCTGAATTCCTGACCCTCAAAAACTGCGTGAAATAACTGGTAATTTAGGGAAAAAATGTGTTACACAGCAGTAGATAACTGTTATAACTAACAAGTCCTAAAATATTTTTTCTTTTCTCTCTAACCAATCATGTTTTTTTGTCATCTTTTCAAGAAATTGACTAGAAACCATGGTAGATTCAAGCCAAAAAAGCTATGAAGAAATTCATAGGGCATCAGTTTTGAGATTACTGTCTACATCTTAGCTGTATGACCTAACACTTTTTTCTTCAGTTTCTTTATTCACTATAGGAAACAGAACCTACCTAATAAAATATTAGAATTAAATAAGATACTAAACTAAAAGTGTTGGCATAGTCTTTGGTAAGTTGTAATTGCTCAATAAATGTTAGCTTTATTATTGTTATTCTGGTTTAAAAAGAAAAGCTAAGAGGTTGCCTGAATAGACATTCAATCTCACAGAGTAAAACACACAGCTAGTATTCAGACACATATGTGTAAAATTAATGAAAACAAACTCCTTCCCATACTGTCAGAAGTCAAGCCACTTACAGGGCTAGTGAATGTCTTGAAAAGTGAATATGATCTATAACAGAATTTCAAACTGAATACTGTCCAAGTTCAAAGAAACTCTAAGAGTGTGTCACTTTTGAACCACACCAGGGATCTCAGACCATGCTACAGCCCTATAGGGCCATTAGAGCTACAGGCCATGTGCTAGTACACAACTGTCAGATCACTAAATAAATCATTCCAAAGGGGACATCATACAACACTATGTGGCCATGAGCTTTATTACCTTGTAGCCACACAGGAAGCACAGGTATAATGTACTGCATATTTATTTTGTTTTTGAATATACTATTCAGATAAGGACTATGGAAAAAGTAAATATTCTTCAAATAACATTTAGCATTTTTTGTATGCAATAGCAAACAAGAAAGGAAAAGAACAACTTCAACATGATAATAACTGATGCCTGTTGGATCTGAGAAATACAACACAGACCAAGTGTTAATCTCTCCCTCTGCACTTTTACACTTTAGGCAAAAGAAATGAGTCATATCAAATTTTACTCTCATGGCAGAAGGAATCACATGCTGAGCTGTGTATCCCCTAAAAATATTTGTATTAATTTCTCTTTACCTTATCTAGCTTTGAACATTTCAAAGATCAGTTCCTCAGAAATAAGGCTATTACTTCATGAAGGCAACTGTAGTTCAGAGATATATCCTTAAGTAAACTTCCTGTTCTGTTTAAATAAAGTAGTATACTTTGTACTCATTACTTCGCTAGGTCGAAAATTAACTCCCAACTTCTATTAAGAACATAAGTGTTCCAGTCAGCGATTTAATAAAGATAAATTTTAAAAGAGTCCCATGAAGGAAATAAATGGCTCCAAAACTATAAGAAGTACATGACACAAAATACAATAATTTCTCACCATATCTTTTTTCTGGTTTGGTGAAGGAAAGGGAGTAGAGTTGAAAGGATTGGTAGGATTGTCTAAAAATAAAAAATGATCATGAAAAAGAAAGGATTATTTATAAGGATCCCTATGGCGTTGGGTTACACCAGAGATTTACCTGGAGCCTCTAACTGTCACAGTTCTAGGAATTTGTTGAGTTGTTTTTTTCAAGTCCTCTCAACTCAAGATTATATGCAAGATCACTGCTTGCTGTTTACACACTCATTCAGGAAACAGTAAATAAGGTAAAACATAACAAACTGCAGTCACCGTAACCAGACCCTATCCACTGATAAACCATAGCCTCTTGTGGACATGAATGAAGGGCTTTGGCAGAACCAGGCTCCAAAACTGCCTACTTAAAAGGTCAAAGACCTGCAGGCTCTTCTAGCTTCTTTCTCTATTAAAGTCCTGCCCATTCTCACCTTCTTGCTTAAGTCTCACCTCCACCCACTGAAGTTTTATCTGACTATTGTTTTTGAACATCAAGTTTATTCATAGCCTGTATTAATGCATTAGCAGTTAATTAAATATGTTATTTGTTCATGGTTTTATTATTTGTTTTTCCTCTTCCAATAAAAATATAAAGAATCTATTTATGGTTTCTACAAGTTTGTATTTGTAGTATTTTGTGAAACCATTTTAAAGCTTTATTTTATAATCAGGGAAATTATCTTGTTCCACTAAGATATAAGATTTTAAATGTAGAGTCACAACTTATTATGGCGCTGTGGCACTGAAGAAGATTTTGAAACTTTACATAATAACAATAGGCATAAAGTGAAGCTTTAAAGTTCAGATTAGAAAAATGGGATACAGTGAGCCAGAAAGCTCAAGACAATGTAGCGACTGGTTAGATTTCTCTGGAAGACAGATGAGATAGGTTGGTCCTTTCACTAAGTGGCAATGGAACTCAGTGTTCAAGCCTGTAATATCAGTTAATGAAGATAAATAGATTGTCCCAGATGGAGCAGCTACTCAAGATAGTAGCTAACCTAGTTACCAAATTTATATACCAAAAAATCAATCATTTTCCAATATACCACCAATATAAAGGTAGGAATATGGAGAGGCAGACCATTTATAAAAGTGACAAAAATATAGAATATCTATAAGTTGACTGAACAAGACATGTTTTGAAACTATATGAAGTATCAAAAACTTTAATGAGACCTAAAAGGAAGCTTGGATAAATGAAGAAATATGTATGTACCTGCATAGGAAGGCATAAGATGACAATCTCTCAAAATCACTTTACAAAAGGAATGCAAATCCAATAAAAATTCTCATGGAATTTTTCCTTAGAATTGGAAAAAACAATATAAAACTTATATAATGGCAAAACAAACCAAAAAAAGACAATTCTTTGGTGAAGAAGAACAACCAGGGTAGACTTGTACTTTCACATTTCCAAATATACCCAAGTATTCAAGCAAGAATTCAATGTGTTAATAAAATTAGAATATACAGTTTTATCAGTGGAACAGGACATTTAGCTTGGACACAGACTCAAGTATAAATATGTATACAGCAAATGGTAAATGTGGTATTTTAAGTGAGTAGATAAAGAATGAAAAGCGTTGAAATAGTTAGGTGGCTATTTGGAAAAAAATCAGTTGGACTTCTACTTGGATGCTATTGGATCCTTTATAAATCTACCCATAGCTCAGAGGACCACCAATATTTTTGCTTATTGGTCTCAGGTATATTAGCTTTTCTTTTGGATATATTTATTCTCCAAGTAAAAAGCTAAATATGGCATGTAACTTCCCTTGTTTTCCAATTAAAGCTCCATCTATTTCTCTGATGACATTAGACTATGTATTTTAAAATGTATGAACTTCCTTGTCTAGAATGTTGCATATGTACCATTCATCTTTTGATTTTAGCATTTAATTATTTTAGCATTTATCATCTACTTCTGTCTATAATTTCTTACATACTTTCTTCATATATTACCCTAGGCTCTGGACACCTATTTGTTCACTTTCAAAATTGAAAGTAACTTTATCAGAGAAGCTGGAAGTCTCCAGCCTTTGCTGATCCACAGCCAAATTCTGAAGAGTTTAATCGTTTCAAAGAGCAAATTTATCTAACAACAGAAATTTTTTGTGCCATGATACAACTTAGAATTACATGTTTGTAATATGTTCAATATGGAGTCACATAAACCTCAAAAAATTTCAAATGAAAATCACTTGGCTTAAATCTCACTAAATTTATTTTATTAATAAATCAGCTAAGCACTTTGTGACTCAGTTTCCACATTTTTGAAATAAGTCTATTTTCATTTGCCTAACATTCCTCACTAGGATGTTACAAAAAATAAATGAAATAATGTGTATTAAAGGATGTTGAAAACTCTAAGGCACTATGTAAATGTTAGCTGGAACTTATTGTTAATTCTCATTCCCTTTTTGGTCAAAGCTACTCTAGCCTTAAACTAATAGGAAAGAAGACACATTGGGCTTTGGTAACTTGGCTCAGGGAAGTAAGTCAGTGGTCAGGTAATTTGGCAGGGCTGCGGCAATAGAAAAAACTAATGATACGGTTGCCAAGTGGGTGCCAATCCAAGTTCTGAGCCTGCTCTGACTTCACTGTGAGCTTCTGTCCCTTACCTTCCTAACTACCACCTTGTTGATGTTCTTTGCCTGAACTAATCACCCATCCCATGGTCTGTACCCTACCCGTAATCTCACCTTTAAATTACCCCAAAAGTTATACTCACATAAGCTGGGTCAGGTGATCTCAGTTCTGCTCCCTCCTTCCCCAGACAGAGATGGCAAGTTCCTCTGCCCAGGATTCTCACTCTATAAGTCAGCAAATACTTCAGACTCCTTCAGGAGACCTGGGTCTCCTAGCAGACTCTGTCATCCATGACTTGATGAAGCAGGCTTTCCAAGGACCTGGGATTCCCCTTTGTCAGGCTGGGCAAAAGTCTGGCCAAGTTTGAAAGAGATTCTAAGGCTTAGGCCTGACAGAGGGCTTCTCTGCTATAGAGCCAAATTTGCAACCTCAAGACATTTCTCTCCTATTTCCCATGCCCTGAGTCTCTGTCTCCCATTCCCTAAACTCATTACACTAAAGATCATTTTAAAGAGCAAATGGGATGTCAAATAAGCTTTTTGGAAAATGTTTTCCTATGGTTGCTCTGAAGTCTAAGAGTATATTTTTCATTTTATTTTTAATGAATACTTAAAAGGATTGTAATGAAACTATAATGAAGAATGAAAGTGCCTGACTTCTATAAGCCTAAGAGGGTGTTTCTTCCATGAGCTTAAGAGGGTTTCACTATTCCATACATGGTAGTATTTCAGCGCTTATACTTTGCCTGAAATAAGGGAAATTTATAAGGATAAATCCAATATAAAAATAGTAATTAATGATGTTTTACCCAGATAGGAATTCTGAGACCTATTGTTATTTCTTCTTTTCTTTATAATAAGACTTCTCATAAATGAAATGATCATAATTTTTAACTAGTGAAAGAATTATGGAGCCCTGGGAGGCGCAGATGCTAAATATAAGGAAATAGGGACAGAGGAGAGATAGAAAGGTTGAAATGAAGACATCTACAGATGCCAGGGAGAGAAACAACTTGGATCCCAAAGGCAGATATAAGAAGCAAGGGAGAGACAGATGCTCAGCAATGCTAGGACTCAAGTCTATTTTTTCTTAAAATCATTGATGTATTGGAGGATGTGCTTATTTGAAAAATAACTTTTAGGAGAAAACTAAATAGTATATAGATGCATTTTTTATATAGATGCAGCTTCATTCAGCAACGTGACCATCACACCCTAAATAATTTTTTTAAGAACATCATCCTTCATTTTAGCTTATGATAATCTCCTTTTAAGCCTTACTAATAAGCCTTAAGGATACCCCATTTAAATTTTAGCTTAAGCATCAGAATTCTACATGTGCTTTGAGATTACAAGCACATCACATACTGATGGTATACGTTACTTATCACCCCATTATAGAAAGAAGAAAAACAAATTGACAAATCCAATTTGCGCGTGTGTGTGTGTGTGTGTGTGTGTGTGTGTGTGTGTGTGTGTAATTCAAATTCAGGAAGTTCTGGTTTTAGCTACCTTCAAGGCTTTCAAGACCATTTGAAACTTGACCTGTGGTGCTTGTTCCAGAAAAATAAGCAAAGTAAAATAATACAGGTAACTCTTTAAGGATCTATCAAAGGGCTCGGGTTAAAGGAGGAGGAGGAGGAAGGGAAAATAATGTTAACAGATTATATCTGTCCTGAGTTACCTCCTGGAATTTAAGTTAAGCAGCTGGAACCCATTTTGTCCATTCTCTCACACCGCAGACAAATGTATTGCCAGTGAAGATAGACCACAAATGGCTTGCATTTTATTTCTCTTAAAAACCTAGAACAGTCAGCCCTTCCTACTGAGACAGGACTTTTCATCTGGGTAAAAATATATAAGGGCTCTCAAAAGAGAAATACTGGATTTCTCAGTCAGAAGCGTTCTTTGTGCTAGACAGTATGGAGAAAATGTCAGTTTAACAGTGGTTTGAAAAATGTCAAAACTCCTGTGTTTCACTCATTTTGAGATATCATGCAAGTAACCTTTCTAATTTTATTTTTGACTATTTCTGATTTTCTTTCTTTTTTTTTTTAAATCAAAGAGCTTATCCTTGATTAAGTAGAAATTTGAAAGCTTCCTAAATGAACTTAGGAACAATTTTTCTTTTAGGCACAAAATTATTTAGCCTTTGGAGCTGTATGAATATCTATTTCATCAATTATTTAGCCAATCAATAAATTTTTATTGAGTTCATTTTAATTGTCAGGTTCATTTCAATTGCTAGACTCTGGGTATTCAAAAAAGACACTGCCTTTCTCCCTCCTTATAGACAGCAAATAAACAAAAAAATATATAGTTACTCATGCTGATAATTGCCAGCAAGGAACAAATGAGTTACTCTAAAAAGACAGCCTCTCTTAGATAAGACGATCAGAGAAGACCTTTATGAGAACATTGTATTTAAGATAAGATCTAAACAAAGAGAAGCCAGCCATATCAAGCAGAGGTTTTAAGAATTACCATTTCTGGAGAGAAGGTCCCAAGGGATAAAATTTTATACAGTTTCCAAATGTTCCTGAAGAGGTCAAGAGAAAATGTATTTAGATTTCTTTTTCCTGTTTTCTTTTTCTGAAATTTGTTGTTTGGATATAGGAGATACTAGACTGATATTCCATTTTTTCATCTACTATTTTGCTTTACTTTTTGGCAGACTTTTTAAACTTTATTTTCCAAAATTCTGTTAAGTCTTTATTTCTGCTCTCTTGTTTAAATTTCCAAAAGCACTTTCTTATTTTCTGGTTGCCCACTGTTTGTCATACTATTCTTGCTTCATGGATGCTATATCTTCTCTTATCTCTTGGAAGAGGTTGAGGACATTACCTTGAAGTTTTCATCTTCCTGCATAGAACGCTGTCTTAGTCTCTCCCTCCCTCTTTCTTCTTTTTCAGTTTGTTTTGGTCTCTTTGTTTCCTGTAAGAAGCTTGATGGCACTTGGCTGACTGCATATTTAAGAATGGGGTCCAAACAAGCTGATTACGCAATGGGAGGAGAGATCAGGCCAAGCTCCATCACTGGAGGATTCATAGGTCTTTTCTCTTGTATTGGTTAGACTTCTCAGAGACAACCTCTTCCTTTCTGCCAGGAGGATATATGTCTGGATGCCACACTCGGAGTTAAGTTACGGAAAAGAGCTGGATGTCTTTTCATGCAGTATATAAACTTTTATTTAATCCCTCAGCTATGACTGACGCCACCTCAGGGCTCTCTTTTACCTTTTCAGAGAACAAGGGTATGTTTTCTACCTGGATTGATAAAGACACAGTTGCTTAGCTGGGTAGAGAAGAACAGGGGATCGGGGGAATCTAACTGCTTCCTACTCAGATTTCTAATAGGTCACCTTGTTTTAGCCTTACTATTCCCCTTGTTTCCCAGTGGCAACTAGTGACACCAATTCCTGAGCCTTTCTACAAATCAAGTTGGTGGTTTTCTCCTTTAGCTCAGTCCAGGCCAAGCAGTCAAATATCTCAGGTCTTCTATCAACTATTGGTTGTCCATTTGCTTTTCAGTTTCCAAATTTTGCTGCTATAAATTTCCCCATTAAAATATCTAATTTCAGTCTTTTTCATGGAGCTTCAAGATCAAGCTGAACTACTTGTATGTATTAATCTGTGGTGTTTTTATCCAGAAATTCTGTATATTCTTTAATTTTTAAAATTTCTTGTTATGCACTCTATGTGCTAAAATGTCTTTTTTCACTTACTGAGAGTGGAAATCTTAATTCTCATCTCTCTTGACCTCTTCATAGAAGTCAACACTATTGTCCACCTCCTACTTTATGAAACTCTCTTCTTCAACTCTGGACACTATACTCTCCTGTCTTTCTTCCCACCTTTCTTCCCATTCCATCTCAGACACGCTTGCTAGCTCTTTCCCCTCTACTCACCATCAAAGCTGAAGTTCCTTAAAGCTCAGTGTTAGGTTCCCTCCTCTCTTTACTTTATAGTCTCTCTTCAGATGACATATCACTCAAGTTCTTTGCCTAAGCACTAACAGTTCACATATTGTATACCTCCAGTCTAGACTTCATTTCTCAGGTCTAGACCTATGTATCCAATGGCTTATTTGACTTTCCTTAGATGTCTCAAATGTAGTTTAGACCCAATGTGTCTAAAAAATAACTTATGATCTTATCTCATTAAACTTGGCCCTCTTTTAGCATTCTTTGTCTAGATAGTGCCACTGTCCAGGAACACAAACTGAAAACTAAGATTCATTCTTGACAATTCCTTCCCTCCCAGTCCGCATATTCAATCCTTCTCCAAATTCTATTGACGGGATCTCAAATATATGTGCAATTCACTTACGTTTCTCCATTTGTTCTGCCAGTACTGCCAAACTACCAACATCTCTCAGCTGGATTAGTAAACTAGCCTCCTACTCATCTTCTTAATTCTGTTCTTCCACATTCTCCACCCTAATCCCAAGCTAATTCTTACACAGTCTTTTCAAAGACTACATGAGTTTTCATACCTCTGCTTAAAATGGCTAATTTATTTGCATTAAGGATACAAGTCTAAATCTTTAGGTTTACCAGCAACATTGTGAAAGATGTGACCCCTCCCTACAACACCAGTTTTACCTCACACATTGCCACTCTTGGATTTTCTGCATTTTAGCCTTATTGGACATCTTCAATTCCTAGAATGCCCTGTGTCCCTCCTGAAAGAGGGCATTTGTACCTGATGTTACTTGTATCTGGTTCTCCTTGGCCTAGCTATAACTATTTCTTTTAATTCAAATTGCTTAGATGTCATCTCCTGCAGCACGAATAAGGTATTCTATCTTGTAATTCTCTCTGTTGTGCTATGTTGTAATCACTTGTTTACACACTTATCTCCCCATCAGAATAAGAGCCATTTGAACAGCTCTTTGTATCCTTAGCATGAAGCACAGTATCTAGAATCTGGTAAGTTTTTTGTAATTGTATTGTGAATGAATAAAAAAGCTCATTTATATCAAAAAAATAAATTATCAGTGATTAAAACAAATCTGTACTTCCATGATACATTAGGAACTAGTTATGATTTTCAAGAGAAAGATATTTTATAGATAATAATCCAATTTCCTTACTTTTTTTGTTTTTCCCATTGCCTTCAGGATGGAAAGATTTAAATCTTCAAGTGCTGTTAGTACATTCTCATACTCGCCCAAATGCTGAGAAAAATATTCTGAAAAGTAAAAATATTGAAATAAATACTTGTTTGCCTTTAGGTAATGATAAAACAAAATATCAACTGAAGATTTACACAATAAATGAGTAAAACAAATGGATAAAACTGACAAATTTTCAGATGAGACTAACTAAAGTGTCAATATACTTTCATTAAAAAAGAAAAAATCCTGGAGGGTTACCATTATTCTTCTTATCTTACAAAAAATAGGGAAAAAATGAAGCTGGATTTACATACACAACTGCTTCAATAAAAAGTTGTTCCTGAGAGACCTTCAAGATGGCAGAGGAGTAAGACGTGGAGACCACCTTCCTCCACACAAATACATCAAAAGTACATGTACATGTGGAACAACTCCTACACAACACCTACTGAACACTGGCAGAAGACTTCAGACTTCCCAAAATGCAAAAAACTCCCCATGTACCTGGGTAGGGCAAAAGAAAAAACAGAGACAAAAGAATAGGGATGGGACCTACACCTCTGGGAGGGAGCTGTGAAGGAGGAAAAGTTTCCACACACTAGGAAGCCCCTTCATGGGCAGAGTTGGGGGTGGGGGAGAAGCTTTGGAGCCACAGAGGAGAGCACAGCAATAGGGGTGCAGAGGGCAAAATGGAGAGATTCCCGCACAGAAGATCAGTGCCGACCAACACTCACCAGCCTGAGAAACTTGTCTGCTCACCCACCGGGGCGGGTGGGGGCTGGGAGCTGAGGCTCCAGCTTCGGAGGTCAGATCCCAGGGAGAGGACTGGGGTTGGCTGTGTGAACACAGCCTGAAGGGGGCTAGTGCACCACAGCTAGCTGGGACGGATTCCGGGAAGAAGTCTGAAGCTGCCTAAGAAGGAAGAGACCATTGTTTCAGGGTGCGTGAGGAGAGGGGATTCAGAGCACGGACTAAATGAGTTCCAGAGACTATCTCTGGAGTGCGAGCCGCGGCTATCAGTGCAGACCCCAGAGATGGATATGAAATGCTAAAGCTTCTGCTGCAGCCACCAAGAAGCCTGGGTGCAAGCACAGGTCACTATCCACACCTCCCCTCCCAGGAGCTTGTGCAGCCTGCCACTGCCAGGGTCCCATGATCCAGGGACAATTTCCTTGGGAGAACACATGGCATGCCTCAGGCTCTTGCAACATCACGCCAGCCTCTGAGACCACAGGTTCACCCCACAGTCCATACCCCTCCTTCCCACCCCAGCCTGAGTGAGCCAGAGCCCCTTAATCAGAGGCTCCTTTAACCCCATCCTCTCTGAGTGAAGAACAGATGCCCTCAGGCGACCTCCACACAGAGACGGGGCCAAATCCAAAGCTGAACACCAGGAGCTGTTCGAACAAAGAAGAGAAAGGGAAATCTCTCCCAGCAGCCTCAGGAGCAGTGGATGAAATCTCCACAGTTAATGTGATGTACCCTGCATCTCTGGAATACCTGAATAGACAATGAGTCACCCCAAAATTAAGGCAGTGGACTTTGGGAGCAACTGTAGACTTGGGGTTTTCTTTCCATCTCTAAATTTTTTCTGGTTTTAGGTTTATCTTTTTTGGTATCTAGACTTTATTATCATTGGTAGATTTGTTTGTTGATTAGGTTGCACTCTTCCTTTTTTTTTTAGATATATATACATATTTTTCCTCTTTCTCATTTTTCTTTTTTTTTTTTTTTTTGGGGTACACGGGCCTCTCACTGTTTGGCCTCTCCCGTTGCGGAGCACAGGTTCCAGAGGCGCAGGCTCAGTGGCCATGGCTCACGGGCCCAGCCGCTCCGTGGCATGTGGGATCTTTCCGGACTGGGGCACGAACCCATGGCCCTGCATCAGCAGGCGGACTCTCAGCCACTGCGCCACCAGGGAAGCCTTCCTCTTTCTCTTTTTATGAGTATGTATGTGTTTGCTTCTTTGTGTGATTTTGCTTGTATAGCTTTGATTTTACCACTTGTCCTAGGGTTCTGTCTGTCCTTTTATTTTTATTTTTTTTTAGTATAGATTTTAGTGCTTGTTATCATTGGTGAATTTGTTTTTTGGTTTGGTTTCTCTCTTCTTTCTTTGTTTCTTTCCTTTTTTTATTACTTTTTCATTTTCTCATTTTTAATATTTTTTATTTTTTAATAACTCTCTTTCTTTCTTTCTTTCTCTCTTTTTTCTTTCTGTCTCTCTTCTGAGCTGTGGGGCTGACAGGGTCTTTGTGCCCCGCCAGGGTGTCAGGCCTGTGCCCCTGAGGTGGGAGAGTTGAGTTCAGGATACTGGTCCACCAGAGACCTCCTGGCTCCACATAATATCAAACGGCAAAAGCTCTCCAAGATATCTCCATCTCAATGCTAAGACCCAGCTCCACCCAACGACCAGCAAGCTACAGTGCTGGGCACCCTATATCACACAACTAGCAAGACAGGAACACAAACTCAGCCATTAGCAGAGAGGTTGCCTAAAATTATAATAAGGTAACAGACAAACCAAAACACATCACCAGACGTGGTCCTGCCCACCAGAAAGACAAGATCCAGCCTCATCCACCAGAACAAAGGCACCAGTCCCGTCCACCAGGAAGCCTACAGAACCCAATGAACCAATCTTAGAAACTGGCAGCAGACACCAAAAACAATAGGAACTACAAACCTGCACCCTATGAAAACCCAAACATAGTAGATTAAGCAAAATGAAAAGACAGAGAAACACACAGCAGATGGGGAGCAAGGTAAAAACCCACCACACCAAACAAATGAAGAGGAAATAAGCAGTCTACCTGAAAAAGAATTCAGAGTAATGATAGTAAAGATGGTCCAAAATCTTGGACGTAGAATGGAGAAAATATAAGAAACATTTAACAAGGACCTAGAAGAACTAAAGAGCAAACAAACAATGATGAAAAGCACAATAAATGAAATTAAAAATTCTCTAAAAGAAATCAATAGCAGAATAACTGAGGAAGAAGAACGTATAAGTGAACTGGAAGATAAAATAGTGGAAATAAATACCTCATAACAGAATAAAGAAAAAAGAAAAGATGTGAGGACAGTCTCACAGAACTCTGGAACAATATTAAATGCAACAACATTCAAATTATAGGGCTCGCAGAAGAAAAAGAGAGAAACTAAGGGACTGACAAGATATTTAAAGAGATTATAGTTGAAAATTTCCCTAATATGGGAAAGGAAATAGTCAATCAAGTCCAGGAAGCGCAGAGAGTCCCACACAGGATAAATCCAAGGAGAAGCATGCTAACACATGTATTAATCAAACTAACAAAAATTAAATACAAAGAAAAAATATTAAAACAGCAAGGGAAAAACAACAAATAACACACAAGGGAATCCCCATAAGGTAAACAGCTGATCTTTCAGTAGAAACTTTGCAAGCAAGAAGGGAGTGGCAACACATATTTAAAGTGATAAAAGGGAAAAACTAACAACCAAGATTACTCTACCCAGAAAGGATCTCATTCAGATTCGATGGAGAAATTAAAACCTTTACAGACAAGCAAAAGCTAAGAGAATTCAGCACCACAAAACCAGCTTTACAACAAATGCTAAAGGAACTTCTCAAGGCAGGACACACAAGAGAAGGAAAAGACTGACAATAACAAACCCAAAGCACTTAAGAAAATTGTAACAGGAACATACATATCGATAACTACCTTAAATGTAAATGGATTAAATGCTCCAACCGAAAGACATAGACTGGTTGAATGGATACAAAAACAAGACCCATATGTATGTTGTCTACAAGAAACCCATTTCAGATCTAGGGACACATACAGACTGAAAATGAGGAGATGGAAAAAGATATTCCATGCAAATGGAAATCAAAACAAAGCTGGAATAGCACGTCTCTTATCAGTCAAAATAGACTTTAAAATAAAGACTATTACAAGAGACAAAGAAGGACACTACATAACGATCAAGGGATCAATCCAAGAAGAAGAGATAACAATTGTAAATATTTATGCACCCAACACGGGCACACCTTAATACATAAGGCAAATGCTAACAGCCATAAAAGGGGAAATTGACAGTAACACAATCATCTTACAGGACTTTAACACCCCACTTTCACCAATGGACAGATCATCCAAAATGAAAATAAATAAGGAAACACAAGCTTTAAATGATACATTAAACAAGACGGACTTAATTAATATTTAAAGGACATTCCATCCAAAAACAACAGAATACACTTTCTTCTCAAGTGCTCATGGAACATTCTCCAGGAAAGATCATATCTTGGGTCAGAAATCAAGCCTTGGTAAATTTAAGAAATTTAAAATCGTATCAAGTATCTTTTCCAAACATAACGCTATGAGACTAGATGCCAATTACAGAAAATAACCTGTAAAAAATACAAACACATGGAGGATAAAAAATGCACTACTAAATAACCAAGAGATCACTGAAGAAATCAAAGAGGAAATCAAAAAATAATTAGAAACAAATGACAATGAAAACACGATCCAAAACCTATGGGATGCAGCAAAAGCAGTTCTAAGAGGGAAGTTTATAGCTATACATTCCTACCACAAGAAACAAGAAACATCTCAAATAAAAAACATAAACTTGGACTTCGCTGGTGGTGCAGTGGTTGAGAGTCTGCCTGCCGATGCAGGGAACACGGGTTCATGCCACGGTCCGGGAAGATCCCACATGCTGTGGAGCGGCTGGGCCCGTGAGACATGGCCGATGAGCCTGCATGTCCGGAGCCTGTGCTCCACAATGGGAGAGGCCACAACAGTGAGAGGCCTGCGTACCGTGAAAAAAAACAAAAAAACAAAACAAAAAATCCCATAACCTTACACCTATAACAATTAGAGAAAAAGAAAAAAATTACCCTAAAGTTAGCAGAAGGAAAGAAATCTTTATGATCAGATCAGAAATAAATGAAAAAAAATGACAGCAAAGATCATAAAACTAAAAGCTGGTTCTTTGAGAAGATAAACAAAATTGATAAACCATTAGCCAGACTTATCAAGAAAAAAAGGGAGAAGACTCAAATCAATAGAATTACAAATGAAAAAGGAGAAGTAACAACTGACACTGCAGAAATACAAAGGATCATGAGAGATTACTACATGTGACTATATGGCAATGAAATGGACAACCTGGAAGAAATAGACAAATTCTTAGAAAAGCACAACCTTCCGAAACTGTACCAGGAAGAAATAGAAAATATAAACAGACCAATCACAAGCAGTGAAATTGAGACTGTGATTCAAAATCTTGCAAGAAACCAAAGCCCAGGACCAGATGGCTTCAGAGGCGAATTCTATCAAACATTTAGAGAAGAGCTAACACCTATCCTTCTTACACTCTTCCAAAATATAGCAGAGGGAGGAACACTCCCAAACTCATTCTACAAGGCCACCACCACCCGGATACCAAAGCCAGACAAAGATGCCACAAAGAAAGAAAACTACATGCCAATATCACTGATGAACATAGATGCAAAAACCCTCAACAAAATACTAGCAAATAGAATCCAAGAGCACATTAAAAGGATCATACACCATGATCAAATGGGGTTTATCCCAAGAATGCAAGGATTCTTCAGTACACGCAAATTAATCAATGTGATACACCATACTAACAAAATGAAGTAGAAAAAGCATATGAGCATCTCAATAGATGCAGAGAAAGCTTTTGACAAAATTCAACACCCATTTATGATAAAAAAAACCCTGAAGAAAGTACGCATAGAGGGAACTTATGGCAACATAATAAAGACCATATATGACGAACCTACTGCCAGCAACCTTCTCAATGGTGAGAAACTGAAACCATTTCCTCTAAGATCAGAAACAAAGAAGGTTGTCCAGACTCACCACTATTATTCAACATACTTTTGGAAGTTTTAGCCACAGTAATCAGAGAAGAAAAAGAAATAAAAGGAATCCAAACTGGAAAAGAATAAGTAAAGGGGTCACTGTTTGCAGATGACATGATAATATACCTAGAGAATCCTAAAGATGCTACCAGAAAACTACTAGAGCTAATCAATGAACATGGTAAAGTAGGAGGACACAAAATTAATGCACAGAAATCTCTTGCATTCCTATACACTAAAGATGAAAAATCTGAAAGAGAAATTAAGGAAACACTCTCATTTACCATTGCAACAAAAAGAATATACCTAGGAATAAACCTACTTAAGGAGACAAAAGACCTGTATTCAGAAAACTGTAAGAAACTGATGAAAGAAATTAAAGATGATACAAACAGATGGAGAGATATACCATGTTCTTGGATTGGAAGAATCAACATTGTGAAAACGAGTATACTACCCAAAGCAATCTACAGATTCAATGCAATCCCTACCAAACTACCAATGGCATTTTTAACAGAACTAGAACAAAAAACTTCACAATTTGTATGGAAACAAATTTGTATGGAAAAGACCCTGAATAGCGAAAGCAATCTTCAGAAAGGAGCTGGAGGAATCAGACCTCAGACCTCAGATTATACTACAAGGCTACAGTAATCAAGACAGTATGGTACTAGCCCAAAAACAGAAATATAGATCAATGGAACAGGGTAGAAAGACCAGAGATTAACCCATGCACATATGGTCATCTTATATTTGATAAAGGAGGCAAAAATACACAATGGAGAAGAGATAGCCTCTTCAATAAGTGGTGCTGGAACACCTGACAGCTACATGTAAAAGAATGAAATTAGAACACTCCTTAACACCATACAGAAAAATAAACTCAAAATGGATTAAAGACCTAAACGTAAGGCCAGACACTATAAAATTCTTAGAGGAAAAGATAGGTAGAACACTCTTGCTGTGACATAAATCACAGCAAGATCCTTTTTGACCCACCTCCTAGAGAAATGGAAATAAAAAGTAAAATAAACAAATGGGACTTAATGAAACTTAGAAGCTTTTGCACAGCAAAGGAAACCATAAACAGGATGAAAAGACAACCCTCAGAATGGGAAAAATATTTACAAATGAAGCAACTGACAAATGATTAATCTCCAAAATTTATAAGCAGCTCATGCAGCTCAATATCAAGAAACAAAAAACCAAATCCAAAAGTGGTCAGAAGACCTAAACAGACATTTCTCCAGAGAAGACATACAGATGGTAAACAGATGAAAGGATGCTCACCATCACTAACCATTAGAGAAATGCAAATCAAAACTTCAATGAGGTATCACCTCACACCAGTCGGAATGGCCATCATCAAAAGATCTACAAACAATAAATGCTGGAGAGGGTGTGGAGAAGAGGGAACCATCTTGCACTGTTTGTGGGAATGTAATTTGATACAGCCACTGTGGAGAACAGTATGGAGGTTCCTTCAAAAACTAAAAATAGAACTACCATACGACCCAGCAATCCCACTACTGGGCATATACCCTGAGAATACCATAATTGAAAAAGTTCACAATGTTCATTGCAGCACTATTCACAATAGCCAGGGTATGGAAGCAACCTAAGTGTCCATTGACAGATGAATGGATAAAGAAGGTGTGGCACATATATACAGTGGAATATTACTTAGCCATAAAAAGTAACGAAATTGAGTTATTTGAAGACAGTTGGGTGCACCTAGAGTCTGTCATACAGAGTGAAGTAAGTCAGCAAGAGTAAAACAAGTACTGTATGCTAACACCTATGTATGGAATCTTAAAAAACAAACAAATATATTTCTGAAAACCTAGGGGCAGGACAGGAATAAAGATGCAGACTTAGAGAATGGACTTGAGGACAAGGGGAGGGGGAAGGGTAAGCTGGGATGAAGTGAGAGAGTAGCATTGACATATGTACACTACCAAATGTAAAATAGATAGCTAGTGGGAAGCAGCCGCATAGCACAGGGAGATCAGCATAGTGCTTTGTGACCACCTAGAGGGGTGGGATAGGGAGGATGGGAGGGAGATGTAGGAGGGAGGAGATATGGGGTTATGTGTATATGTAAAGCTGATTCACTTTGTTATAAAGCAGAAAGTAACACACCATTGTAAAGCAATTATACTCCAGTAAGGATGTTAGCAAAAAAAAAAAACAATAGCTGTTCCCAAAAGCATATCATTATAAACTTCTCTAGGTCAGTAATTTTTGAGAAATTAAGTGAAATGTTATTGTTTCTTCTGGGAGACATTTTAGAAAGGTATGCTCTCTTCAAAGGTAAGAATTTAAACACAAGGGCAGTCTCCTATGGAAACTTCCATGTAAATATTCCTGTCATTATCTAATTATTTTTAAATAATTTAGACAGAGGTAAAGGCATGGTTAACACATTTTTCAGTTGGTTAGAATAAATATTATATTGGATGTTACAATTAAAATTAAAGGTATGGAATATATATTGATCCCAAGGTAGTAAGTTGAAATATAATAGACATAAATGCAAAGCCTTATATTTGCTTAGAGAAATCAATATTTTTCTGAAATGGTTATTGGTTAATGGCATGGTTGTTTTAAAAAAGAAGGAAAGCCATCTTTCAAAATAAATATTTCAGGGAGGAGGATAAAGATGGCAGAATAAGATGACATGGAGCTCACCTGCCCCCCATAAACACACCAAAAATACACCTACATGTGGAAAAATTCTCATAAGAAAACTAATTGGAAACTGGCAGAAGAACTCTTATACAACAAAGGATTCAAGAAATAGTCCCCTGTAACTGGGTAGGATGGGAAAAATATTGTCTGGTTGGGAGCTGTGCCCCTGGGAAGGATTTAAGAAGAAAAGAAAGACTGCATAGGCAGACTCTTGCCCTGGGGAGTCAGGGGATCAAGCCACAGACTGGGTGTCCCCATTCTGGGTCTGATGTGGAGGAGATAAGCACATCTTATCTTCCTTTGGCTGCTGGGAGAACCATTGGGACAGATAGAAAGGCTGGAGAAGCCTAGACTCCACTCACAAAGAGGGTGTGTGTGCTGGCTTGCCAACAGACAGGGCAGAGAGAAGTCTGCCCTAGCAGCTGATGCCTCACCACACTCCCCAATCTGAGTTAGGCGAATATCCCAGCCCACTCACTCCATGCCACAGCATTGGTACAGGCTCTGAGCTTGGTATAGGGCCTGGCTCCTAGGGCAGCCACGTCCTGAGAAAAGACCTGATCTAGCAACACAGAGATTGCCTGGGGGCCTGAGGTGTGGTCCAGGTGGGACAGCAGCAGCCAGCATTGCTACTTACCCAAAGAGTGCCCCAGAAGAAGTCCAAACCCCTACCAGCAGCTCAGCCACTTCAATTCCTCTAACCACAATGCCCCTACCCCAAGTCCTAGCCTAGTGAATTCTCCTGTCATATGCAATCTTAACCACAAACTTGCACTAGATCTGAGATAACCACAGCAGGGGAAAATATGTGACTTTAACATGTTGATGAGGGGAGCTGCAGACGCACACACAGGCAGCATATCAGACCACTATAAGTGCATGAGTCCCACTTACTTCAGCACTCCACTTCTTTGAGGCAAAGGTTTCAGTACAGGGAGAAGGAAAAACACACACTTAAAGGGAAGAGAGCCAGCTCCAGCCTGACCCTCAAGGCTTCTACTCCAGCAACTTGGGAGCAAACCCCACCCCTGACAGGGCAGAGACAGCCACGGAGCAGAGAGGAAGTCCTGCCTCACACTCTGCACAGGTTTTAGATACTCCAACACCAAACACACCCTCTCTAAAAGGGATAGCAGCCAGCACACCCTGAGGAAATATGTGGCTGGCATCCATATCAAAACCAGCCCTTACACAAAAGACAGTGGACACAAAGTGTCTACACAGGGATGCTCCCACATAAAAACACTCCTTCAACACCACAATTTTTAAACATGCTGTTTAAAAATAAATAAATTTAATTTAGTTTAAAAGAAAAAAAAGAGTAAACTCAGACCATTTTAACAAGGAACTGTAAACTATAAAGAAGACCCAATCGAAAATACACAATTCAATTTCTGAGATAAAAAGACACTCTAGAAGTAATGAATAGCCAACTAAATGACACAGAAGAATAAATAAGTGATCTGGAAGATGAAATAATGGACATCACCCAATCAGAACAGCAGACAGAAAGACAAATGAAAAAGAAAAAATAAAAGCAATATATGAGACCTATGAAGTAATATAAAAAGTGCCAATATACACATAATAGGGGTCCCAGAAGGAGAAGAGAGAGAAAAAGGGATCAAAAATGTATCTGAATAAATTATGGCTGAAAACTTCCCAAAACTAAAGAAGGAACAGATATCTAGGTACAGGAAGCACAGAGGGTCCTAAACAAGATGAACACAAAGAACACACCAAGACATATAATTAAAATGGCAAAAGTTACAAAGAGAATTCTAAAGGCAGCAAGAGAAAAACAAAGAGTCAGTTACAAGGGAGCCCCGATAAGGCTATCAGCTGATTTCTCTGTAGAAAATTTGCAGGTCAGAAGAGAGTGACATTCAAAGTCCTGAAAGGGAAAAACCTGCAACCTAGGATACTCTACCTAGCAAGATCATCACTTAGAATAGAAGGAGAAATAAAGAATTTCTCAGACAAGCAAAAACTAAAAAAAAATCATCAATATTAAATATACCATAAAAGAAATTTTGAAGGGTCTTCTCTAACTGGTAAAGAAGGAAGAATCTATAGGAAAGGGAAAATTCCAACAGGAAAGGCAAATTTTTAGTAAGGATTGAAGATCACTTAGATAAGCTAGTAGGTATATTGAAAAACAAACAAAATGTGTTTAGAATGTGTTTGAACCAAATGATTATCAGTTTAAAGCAAGTAGGTATAATTATGGGGAACTCATGGTAACCTACGATAGGTACACAAAAACCAAAAAGAAAGGACCTCAAGAATATGACAAAAGAAAGTCATTAAACCACAATGAGAAACTCAAAAACAAGAAATGAACAAAGAAGAGCTGCAAAAACAACTGGAAAAAAGGAATAAAATGACAGTAAGTACATACTTATCAACAATTACTTTAAATGTCAATGGACTAAATGATCCAGTCAAAAGACACAGAGTGGTTGATTGAATAAAAAAACAAGACCCTCCATTATGCTGCCAACAAAATACTCACTTCAGGAAGAAAGATACACAGAGACTTGAAGTGAGAGGATGGAAAAAGATATGGAAATGACAAGAAAGTGGGGATAGCAATACTTATATCAGACAAAATAGACTTTAAAACAAAGGCTATAACAAAAGACAAAGAAGGGCATTATATAATGATAAATCAATCAGTGTGATAGACCACATTAACAAAAGGAAAAACAAAAACCACATGATCATCTCTATAGACACAGGAAAAGCATCTGACAAAATTCAACATCATTCATGATGATTCATGTACCTCATCAAAGTAGGTACAGAGGGAACATGTCTCAACATAATAAAGGCCATTTATGACAAACCCACAGCTAACATAATACTCAATGCTGAAAGCTTGAAAGCCTTCCCACTAAATTTAGGAAAAAGACAAAGATGCCCGCTCACACTGCTTCTATTTAACATGGTACTGCAAGTCCTAGCTACAGCAATCAGACAGGAAAAAGAAATAAAAGGAATTCAGATTGGAAGGAAAGAGGTAAAACTGTCACTATTTGCAGATGACATTGTACTCTATCTAAAGAACCGTAAAGTCTCCACACAAAAACTATTAGAACTAATAAATGAATTCAGCAAGGTAGCAGGATAAAAATTAATATACAGAAATCTATTCTGTTTCTATACACTAATAGTGAACTAACAGAAAGATAAAGTAAAAAAAATTCCATTTATAATCACATCAAAAAAACACTAGGAATAAATTCAACCAAGGAGGTGAAATACCTATACTCTGAAAACTATAAAAAGTTGATGAAGGAAATTGAAGATAATTCAAAGAATTGGAAAGATATCCCATGCTCTTAGATTAGAAGGATTAATATTGTTAAAATGACCATATGATCCAAAACAATCTACAGATTTAATGCAATCCCTATCAAAATAACCAGGACATTTTTCACAGAACTGCAACAAATAACCCTAAAGTTTATATGAAACCACAAAACACCCAAAGACAAAGCAATCCTGAGAAAAAAGAACAAAGCTGAAGATATAACTGTCCCAGACTTCAGACTATACTACAAAGCTATAATAATCAAAATGGTGTGGTATTGGTACAGAAACAGAGACATATATCAATGTAACAGAATAGAGAGTGCAGAAATAAACTCACATGTGGCCAATTAATCTATGAAAAAAGAGGCAAGAATATACAATGAAGGAAAAACAGTCTCTTCAATAAGTGGTCCTGGGAAAACTGGACAACTACATGTAAAGCAATGAAATTAGTACATTTCTTCACACTACATACAAAAATAAACTCAAAATGGTTTAAAGACCTAAATGTAAGACATGAAACCATAAAATTCCTAGAAGAGAGTGTAGATGAAACATTCTTTGACATAAATCATAGCAATATTTTCCTGGTACAGTTTCCTAAGTCAAAAGAAATAAAAGCAAAAATAGACAAATGGGACTTAATTAAACTTAAAAGCTTTTTCAGAGCAAAGAAAACCAGAACAAAACATAAGGACAACTTATGGAATGGGCGAAAATATTTTCAAATGATGCAACTGACAAGGGGTTCATATCCAAAATATACAAACAGCTCATGAAGCTCAATATCAAAAAAACAAACAATCCAATCAAAAAATGGGCAGAATATCTAAACAGACATTTCTCCAAAGAAGACACACAGATGGTTAAAAACATATAAAAAGATGCTCAACATCACTAATTATTAGAGAAATGCAAATCAAAACCCCAAGGAGGTATCACCTCACACCTGTCAGAATGGTTATCATCAATAAGTCTTCAAATAACAAATGTTAGAGAGGATGTGGAGAAAAGAGAACTATCATACACTGCACGTGGGAATGTAAATTGGTGTAGCCACTATAGAAAACAGTATGGAGGTTCCTTAAAAAACTAAAAATAGAACACCATATGATCCAGTAATTACACTCCTGGATATATATCCAGAAAAAACAAAAACACTAATTCAAAGAGATGTATGCATCCCAATATTCATGGCAGCACTGTCTCCAATAACTAATTCATGGAAGCAACCCAAATGCCCATTAACAGACAACTGGCTTAAGAAGATGTGTGTGTGTGTGTATATATATATACATATATATATATACACACAGTACTACATTACTCAGCCATATAAAAGAATGAAATACTGACATTTGCAGCAATGTGGATGGACCTAGAGAATATTATGCTTAGTGAAATAAGTCAGTTAGAGAAAGAAAAATAGTATATGATATCACTTATGTATGAATCTAAAAATAATGCAAATGAATCTATATATAAAACAGAAACAGACTCACAGACATAGAAACCAAGCTTGAGGTTACCAAAGGGGAGAGAGAAGCAGGGAGGGGCAAATTAGGGTTATGGGATTAACAGATACAAACTGCTCTATATAAAATAGATAAGCAACAAAGATATATAGCACAGGGAATTATACCCATTATCTTCTAATAACCTATAACAGAATATACTCTGCAAAAATACTGAATCTTTATGCTGTACACCTAAAACTAACACAATATTGTAAATCAACTATACTTCAATTGGAACATAAATAAAATAAATATTTCAATTCATATAGAAGATATTTGGCTCAATCAGTAAACATCCCTGGAAAGAACATAAGTTGCCTTTCCAATTTGAAATCAAATCTATGCAGTCATGTGCTGATAAAGCACATGAGAAGACAATAATTAGAGGATTCAGAGGTGACTATGTAGCCTTCCTTCCTTCTTTCCTTCCTTCCTTCCTTCCCTCCTTTCATTTGTTCTTCTCACCTATTCAAAGTAGTTAGGAAAAAAAAAAACACTCCTCAATTACAAAGGAAGTAACTGAGAAGAGAGAATTACAACACCCAAGCTCTGAACAGGAGCTTAAGTTGTGGATCTAATTGTAATGTTTATTTTGAGGTGGTACAGTGCAGTGTCATTCAAACTGTTTTAAAGTTACACACTGCAGGACATGTGCCAGGGCGAGTAAGGGTCCAATGAACTCAAAGAGGGAAGTTAGGTGAAAAAGTCAGGGACATTTAACATGGATGAAAGGAGATAATTCCCTCTTCATTTCATCATGACAAGGGTTCATTTGCTCATTCCATGACGTAACACACACACTTAGTGCCTTCTATGTGTCAAGTGCTATACTAGGAACTTGGAATACAATGATAAAAAGACAGAGCCTTTATTTTAAGAAGACTACAATCAGCTAGGGGAAATAAACACTCCAACAAGCAACTGCCATACACATGATCATTGTTCAAGACAATGGTTCAAGAGCCAGGTACAGTGTGCAATTTAAATACAGAGCAAAGAATTCCCAAGTTCATGTGGAGTAAGTCAGAGAGAGCTTCACAGAGGACACATCAACAAGGCCTGAATTAACAGATAAATAGTAATCTGCTGGATAATCAGAGGGAGGGTAAACAAAGGCATGGAAACAGATGATATCTTCTCGTGTTTGTAGGAGTATGTGTTGTTCAGCATTGGTAGGATATAAGGGACAGGATTGGGAGATATTTAAGGAGAAGAGACAGCAAGGAAGCGGGATGCTACAAATCAGTTATGAGAGAGGAAGCTGAATATTTGGAAATATTCCTTGCTAGGTGCTCTAAATTTTATCCTGAAGTCTAGGTCAGTGTTTCTGACCATCTTCATCAGATCCTCCAGAGAATTCCCTAGAGCCTCACTGCTCAAAATTTGGCCTGTAGACCAGCAGCATCAGCATCATCTGGGAACTTGCTAGAATGCCACCTCAGACATACTGAATCAGAATCTGCATTTTAATAAGCCCCCAGGTGAGTTATAGGCACATTGAAGTTTGAGAAGCACTGCCCTGATATACTTGTTAGAAATGAATATTATTGATAGTTCTCATCTATTAAATTAGAATCTTTCAGATGAGGCCCAGGCCTCATCATTTTTCTTTCTTTTTTTTTTTTTTACAGGCTCACTAGGAGATTATATGGCATATTAGATTTGAGAACCACTACGTGCAATGGGGAGCCATGGAGCAATTTTGAAAAGGAGAATGACATCCTCAATTTTTTTCTATTAAAAGTGTTATCTGAACACACTATGGAAGGTTTGGGGAATACTGGTGATACACCATCAGGAGAGACAAGAGTAGAATCAATTGCCAGGAGAACTTTAGTCACAGAAAAAGGACCATAGGTCATATCAAAGCTTTGAGGTGGTAGTGGGTAGGAGCCTGAAATTTCAGCAGTATATCTTTATACCCCAAAATATGGCAAGCAGGGAGGGAAGGTCAGGGGTGGCTTTGGAAGTGGCTAAGCTTGAACTAATTAACGTTTTATTCCTATTACTATGACTCATGTTCCTTATTTGAATCATGTTACCAATGTGAGCTGGGCAAATGTGTTTAGCATTAGACAGAGAAAAATTTACAACAAATATTTACTCTTTCAAACTCTTGTCCTTTGTAACTGGGATAACCTCCAGGAGAAAAGACTTACTTTTATTGAAACCTATATGTGGGTTTGGAGAAGGTAATGTAGAGGACGTGACCACTGGTTGAACTGCAAGTTATACCTGGGCAATTGGAGGCTCCTCATCCACTTTCCTGTCCTTGGAGTGTATGCTTTCCCCAACATTCCCACAGTGGGAGCCATTTTCAAGGACACTACCTTGAGAGAGCAATCTGGATGTTGTTGTATGTGACTGAATCCAGTTAAGACCTCTATATAAACTTAAGATTCTGGTGGGAGGGTTCAGAGATCTACTCGTTTTCTACCTGCCCAAGACAAGCCTTGTATGTAAACCTTGTATGGAAGGGTAAGTTCCCTTGTCTACTAAACCTGCCACCTACCAATGTGGAGTGGTCTGCCTCTTTCTTTGGTTTCCCTGTGCCCTCTGTGTACAAAGGCCAATTTGAAAACCAATAGGGTTTCATGGGCAAGAGCAAAAGAGAACTGTATAGCACATATGGAAATGTGTGAGAACAAATTCTCCTCAGTTTAAGTGAAGAGTCTCTGAAAAGTAAGAGTCTGGGTATTGAGTATAATTAAAAAATAGAGCAAGAGTTATAAACAGATGCATTTAATAAATTATCTGTCAGAAAGGAAATTATCTCCTCATGGATGTTCAATGCAACATCTTCTCTATTAAAATGCTGACAAGGGAATTCCCTGGTTGTCCAGTGGTTAGGACTGCACTTTCACTGCTGAGGGCATGGGTTCAATCCCTGGTCAGGGAACTAAAATCTCACAAGCTGCGTGGCCAAAACAAGAAAAAGAAATGCTAACCAAAGGCTAGTTTCTCCCTTCCTCCTTCACTACTGTACTTAATTGGTGGTGTCACATCACCAGATTACAGAGTTTTCTTCTATTCTGCATCTCAGTCCTCCAAGTTGTTGAGTTTTTGGATCTGACCCAAGAATTCCAAGTCAGAACCAGAGAACTAGCTGCCACAAAGATCACACTGGGAACTGATCTCACAAAGCATTTTCATGAGCTTAGATGAGGCCCACAGTGTGTACCTTGCTGTAACTTCCCAAGAATTGTATTAGATAGGAAAGAAAATAACTGAGATGACCAAGACAAAAAAAGAGAGTTAGAACACCCATGTTGTGAATAAAGGCATCAGTCGAAAATCTAAGAATGGGTTATTTTGACGGAATACAGATCAGTGTCACTCAAACTGTTCTACAACTCTTTTAGGTGATTTTATAAATGTGCCAAGTAGTCACAGCTCTAAAAGTCTGGAGTAGAGACTTGATTTTCTAGTACCCAGACTCAGCTGGCACAAGTTCCTCAGCACTGCCCAGGATCTGGCAATGCAAGATGGTGCTCCTATACAGTCTGACTAGGGGGAATTTGGGCACAGCAACTTAAAGGAACGTTGCATATAAGGCTTACACAATTCTTATGGGAGATTCCTCAGTTTTATCAATCTTATTTACAGAATTTAGCTAACTTTTCAAGTAACTGGTAGGCAAAAACTAACTAGATGAAAACTTAGACTACTGAATATATTCAAACTTGCTCATAAAGCTTTCTATATGCTTTCAGATCAAGCACTCTAGCTATATGAACTTTCATTGCAATTATTCATCACCCATCCATAAGTATCCTAAAATACTCACGTACCAAGTTGAAGATTTGCAAAATAGTTCAATAAAAATGAGTAAGAATAGAGAGAACTTTTTGGCTGAGAGAGAAGTGCAACTGCACTGGTTTATGAACAGAAGATATTCAAGATTTTAAAAGAACCACTCAAGAGGGTCTGAAACTACATTCTATGTGTCTTCTGAGAATAGCTCTGCAAGGTGAAAATAAAGTGCCAAATCTCAGTTAAGGAATTCAGTGATAAGCAAGCCAGGGGTAGTGCCTGAGCTCCTTTGGTGGGAGCGCTGAGTCCAAGCTGCTGGACTAACAGAGAACCTCAGACCCCAGGGGATATTAATTGGAGAGAGGTCTCCTGGAGGTCCTCATCTCAGCACCAAGACCTGGCTCTAGTCAACTGCCTGCAAACTCCAGTGAGGAAGGCCTCAGGCCAAACAACCAGTAAGAAGAAACACAGCCCCACCCATCAAAAAAATGAGATGACAGGCCTTCCCTGGTGGTGCAATGGTTGAGAGTCCACCTGCAGATGCAGGGGACACGGGTTTGTGCCCCGGTCTGGGAAGATCCCACATGCCGTGGAGCAGCTAGGCCTGTGAGCCATGGCCGCTGAGCTTGCGTGTCCAGAGCCTGTGCTCTGCAACAGGAGAGGCTGCAACAGTAAGAGGCCCACGTACCTCAAAAGAAAAAAAAATGAGATGACAAAACAATATGTTACAGACGAAGGAGCAAGGTAAAAACATACAAGGCCAAATAAATGAAAAGAAAATAAGCAACCTACCCGAAAAAGAATTCACAGTAATGACAGTAAAGGTGATCCAAAATCTCAGAAATAGAATGGAGACACAGATCAAAAAAATACAAGAAATGTTTCACAAAGAACTAGAAGAAATAAAGAACAAACAAATAGGGATGAGCAAAACAATAACTGAAACGAAAAATACACTAGAAGGAATCAATAGCAGAACAACTGAGGCAAAAGAACAAATAAGTTAGCTGAAAGATAGAATGATGGAAATAACTGCTGAGGAATAGATTAAGAAAAAAGAATGAAAAGAATTGAAGACAGTCTCAGTGACTTCTGGGACAATATTAAATGCACAAACATTCGAATTACAGGGGTCCCAGAAGAAGAGAAAGAGAAAGGGTATGAGAAAATATTTGAAGAGATTATAGTCAAAAACTTACATAACATGGGAAAGGAAATAGCCACTCAAGTCAAGTAAGTGCAGAGAGTCTCAAACAGTATAAACCCTTGGAGAAACACACCAAGACACATATTAATCAAACTAACAAAAATTAAATTCAAAGAAAAAATATTAAAAGCAGCAAAGAAAAGCAAAAAATAACACACAAGGAAATCCCCATAAGGTTATCAGCAGATTTTTCAGCAGAATCTCAGCAGGCCAGAAGGAGTGGCAGGACATATTTACAGTGTTGAAAGGGAAAAACCTGTAACCAAGATTACTCTACCCAGCAAGGATCTTATTGACATTCGAAGGAGCAATCAAAAACTTCACCGACAGGCAAAAGCTAAGAGAATCAACACCACCATACCAGCTTTACAACAAATGCTAAAGGAAATGCTCTAAGCAGGAAACACAAGAGAATAAAAAGCCCCACAAAAAGAAACCCAAAGAAATTAACAAAATGGTAAGAGGAACATACATATCAATAGTTACCTTGAATGTAAATGGATTAAATGCTCCAACCAAAAGACCCAGGCTGGCTGAATGGATACAAAAACAAGACTCAGCGCTTCCCTGGTGGCGCAGTGTTTGAGTCTGCCTGCCGATGCAGGGGACACGGGTTCGTGCCCTGGTCCGGGAAAATCCCACATGCTGCGGAGCGGCTGGGCCCATGAGCCATGGCTGCTGAGCCTGTGCGTCCAGAGCCTGTGCTCCACAATGGGAGAGGCCGCAACAGTGAGAGGCCCGCGTACCGCAAAAAACAAAAACAAAAACAAAACAAGACTCACATATATGCTGTCTACAAGAGACCCACTTTAGACCTAGGGACACATACAGACTGAAAGTGAGGAGACAGAAAATGATATTCTATGCAAATGGAAATCAAAAGAGAGCTGGAGTAGCAATTTTCATATCAGAGAAAATAGACTTTAAAATAAAGAATTTTACAAGAGACAAATAAGGACACTACATAATGATCAAGGGATCAGTCCAAGAAGAATATATAACAATTATGAATATGCACCCAACACAGCATCACCTAAATACATAATGCAAATGCTAACAGCCATAGAAGAGGAAATTAACAGTAACACAATAATAGTGGGGGACTTTAACACCCCACTTACACCAAAGGACAGATCATCCAGACAGAAAATAAATAGGGAAACACAGTTTTAAATGACACAATAGACCAGATAGATTTAATTGATATTTATAGATGTTCAACAAAAAAGCAGCAGAAGACATTTTCACCTCAGTGCAAACAGAACATTCTCCAGGATAGATCACATCTTGGGGAACAAATCAACCTTCATAAAACTTAAGAAAATTGAAATCATATCAAGGATCTTTTCTGACCACAACACTATGAGGTTAGAAATCAATTACAGGAAAAACCTGTAAAAATCATAAACACAAGGAGGCTAAACAGTACACTGCTAAATAACCAAGAGATCACTGAAGAAATCAAAGAGGAGACAAAAGAAAATACATAGAAACAAATGACAATGAAAAGATGATGACCCAAAACCTATCAGATGCAGCAAAAGAAGTTCTAAGAGGGAAGTTTATAGAAATTCAACCTCATCTTAAGAAAAATCTCAAATAAACAATCTAACTTTACAGCTAAAGCCACTAGATAAAGAAGAACAAACAAAACTCAATGGTAGTAGAAGGAAAGAAATCATAAAGATAAGAGAAGAAATAAATGAAATAGAGACAAAGAAAACAAGAGTAAAGATCACTAAGACTGAAAGTTGGTTCTTTGAGAAGATAAAAATAAAATGATAAACCTTTAACCAAACTCATCAAGAAAAAAAGGAAGAGGACTCACATCAATAAAATTAGAAATGAAAAAGGAGAAATTACAATGGACACAGCAGAAATACAAAAGATCATAAGAGACTACTACAAGCAACTATATCCCAATAAAATGCACAACATGGAAGAAATGGACAAATTCTTGGAAAGGTACAACTTTCCAAGCCTGAACAAGGAAGAATGACAAAATATAAACAGGCTAATCACAAGTAATGAAATTGAAGCTGTAATTAAAAATCTTCCAACAAACAAGAGTCCAGGATCAGATGGCTTCACAGGCAAATTCTACCAAACATTTAGAGAAGAGCTAACACCTTTCCTTCTCAAACGCTTCCAAAATATTGCAGAGGAAGGAGCACTTCTGAACTCATTCCACAAGGCCACCATCACCCTGATACCAAAACCAGACAAAGATATCACACAAAAAAGAAAATTACAGATCAATATCACTGATGAACATAGACACAAAAATCCTGAACAAAATAATAGCAAACAGAATCCAACAACACATTAAAATGATTATACACCATGATCAAGTGGGATTTATCTCGGGAATGCAAGGATTATTCAATATACGCAAATCAAACAATATGATACACCATATTAACAAATTAAAGAATGAAAACCATATGATCATGTCAATAGATGCAGAAAAAGCTTTTAACAAAATTCAACACCCATTTATGATAAAAACTCTCCAGAAACTGGGCATAGAGGGAACATACCTCAACATAGTAAAGGCCATATATGACAAATCCACAGCAAACATCATTCTCAATGCTGAAAAACTGAAAACACTTCCTCTAAGATCAGGAAAAAGACAAGGATGTCAACTCTCGCCACTCTTATTCAACATAGTTTTGGAAGTCCTAGCCATGCAAATCAGAGAAGAAAAAGAAATAAAAGGAATACAAAATGGAAAACAAGTAAAACTGTCACTGTTTGCAGGTGACGTGATACTATACATAGAAAATTCTAAAGATACCACAAGAAAACAATGAGAACTAATCAATGAATTTGGTAAAGTTGCAGGATATGAAATTAATGTGCAGAAATCTCTCACATTCCTATACACTAACAACAAAAGATCAGAAGGAGAAATTAAGGAAACAATCCCATTTACTATTGCAACAAAAAGAATAAAACAGCTAGGAATAAACCTACCTAAGGGGGCAAAATATCTGTATGCAGAAAAGTATAAAACATTGGTGCAAGAAATCAAAGATGACACAAACAGATGGAGAAATATGTCATGTTCTTTGATTGGAAGAATCAATAATGTGAAAATGACTATACCACCCAAAGCAATCTACAGATTCACTGCAATACCTATCAAATTACGAATGGCATTCTTCACAGAATTAGAACAAAAAATTTTACAACTTGTATGGAAACACAAAAGACCTCGAATAGCCAAAGCAATCTTGAGAAAGAAAAATGCATCTGGAGGAATCAGACTTCATCACTTCAGACTATACTACAAACCTACAGCAATCAAGATAGTATGATACTGGCACAAAAACAGAAACACAGATTAATGGAACAGGATAGAAAGCCCAGAGATAAACCCATACACATGTGGGCACCTTATCTTTGACAAAGGAAGCAAGAATATACAATGGAGAAAAGACAGCCTCTTCAATAAGTGGTGCTGGGAAAACTGGACAGCTACATGTGAAAGAATGAAATTAGAACACCATACACAAGAAACTCATAATGGATTAAAGAGCTAAATGTAGGACTGGACATTATAAAATGCTTAGAGGAAAACACAGGAAAAACACTCCCTGAGATAAACCACAGCAAGATCTTTTATGACCCACCTCCTATAGTAATGAAAGCAAAAATAAACAAATGAGCCCTAATTAAAATTAAAAACTTTTGCACAGCAAAGGAAACTATAAACAAGACGAAAAGACAACTCTCAGAATGGGAAAAAAATATTTGCAAATGAAGCAACGGACAAAGGATTAATCTCCAAAATATACAAGGAGCTCATGCAGCTCAATATCAAAAAAACAAACAACCCAATCCAAAACTGGGCAGAAGACCTAAATAGACATTTCTCCAAAGAAGACATACAGATGGTCAAGAGGCACATGAAAAGATGCTCAACATCACTAATATTCAGAGAAATGCAAATCAAAACTACAATGAGGTATCACCTCACACAGGTCAGAATGCCCATCATCAATAAATCTACAAACAATAAATGCTGGAGATGGTGTGGAGAAAAGGGAACCCTCTTGCACTGTTAGTGGGAATGTAAATTGATACAGCCACTGTGCAGAACTGTATGGAAGTTCCTTTTAAAAACTAAAAATAGAACTAGCATATGACCCAGTATGAGCATATACCCTGAGAAAACCATAATTCAAAAGACACATGTACCCCAATGTTCATTGCAGCAATATTTACAATAGCCAGGACATGGAAGCAACCTAAATGTTCAACAACAAATGAATGGATAAAGAAGATAAGGTACATATATACAATGGAATATTACTCAGCCATAAAAAGGAATGAAATTGGGTCATTTGTAGAGATGTGGGTGGACTTAGAGTCTGTCATACAGAGTGAAGTAAGTCAGGAAGAGAAAAACATATATTGTATATTAATGCATATATGTGGAATCTAGAAAAATGGTACAGAAGAACCTATTTCCATGTCAGGAACAGAGTTGCAGACATAGAGAATGGACATGTGGACACAGAGGGGGAAGGAGATGGTGGGATGAATTGGGAGATCAGGACTGACATATATACACTACCATACGTAAAATAGATAGCTAGTGGAAGCCTGCTGCATAGCACAGGAAGCTCAGCTCGGTGCTCTGTGATGACCTAGATGAGTGGGATGGTGGGGTGGGAGGGAGGTCCAAGAGGGAGGGGATATATATATATCTGATTCACTTCTTTGTACAGCAGAAACTAACACAACTTTGTAAAGCAATTATACACTAATAAAAAATTGAGTAAGAGTATAAAAACAGTTACAAGCTGTTTAAGATCAGGAAAGTAATAAATTTGCTCCCAATAGATTTTAGATCATAGCTAAAGATGGCACAAATAGGAAACCAAAGACCCAATGCTAAAGTTCATACACAATTACCTAATTAAAGTCAAGTTATGTATTGACTGGGAGGAATAAGTTATGGCCTAAAGCTGCTATTTAGGAAAGTGAGTAATCTTGACTTGCCTATATATTGCTGCTGGGCGTGCACACTGGAAGAATCTTTGACCAAGTAACTACACTTTTGGGAATCTATCTTACAGAACTACTTGTATAAGAGTGCAAAGAGAATACAAACAAGGATATTTACTTCAGTGTTGTTTGTCCCAGTGGAAATTTGGAAACAACCTGAAAACCCAAAACAACTGAAAGGGATTTGGTTAAAAATTTTAAGGTAAATGGGGTACTATGCATCCTTTTTAATAAAATGATATAGAACAGTGTGCACTTGTATTGATCATATAGTGTGCACATTGTTGGAAAAAAACATACTCATATATATCAATGTCATTACATGTGTAAAAATGTTTGGAAGGATATATTCCAAGAAGTTAGCAGTGGAGATCAGTATTAGGGGAAAGAGAAGTGAGTGAGAGCCTTTGACATTTTCTCTTATACACCTATATAATTCTGTGTTGCTAAATTTAAAAAAAATAGTTAAATATTACTTTCATAAATAAAATAAGAAATATCTATACTTTATTTTAATAAAGGATTTATTAAAGTATTTTGAATTCTAGGTCCATAATTTAGTAAACTGATAAACTAAATAAAAGCAACAGAATGAAAGTTTTAGATACTTAGACCTGTTAATTGGCTTCTACTAAAGAGCACAATAAATCCATTTTCCATGTCAATCAAACACTGCCCCTCCCACATAAAAGGGAGTATTTTTGCTGGGTGTGAGTCTACATATTTCATTTGCTAGCACTGAAAACTTTGGTTTTAATTAGAATCCATTTTGATTAGAATATGTTTACTTTATATTCACAAAATAATGAAAAATGAAACTTCACTCTGGAAATTAAAATGCATATTCTTGAACTGAGAGGGAGTATTATAACACAGAATTAGGAGTACAATCACTGGGTTTAAAGATATAGAGCAATTCTGTTGAATTAAAACCCCTTAACTAGTTCCCTAACTAAAATTATGCTGGAAAATCAGAGTCAAAGCTTTCGAAATAAATATACAATAGGTCTTTAATCTAGTTCTATTATTAGAGAAGACAAATTTTTGAGAACGAAGAATAAATCTCAAAAGTATTTGCCTTTTCATATTTCTAGCCTATTACTTTTGTTTCCACCCACAAAAACGAAGAAAGTAAATGAAGAGGCCACTAAACCAGGAATTTGTTAAGACATCTCTCCCCACTGAATCACTTGTTTTGCAAGTGACATTCCAGAATGGTTTAGGCAAGGTATGGGACAAAGTTGTTTTTACATATCAAGGGATCAGCTTTGCAAAAAAATAGCCAAAGCCTCTGCACAATATATTTGAAGTGAATAATGAAGTTGTATTAAACAACACTTTAAAAATATATTCAAGCTGGTGGAATATATTCTTGTGAAACTTATTGTACTAATTATAATTCTTCTGCTATGAACAAATTAATAAGGGCAAACTCTTTCTTCAGTGAAATACATGCTTGAACAAAACTCATGGATAAAGATAAATTCCTTGAGGTCTCAACTATCTTTTACTTTATTCCAGAACTCCTAATCTATGACATTAATTTCAGGGTTTATAGAAATATGTAAGACAGTGTTCTTTTTTATTCTAAAGCAAGTAATGGGTTTGATTGGCTTTAAATAAACTTACCACATAGTTCTTCTGTGTCAAGATTGCTGAAAAGATGAAAAAAAATATTATTATTTTGGTAATATTTAAGTTTTTCAATAGGTAAATACAGTTATTCCCCAATCTGTATTGTTATATTAATAGATGATATGTAGTTATGGTATTTTCTCTTATAGATTCTACACTGTTGAAGTAGTCAACCAAATATTAGCAATGATTGTCAGATTTTGTCTTTAAACAGATTAAAAGAAATAATTGTTATTTTTCTGGAAAAATGTATTTTATTTATTTATTTATTTTCCTAGATTTTCATTGAGATATAACTGACATATAGCGCTGTATAAATTTAAGGTATACAGAATAATGATTTCACTTATATACATCAGGACATGATTATCATAATATGTTTGGTGAACATCCATCATGTCATACAGATACAAAATTAAAGAAACTAAATTTTTTTCCTTGTGATGAGAACTCAGAATTTACTCTCTTAGAAACTTTCATATATAATAAACACAGTGTTAATTATATTTACCATGTAGTACATTATATCCCTAGTACTTATATACCTTGTAACTGAAAGTTTGTACTTTTTGACTGACTTCCTCCAATTCCCCCTTCCCCAACACCCTGCCTCTGTAACCACAAAACTGATCTCTCTTTCTATGAGTTTGTTTGTTTGGGGAGTATAATTGACCTACAACACTGTTAGTTCCTGTTACACAACATAGTGATTCAGTATTTCTATACATTTAGAATAATCACCACTATAAGTCCAGTTAAGTTCTGTCACCATACAAAGATATTATATAAGTAATGACTATATACCCCATGCTATACATTTCATACACATGACTCATTAATTTTGCAACCGGAAGTTTATACCTCCTAATCACCCCCACCTATTTCTTTCCTCCTCCAACTCCCTCCCCCTGGCAACCACCAGTTTGTTTTCTGCATCTGTTTCTGTTTTATTATGTTTGTTAATTTGTTTGTTTCTTACATTCCACATATAAGTGAAACCATACAATATTTGTCTTTCTCTGTCTGCTTCCTTCACTTAGGATAATACTCTCTAGGTCCATTCATGTTGTCTCAAGTGGCAAGACTTTATTCTTTTTAATGGCTAATATTCATGTATATTTATGTATATACGTCACATCCTTTATCCATTCATCTATCAATAGACACTCAGGTTGCTTCCATATCTTAACTATTGTAAATAATGCTGCAATGAACATAGGGCTGCATATATATTTTCTTTTTTCCAAAAATAATAACCAGCATTTATTGACTGTTTACTATGTTCCAGGTACTGCTATAAACATTTTATGTAAAAAATTATGTAACTTTTTATTATGGGAAATTTTAAACTTAAGAAATAAAGAAAAGATCATTATGGATAAACAACAAGGTCCTCCTGTATAGTACAGGAAACTATATTCAATATCCTGTGATCAACCATAATGGAAAAGAATCTGAAAAAGAATATATATATATATATATATATATATATATATATATATAGCTGAGTCGCTTTGCTGTACAGCAGAAATTAACACAACATTGTAAATCAACCATACAGCAATAATTTTTTTAAAAATTAAAGATCATTAAAAAAACTTTATGTATGTATTGCCCACTTTAAATCATTATCATCAACATTTTAACATTTTGCCATACATGTTTTATTAACCACCATCATTCTCCTCCTTCAATTTTTTTTCTGGAGTATTTAAAGAAAATGACGGATGTCCTATAATTCACTCATAAATATCTTAAATACATTCTTAACTTTTAAAATATATTAGCTAGTTTAGTCGTAAACAAAAGATACTACTATTATTCCCATTTTACATATGTGTAAACTGAGGCAAATGTTATTGAGTGATTCAAACCCTGGAGTCTAATGGCCAGCCCCCAAGGTGGCCCCTGACCCCTGCCTCCTGGTATTCATATTTTGTGTAAGTGCCCTCACATGTTACACCAGGGTGGGTCTGGGAGACCATGCATATATCTTTTCTAATTGGTGTTTTTGTTTTCTTCAGGAGTGGAATTAGTTCTATTTTTAATTTTTTGAGGAATCTTCATACTGTATTCTACAGTGGCTACACCAGTTTACATTTCCACAAACAGTGCATGAAGGTTCCATTTTCTCCACATCCTCACCAATACATGTTATTTATTGTATTTTTGATAATAACCATTCTGACAGGGGTGAGGTGATATCTCATTGTGGTTATGCTTTGCATTACCCTGATGATTTGATGTTGAATATTTTTTAAGTACATGTTGATGATCTGTATGTCTTCTTTGGAAAACTGTCTATTCAGATACTCTGCCCATTATTAATTGGGTTGTTTGCTCTTTTGATGTTGAGTTGTATGAATTCTTTGTTATTTTGGGTATTAAGCCCTTATCAGACATATCATTTGCAAATATCTTTTCCTATTCAGTACAGTGCTTTTTAATTTTGTTGATAGTTTCCTTCACAGGACAAAAGCTTTTCAGTTTCATTTGTTTATTTTTCCTTTTATTTCCCTTGCCTGAGGAGAAAGATTAATAAAACTTACTAAGGTTGATGTCAAAGAGCCTACTGCTTGTGTTTTCTTCTAAGAGCTTTGTGGCTTCAGGTCACACATTTAAGTCTTTAATCCATTTGAATTTATTTTTGTGCACAGAGTGAGAGAGTGTCCAGTTTGATTATTTTGCATGTAGCTGTCTAGTTTTCTGACCACCATTTATAGAAGAGGCTGCCTATTGCCCACTGTATATTCTTGCCTACTTTATCATAGATTATTTGACCAAATAAGTGTAGTTTCACTTCTGGGCTCTCTATTCTGTTCCATTGATCTATTTGTCTGTTTTTGTGCCAGTACCATATTGTTTTGATTACTGTAGCTTTGCAGTATAGTTTCAAATCAGGGCGTGTGATGATACTTCCAGCTTTGTTCTTTCTCAAGATTATTTTGGCTATGCAGTGTCTTTTGCGTTTCCTTGCCATTTTAGAATTATTTGTTCTAGGTCAGTGAAAAATGCCATTGGTATTTTGATAGAGATTGCATTGAATTTGTAGATTGCCCTGATTTGTATGGTAATTTTAACAATATTAATTCTTCCAACCCAGAAACATGGTATATCTTTCCAGCTGTTTGTGTCATCAGCAATTTATTTCATCAGTGTCTTATAGTTTTCCAAGTACAGGTCTTTTACCTCTTAGTTCAATTTATTTCAAGGTTTTTTATTCTTTTTGATATGATTTTGAATGGGATTATTTTCTTAATTTCTCTTTCTGATAGTTCATTGTTAGTGTATATAAATGCAACAGGTTTCTATGTATTAATTTTGTATCCTGCAACTTTACCAAATTCATCGATTAGTTCTAGTAGTTTTGGGGTAGTGTATTTAGGATTTTCTATGTACAGTATCATGTCATTTGCAAACAGTGACTTTCTGCTTCTTCCATTTCAATTTTGATCTTTTTTAATTTCTTTCTCTTGTGTGATTGCTGTGGCTAGGTTTTCCAATATTATGTTGAATAAAAGTGGCAAGACTGGACATCCTTGTCTTGTTCTTGATCTTGTTCTTAGAGATTTTCACCATTGAGTATGATGTTACTTGTGGGCTTGTCATATATGGCCCTTTATTATGTTGTGGTATGTGTGTTCCATAACCACTCTGTTGAGAGTTTTATCATAAATGAATGTGGAATTTTGTCAAAAGGTTTTTATGTACCTATTTAGATGATCATATGATTTTTATTCTTCAACGTGTTAATATATTTTATCACATGGATTGATTTATGGATATTGAACCATCCTTCCATCCCTGGGATAAATCTCACTTGATCATGGCATGAACTTTTAGATGTATTGTTGAATTTGGTTTGCTAAAATTTTGTTGAGGATTTTTACATTTATGTTCTTCAGTGATATTGGCCTGTAATTTTATTTTTTTGTGATATCTTTTTGGGTTTTGGCATCAGGGTGATGCTGGTCCTATAGAATAAGTTTGGAAATGTTTCTTCCTCTGCAATTGTTTGGAATTGTTTGCAATAGATAGGTGTTAACTCTTCTCTAAATGTTTGGTATAATTCATCTGTGAGGCCTGAACTTTTGTTTGTCAGGAGTATTTTTTATTACTGATTCAACTTCATTAAGAGTAGTTGGTCTGCTCATATTGTCTATTTCCTCCTTGTTCACTCTTGAGAGATTGTACATTTCTAGACATAAGCTTTCTTCAAAATTGTCCACTTTATTGGCAATTGTTCATAGTAATTAATATCTTATGATCCTTTGTATATCTGTGATGTTGGCTGTAACTTCTCTTCTTTCATTTCTGTTTTATTGATTTAGACCCTCTCTCTCTTTTACTTGATGAGACTGTTAAAGGTTTATCAATTTTGTTTTCCTTTTCAAAGAACGGCTCTTAGTTTCATTTATCTTTTTTTTCTTTTTTAGTCTATTTAATTTCTTTCTGATCTGATATTTATGATATTTATGATTTGTTTCTTCTACTAACTTTGGGTTTCTTTTATTCTTCTTTTTCTAGTTCCTTTAGGTGTCAGATTATGTTGCTTATTTAAGATTTTTCTTGTTCCCTGAGGCAGGCTTGTATCACTGTAAACTTCCCTCTTAGAACTCCTTTTGTTGCATCTCATAGATTTTGGATTATTATATTTTCATAGTCATTTGTCTCCAGGTATTTTTAAATTTCTTTGATTTCTTCAGTGAACCTTTGGTTCTTTAGTGGCATTTTGTTTAGCCTCCACGTGTTTGTGTTTTTTGCAGTTTTTCTCTTTTAGTTGATTTCTAGTCTCAGAGTGCTGTGGTCAGAAAATATGCTTGACATGATCTCAATTTTCTTAAATATACTGAGACTTGTTTTGTGACTGAGCATGTGATCTATCCTGGAGAATGTTCCATGTGCACTTGAAAAGAAAGTGTGTTTTGCTGTTTGGGGATGAAATGGACATTTGTCCTAAAGTGTCATTTAAGGCCAATGTTTCCTTATTGATTTTCTGTCTGAATGATCTGTCCATTGATCTAAGTAGGGTGTCAAAGGCTCTTACTAACATTTTGTTAGTGTCAGTTTCTCTTCTTATGCCTGTTGATATTTCCTATGTAATTAGGTGCTTCCATGTTGGGTGCATATATATTTATAATTGCTGTATCCTCTTCTTTGATTGTTCCCTTGATCATTATGTAATGTCCTTCCTTGTCTCTTGTTACAATCATTGTTTTAAAGTCTATTTTTTCTTATATAAATATTGCCACCCTGGCTTTCTTTTCATTTCCTTTTGCATGGAATACATTTTCCCATCCCCTCACTTTCAGTCTTTGTGTGTCTTTAGATCTGATGTGAGTCTCTCATAGGCAGCATAGATATGGGTCTTGTTTTTGAATCCATTCAGCCTCTCTATGTCCTTTGATTGGAACATTTCATCCATTTACAATTATTGATAGGTAGGTAACTATTGCTGTTTTGTTAATTGTTTTTGGTCTGTTTTTGCAGTTCTTTATTACTTTTTCTTTTGCACTCTTCCAAGGTAATTTAATGACAATTGTTAGGGTTATGTTTGTATTCCTTTCTATTTTTTGTGTATCTATTATAGATTTTTGGTTTGTGATTATTGTAAGGTTTCTATGTAGCCATCTATGTATGTATGTATGTATCTATGATTCATTTAAGAAGCTGATCTCTTAATTTCAAATATATTTTAACTACCATACATTTTTACTGCCACCCACATCACATTTACTGTTTTTGACATCATATTTTTGTCTTCTGTACCCCTTAGATAAGGGATTTATTGTGGACAGGTATGATTTTATTACTTATGTCTTTTAACCTTCCTCCTAGCTTTATATCTGGTTGATTTACTACCTTTACTGTAATTTGCTTTTAACAATGAGATTTTTCCTTTTATACTTTTAATATTTCTAGTTTTGGCCATTGTGTTTCACTTAGAGAAGTTCCTTTAACATTTCTTGTAAAACTGGTTTGGTGGTGCTGAACTCTTTTTGCATTTGCTTGTCTGTAAAAATTTTCATCTCTCCTTCAAATCTGGAGTAAGCCTGGCCAGATAGAGTTTCTTGTTGTAGGTTTTTCCCTTTCATCACTTAAAATATATCATGCCACTCTCTTCCAGCCTGCAGTGTTCCTCCTCAAAAGTGAACTGATTGATAGACTTATGGGAGTTCCCTTGTATGTAACTTGTTGCTTTTTCCTTGCTGCTTTTAATAGTGTCTCTTTAATTTTTGTCATTTTAATTATGTGTCTTGGTGTGTGTCCTAATGCAACCAGCCTCCTGGTAGGTGGGGCTGTTTCTCCAACTGGATATTTTTGTTTCTTGAGATCTGCTAGTACTGGTTTCACAGACTTGTCAGTGGGTCAGGTCCCATTGCTAAAAAGCTAGACAGAGGATTCCAAGAGGGCACTTGCCAGCACTTTGTGGCAGAATGGGTTCCAAAAAATGTCTGCAGCCAATGTCTAGGTCCCCAGGATGAGCTCCAATTGCCTCCTGGTCTCTAGTAGTTCCACAATAAAAAACTATTAGAGTACTAAAGTGTTTGTCACCTCAAACATTACCTTATTTAGCTGTTTATAGAAGGCATTTAAAGATTCAGTGCAAAGGAAACACTCCCATTTACCATTGCAACAAAAAGGATAAAATACCTAAAATGAACCTACCTAAGGAGACAAAATACCTGTATGCAGAAAACTATAAGAAACTGAAGAAAGAAATAAAAGATGATACAAACAGATGGAGAGATATATCATGTTCTTGGATTGGAAGAATCAACATTGTGGAAATGGCTATATTACCCAAAGCAATCTACAGATTCAATGCAATCCCTATCAAACTACCAATGGAAATTTTCACAGAACTAGAACAAAAAATTTCACAATTTGTATGAATACAAAAAAAGACCCCGAACAGCCAAAGCAATCTTGAGAAAGAAAAATGGAGCTGGAGGAATTAGGCTCCCTGACTTCCGACTATACTACAAAGCTACAGTAATCAAGATAGTATGGTACTGACACAAAAACAAAAATATAGATCAATGGAACAGGATAGAAAGCTCAGAGATAAACCTACGCACATATGGTCAACTTATCTTTGACAAAGTAGGCAAGAATATACAATGGAGAAAAGACAGCCTCTTCAATAAGTGGTGCTGGGAAAACTGGACAAGAATGAAAGAATGAAATTAGAACACTCCCTAACACCATGTACAAAAAAAACTCAAAATGGATTAAAGAGCTAAATGTAAGGCCAGACATTATAAAACTCTTAGAGGAAAACATAAGCAGAACACTCTATGACATAAATCACAGCAAGATCCAAAATAAACAAATGGGACCTAATGAAACTTACAAGCTTTTGCACAGCAAAGGAAACCATAAACAAGATGAAAAGACAACCCTCAGAATGGGAGAAAATATTTGCAAATGAAGCAAATGATAAAGGATTAACCTCCAAAATTTATAAGCAGCTCATGCAGCTTAATATCAAAAAAGCAAAAAACCCAATCCAAAAATGGGTAGAAGACCTAAACAGACATTTCTCCAAAGAAGACATACAGATTGCCAACAAACACATGAAAGGATGCTCAACATCACTAATCATTAGAGAAATGCAAATCAAAACAGCAGTCAGAATGGCCACCAACAAAAAATCTACCAAAAATAAATGCTGGAGAGGGTGTGGATAAAAGGGAACCCTCTTGCACTGTTGGTGGGAATGTAAATTGATAGAGCTACTATGGAGAACAGTATGGCAGTTCCTTCACAAACTAAAAATAGAACTACCATATGACCCAGCAATCCCACTACTGGGCATATACCCAGAGAAAACCATAATTGCAAAAGAGTCATGTACAACAATGTTCATTTCAGCACTATTTACAATAGCCAGGACATGGAAGCAACCGAAGTGTCCATCAACAGATGAATGGATAAAGAAGATATGGCACATTTATACAATGGAATATTACTCAGCCATAATAAGAAACGAAATTGAATTATTTGTAGTGAGGTGGATGGACCTAGAGTCTGTCATACAGAGTGAAGTAAGTTAGAAAGAGAAAAACAAATACTGCATGCTAATACATATATATGGAATCTAAAGAAAAAATGGTTCTCCAGAACCTAGGGGAAGAACAGGAATAAAGACACAGATGTAGAGAATGGTCTTGAGGACACTGAGAGGGGGAAGGGTAAGCTGGGAAACAGTGAGAGAGTGGCATTGACATCTATATCTATATCTATCTATATATATATATTACCATATGTAAAATAGATAGCTAGTAGGAAGCAGCTGCATAGCACAGGGAGATCAGCGTTGTGCTTTTTGACCACCTAGAGAGGTGGGATTGAGAGGGTGGGAGCGAGATACAAGAGGGAGGGTATATGGGGATATATGTATATGTATAGGTGATTCACTTTTTTGTACAGCAGGAACTAATACAGCAATGTAAAACAATTATACTGCAATAAAGATGTTAAAAAGGGCAAAAAAAGATGCAGTGCAATCCCTATCAAAATTCCAATGACATTTTTCACAGAAATAGAGCAAACAATTTTAAAATTTGTATGGACCCACAAAAGACTCCGAATAGCCAAAATAATCTTGAGAAAGAATGAAGTTAGAGGTATCACACTTCCTGATTTCAAACTATATTACAAAGCTATAGTTATCAAAGCAGTATGGTATTGTCATAAAAACAGACATGTAGATCAATGAAACAGAATAGAGAACCCAGAAATAAACCCATGTACATATGGTCAATTAAGTTATGTAAAGGAGTTTAAGAATATACAAAGGGAAACAGCAGTCTCTTCAATAAATGATGTTGGGAAGCTGGACAATGGCATGCTGAAGAACAAAACCAGACCACTATCTTAGACCATACACAAAAATCAACTCAAAATGTATTAAAGACTGGAATATAAGCCTGAAACCATAAAACTCCAGCAAGAAACCATATGGGGTAAACTCCTAAACACTGGTCTTGGCAATGACTTTTTTTTAATTTGACAAATTAAAAAATGCAAATGCAAAGACAACAAAAGAGAAAAAGAGGAAAAAAATGGAGCTACATTAAACTAAAAAGCTCCTGCACAGCAAAGGAAACCATGAACAAATGAAAAGTCAATCTACACAATGGGAGAAGATATTTGTAAATCATGTATCATGATATATTATATATAATCATATATACATAAGGGGTTAATATCCAAAATATATGAAGAGTTTATACAAGCCAACAGCAAAAAAAAAATAAATCTGTTTAAAATGTCATCAAAGGACTTATACATTTTTCCACAGAAGACACACATATGGCCAGCAGATACATGAAAGGTACTAAACCTCACTAATTAGGGAAATCAAGTCAAAATCACAATGAGATATCACCTCATACCATCAGCATGGCTGTCATCAAAAAAATAAGAAATAAGTGTTGATGAAGATATGGAGAGAAGGGAATCCTTGTGCGCTGTTGGTAGGAATGTAAACTGGTACAACCACTATGGAAAACAGAATGGAGTTTCCTCAAAAAATTAAAAATAGAACTGCTATATAATCTAGCAATTCTACTTCTGGGTATATATCCAAAGGAAATGAAATCACTATCTTGAAAAGATATCTGCACCTCCATGTTCAATTTAGCATTATTAACAATAGCCAAGATATTGAAACACCTTAAGTGCCTATAGAAGGATGAATAAAGAAAGTATGATGTGTGTGTGTATGTATATATACATATATATATGAATATTATTCAACTATAAAAAGAAGAAATCCTGCCATTTGCAAAAACATGGATGAACTTTGATGGCATTAAGCTAAGTGAAATAGGTCAGATAGAGAAAGACAAATACGTGCTTATATGTGGGATCTAAAAAAAACCAAACTCTTAGGTACAGAGAGCAGATTGGTGGTTGCCAGAGTGAGCGGTGTGGGGTGGGGGAAATGGGTGAAGGGGGTCAAAAGGTAAAAACTTCCAGTTAAGATTTAAGTTAAGGGGATGTAACATATAGCACGGTGACTGTAGTTAACAATACTGTATTCTATATTTGAAATTATACCCAAGAAAAAAAGAGTGTAATGATGCGAGGCGATAGACGTCAATTAAACTTATGGTAATTATTTTGCAATATATACACATATCAAACCAATATGTTCTACATCTTGGACTAATACAATGTTGTGTGTCAATTATTTCTCTATAAAACTGGGGGGAAATGAACTATGGTGATTAAAACAAACATATCCTCAGTGGAAGATCTACTGGGAAGTAGCCTAAGTAGAATGGCCAGGGGAGATTGTTATCTCAGAAGTCAAGGAGAAGAGATTTCCAGGAGTTCACTATACTGAAGAAAAGCACAATAAGGTATGAAGAAGAACCACTTCAAGTTACACTTACTGTTTTTGGCAACTTTTGAAACAATAGTTTCAGTCCTTTCCTGAAATTGGAGCCAGGGCAATGCAGGCATAGCATAACAATCACTCTCTGGAGAAATGTGGCATGAAAGGAAGAAATAATGTAGGGCTGTGGAGACTTAGGGAGATGGACTCAAATGAAGGGAAAAAGTTATATTTACAGGCTGGAACCAAGACACTGAGAGGAAAGAGGAGGTAACAGATGGAGAGACGCCAAGCAGAGACAGGAAGAAGGGGTTTGAAGCACAGCTGTAACCTCAAAGCCGAGAAGGCATATTCCTTTCCCCAAGCCTAAAAAAAATTTTTTAAAGGCAGAAATCTAATCAGTTCATAACCATGTCTATTTTCTAGTTTAGAGTTTTCTAAATCTGGCTAAGCATTTGGACCACATGAAGAATTTTTAAAATGCAGATTTCCAGGCCAAACCCTTAAAGTTCAAGGTGTGACTTAGGAATCTCTTTAAAGAAGTTGCCAAGGTGATTTTGGTAGTCAGTCCTTCCCTCTCAATACTCTACCTTTAACACTTTCTCTCAAATCAAATAAACTATTGCTTAGAAAACTTGCACACCCTTTTTTGTAAATATATAAAAAGCATTGGGAAATTGTCCAAGTTTAAGAAAGTTTGATTAAAGCTCCACAATCAACTTGATATACCCTGCATCTGTGGAATACCTGAATAGACAAGGAATGATCCCAAATTGAAGAGGTGGAATTTAGGAGCGAGATCTATGATTTTTTTCCCTTTTCCTCTTTTTGTGAATGTGTACGTGTATGCTTCTGTGTGAGATCTTGTCTGTATACTCTTGCTTCCACCATTTGTCCTAGGGCTCTATCTGTCCATGGTTTTTTAAAAAAATTTTTTTTCTCAATAATTAATTTTAATTGTAATAACTTTATTATACTTTACCTTCGTTCTTTCTTTCTTTCTTTCCTTCCTTCCTTCCCTCCTTTAGACAATGAATCACCCCAAATTGAGGAGGTGGTCTCTGAGAGCAAGATTTATGATTTTTCCCCCTTTACCTCTTTTTGTGAAGGTGTATGTGTATGCTTCTGTGTAAGATTTTCTCTGTATAGCTTTGCTTCCAACATTTGTCCTAAGGTTCTATCCGTCCCGTTTTTTTTTTTTCTAAATATTTTTTAATTCAATAACTATATTATACTTTATTTTATTTTTACTGTATCTTCTTTCTTTCTGTCTTTTTTCCTTCTTTCCCTCCTTCCTTCCTTCCTTCCTACCTCCCTCCCTCCCTCCTTTCTTTCCTTCTTTGCTTCTTTCTTCCTTCCTTCCTTTCCTCCTTTCCTTCTTTCTTTCCTCATACTTCTACTAATTCTCTCTACTTTTTCTCCCTTTTATTCTGAGCCGTGTGGATGAAAGGCTCTTGGTGCTCCAGCCAGGAGTCAGGGCTCTGCCTCTGAGGTAGGAGAGCCAACTTCAGGACACTGGTCAACAAGAGACCTCCCAGCTCCACATAATATTAAACGGCGGAAATCCCCCAGAGACCTCCATCTTAACACCAGCACCCAGCTTCACTCAACGACCAGCAAGCCACAGTGCTAGACAACCTATGCCAAACAACTAGCAAAACAGGAACACAACCCCACCCATTAGCAGAGAGGCTGCCTAAAATCATAATAAGGCCACAGACACCCCAAAACACACCACCAGACGTGAACCTGCCCACTAGAGAGACAAGATCCAGCCTCATCCACCACAACACAGGCACTAGTCCCCTCCACCAGGAAGCCTACACAACCCACTGAAACAACCTTAGCCACTGGAGACAGACATCAAAAACAACGGGAACTACGAACGTGCAGCCTGCAAAAAGGAGACCCCAAACACAGTAAGATAAGCAAAATGAGAAGACAGAAAAACACACAGCAGGTGAAGGAGCAAGATAAAAATGCACCAGACCTAACACATGAAGAGGAAATAGTCAGTCTACCTGAAAAAGAATTCAGAATAATGATAGTAAGGATGATCCGAAATCTTGGAAGTAGAATGGACAAAATGCAAGAAACAGTTAACAAGGACCTAGAAGAAATAAAGATGAAACAAGCAATGATGAACAACGCAATAAATGAAATTAAAAGTACTCTAGATGGGATCAATAGCAGAATAACTGAGGCAGAAGAATGGATAAGTGACCTGGAAGATAAAATAGTGGAAATAACTACTGCAGAGCAGAATAAAGAAAAAAGAATGAAAAGAACTGAGGACAGTCTCAGAGACCTCTGGGACAACATTAAACGCACCAACATTCGAATTATAGGGGTTCCAGAAGAAGAAGAGAAAAAGAAAGGGACTGAGAAAATATTTGAGGAGATTATAGTTGAAAACTTCCCTAATATGGGAAAGGAAATAGTTAATCAAGTCCAGGAAGCACAGAGAGTCCCATACAGGATAAATACAAGGAGAAATACGCCAAGACACATATTAATTAAACTGTCAAAAATTAAATACAAAGAAAACATATTAAAAGCAGCAAGGGAAAAACAACAAATAACACACAAGGGAATCCCCATAAGGTTAACAGCTGATCTCTCAGCAGAAACCCTACAAGCCAGAAGGGAGTGGCAGGACATACTGAAAGTGATGAAGGAGAAAAACCTGCAACCAAGACTACTCTACCCAGCAAGGATCTCATTCAGATTTGATGGAGAAATTAAAACCTTTACAGACAAGCAAAAGCTGAGAGAGTTCAGCACCACCAAACCAGCTTTACAACAAATGCTAAAGGAACTTCTCTAGACGAGGAACACAAGAGAAGGAAAAGATCTATAATAACGAACCCAAAACAATATAGAAAATGGGAATAGGAACATACATATCGATAATTACCTTAAATGTAAATGGACTAAATGCTCCCACCAAAAGACACAGATTGGCTGAATGGATACAAAAACAAGACCCTTATATATGCTGTCTACAAGAGACCCACTTCAGACCTAGAGACACATACAGACTGAAAATAAGGGGATGGAAAAAGATATTCCATGCAAATGGAAACCAAAAGAAAGCTGGAGTAGCAATTCTCATATCAGACAAAATAGACTTTAAAATAAGGACTATTACAAGAGACAAAGAAGGACACTACATAATGATCAAGGGATCGATCCAAGAAGAAGATATAACAATTGTAAATATTTATGCACCCAACATAGGAGCACCTCAATACATAAGGCAAATACTAACAGCCATAAAAGGGGAGATCGACAGTAACACATTCATAGTAGGGGACTTTAACACCCCACTTTCACCCATGGACAGATCATCCAAAATGAAAATAAATAAGGAAACACAAGCTTTAAATGATACGTTAAACAAGATGGACTTAATTGATATTTATAGGACACTCCATCCAAAAACAACAGAATACACATTTTTCTCAAGTGCTCATGGAACATTCTCCAGGATAGATCATATCTTGGGTCACAAATCAAGCCTTGGTAAATTTAAGAAAATTGAAATTGTATCAAGTATGTTTTCTGACCACAACGCCATGAGACTAGATATCAATTACAGGAAAAGATCTGTAAAAAATACAAACACATGGAGGCTAAACAATACACTACTTAATAATGAAGTGATCAAAGAAGAAATCAAAGAGGAAATAAAAAAATACCTAGAAACAAATGACAATGGAGACACAACGACCCAAAACCTATGGGATGCAGCAAAAGCAGTTCTAAGGGGGAAGTTTATAGCAATATAAGCCCACCTTAAGAAGCAGGAAACATCTCGAATAAACAACCTAACCTTGCACCTCAAGCAATTAGAGAAAGAAGAACAAAAAAACCCCAAAGCTAGCAGAAGGAAAGAAATCATAAAAATCAGATCAGAAATAAATGAAAAAGAAATGAAGGAAACGATAGCAAAGATCAATAAAACTAAAAGCTGGTTCTTTGAGAAGATAAACAAAATAGATAAACCACTAGCCAGACTCATCAAGAAAAAAAGGGAGAAGACTCAAATCAATAGAATTAGAAATGAAAAAGGAGAAGTAACAACTGACACTGCAGAAATAAAAAAAATCATGAGAGATTACTACAAGCAACTCTATGCCAATAAAATGGACAATCTGGAAGAAATGGACAAATTCTTACAAATGCACAACATGCCAAGACTGAATCAGGAAGAAATAGAAAATATGAACAGACCAATCACAAGCACTGAAATTGAAACTGTGATTAAAAATCTTCCAACAAACAAAAGCCCAGGACCAGATTGCTTCACAGGTGAATTCTATCAAACGTTTAGAGAAGAGCTAACACCTACCCTTCTCAAACTCTTCCAAAATATCGCAGAGGGAGGAACACTCCCAAATTCCTTCTACGAGGCCACCATCACCTTGATACCAAAACCAGACAAGGATGTCACAAAGAAAGAAAACTACAGGCCAATATCACTGATGAACATAGATGCAAAGATCCTCAACAAAATACTAGCAAACAGAATCCAACAGCACATTAAAAGGATCATACCATGATCAAGTGGGGTTTATTCCAGGAATGCAAGGATTCTTCAATATATGCAAATCTATCAATGTGATAAACCATATTAACAAATTGAAGGAGAAAAACCATATGATCATCTCAATAGATGCAGAGAAAGCTTTCGACAAAATTCAACACCGATTTATGATAAAAACCCTGCAGAAAGTAGGCATAGAGGGAACTTTCCTCAACATAATAAAGGCCATATATGACAAGCCCACAGCCAACATCATCCTCAATGGTGAAAAACTGAAAGCATTTCCACTAAGATCAGGAACAAGACGAGGTTGCCCACTCTCACCACTCTTATTCAACATAGTTTTGGAAGTTTTAGCCACAGCAATCAGAGAAGAAAAGGAAAAAAAAGGAATCCAAATCGGAAAAGAAGAAGTAAAGCTGTCACTGTTTGCAGATGACATGATACTATACATAGAGAATCCTAAAGATGCTACCAGAAAACTACTAGAGCTAATCAATGAATTTGGTAAAGTAGCAGGATACAAAGTTAATGCACAGAAATCTCTGGCATTCCTATATACTAATGATGAAAAATCTGAAAGTGAAATCAAGAAAACACTCCCATTTACGATTGCAACAAAAAGAATAAAATATCTAGGAATAAACCTACCTAAGGAGATGAAAGACCTGTATGCAGAAAATTATAAGACACTGATGAAAGAAATTAAAGATGATACAAATAGATGGAGAGATATACCATGTTCTTGGATGGGAAGAATCAACATTGTGAAAATGACTCTACTACCCAAAGCAATCTACAGATTCAATGCAATCCCTATCAAACTACCACTGGCATTTTTCACAGAACTAGAACAAAAAATTTCGCAATTTGTATGGAAACACAAAAGACCCCGAATAGCCAAAGCAACCTTGAGAACGAAAAAAGGAGCTGGAGGAATCAGGCTCCCTGACTTCAGACTATACTACAAAGCTACAGTAATCAAGACAGTATGGTACTGGCACAAAAACAGAAAGATAGATCAATGGAACAGGATAGAAAGCCCAGAGATAAACCCATGCACATATGGGCACCTTATCTTTCATAAAGGTGGCAGGAATGTACAGTGGAGAAAGGACAGCCTCTTCAATAAATGGTGCTGGGAAAACTGGACAGGTACATGTAAAAGTATGAGATTAGATCACTCCCTAACACCATACACAAAAATAAGCTCAAAATGGATTAAAGACCTAAATGTAAGGCCAGAAACTATCAAACTCTTAGAGGAAAACATAGCCAGAACACTCTATGACATAAATCACAGCAAGATCCTTTCTGACCCACCTCCTAGAGTAATGGAAATAAAAACAAAAATAAACAAATGGGACCTAATGAAACTTCAAAGCTTTTGCACAGCAAAGGAAACCATAATCAAGACCAAAAGACAACCCTCAGAATGGGAGAAAATATTTGCAAATGAAGCAAATGACAAAGGATTAATCTCCAAAATTTACAAGCAGCTCATGCAGCTCAATAACAAAAAAACAAACAACCCAATACAAAAATGGGCAGAAGACCTAAACAGACATTTCTCCAAAGAAGATATACAGAATGCCAACAAACACATGAAAGAATGCTCAACATCATTAATCATTAGAGAAATGCAAATCAAAACTACAATGAGATATCATCTCACACCAGTCAGAATGGCCATCATCAAAAAATCTACAAACAATAAATGCTGGAGAGGGTGTGGAGAAAAGGGAACACTCTTGCACTGCTGGTGGGAATGTGAATTGGTTCAGCCACTATGGAGAACAGTATGGAGGTTCCTTAAAAAACTACAAATAGAATTACCATATGACCCAGCAATCCCACTACTGGGCATATACCCTGAGGAAACCAAAATTCAAAAAGAGTCATGTACCAAAATGTTCATTGCAGCTCTATTTACAATAGCCCGGAGATGGAAACAACCTAAGCGCCCATCATCGGATGAATGGATAAAGAAGATGTGGCACATATATACAATGGAATATTACTCAGCCTTAAAAAGAAATGAAATTGAGCTATTTGTAATGAGATGGATAGACCTAGAGTCTGTCATACAGAGTGAAGTAAGTCAGAAAGAAAAAGACAAATACCGTATGCTAACACATATATATGGAATTTAAGGGGAAAAAAAATGTCATGAAGAACCTAGGGGTAAGACAGGAATAAAGACAGAGACCTACTGGAGAACGGACTTGAGGATATGGGGAGGGGGAAGGGTAAGCTTTGACAGGGCGAGAGAGAGTCATGGACATATACACACTAACAAACGTAGTAAGGTAGATAGCTAGGGGGAAGCAGCCGCAAGGCACAGGGATATTAGCTCGGTGCTTTGTGACAGCCTGGAGGGGTGGGATAGGGAGAGTGGGAGGGAGGGAGACGCAAGAGGGAAGACATATGGGAACATATGTATATGTATAACTGATTCACTTTGTTATAAAGCAGAAACTAACACACCATTGTAAAGCAATTATACCCCAATAAAGATGTTTAAAAAAAAAAAAAAAAGGTTTGATATGACTAGAAATGTTTCAATCTTTTCAAAAAATGAAAAGAAAAATTCAGAGAAATAAAATGGTTACTTTGGAGAGTAGGAAAAATGATGGGTTTGGAGCATGTTTATACCTTTCTTTTTATGCAATGAAATGCATTATTAAGCATAATTCTGAACCTAGCATGCCTCATAAAATCCTTGATCTTTCTACTATTTCTAAAATTCAATCTTGAGGGCTTATTTCAAATATCACTTTGCTTTGAGAATTCAGTCTCTGTCATCAGACAGGCAGTATAAGAAAGGCAAGAAGAAACATTCCAGAAAATTTTTCAATACAGTGGAGAAAGCTTTATTAGTGAAAAATGAATTCTTCCCTTTTTCCTTTTTTTTTTCTTAAAATCAATATTGTATTTTCATCAAAATCCATTCAAGTGCTTGATATGGACATGAGGGGAAAATCAATTGTTTTGGAGTTTATATATATTTATGTTATTGGAAAGAGCAGAAATTACAAAAATTAAGCAAAATGTTAATTATAAGTGAAAAAAGAGGGAGGTTATTATGTGGAACCAAGACACATGGGATCTATTCCAACATTCTGAGGTACTATTAGCAATTATATGATGTTCTGTATTTTGTATGTGAGTTAGGGGAGGGAAAATAAATACTTTGTAGAAACATTTTGGACTTTGCATACATTTTATATCACCTATATCCAATATAATCTCTTCCATTCCACTGATTAATTTAACCATTCAAAAATATGGCTGGGTAGTGATCCTATATTTTAAAAAATCAGACTCAAAGAAAATCCATACAAATTTAAACATAATCACATATAAAAGTCTGCATACATGTGCTGAGCAATATATTCCCTCAATGGCCTGCTTATCCCCCTTCAGGGCCAGTACATGAACCTGTTTCACTGGTTTGCCTCATAAAATATCTCATTTTACTAAGATTTCTAAAACTCAATTTTGCAAGCTTATTTCAAATATTCTTGTTGCCATTGAGAACTTTGTCTTTGTCATCATGCAGGCAGCGTCCTTGTTTGTTTAGGCAGGTAATAATTATACATACAAGACATAACATTCAAAAGGTAAAATGGCATCTCCAGTGAAAAGTCTGTCTTCCTCCTACCTCAACTCCCAGCCACACAGCTCACTTCTGGTAGGGCATATATTATTTCCAGTTTCACGTGTATCTTTCCAAGAATATTCTTATATTAACTAACAAACTCATGAATATATTTTTTTCTTTTTTAATCAAAAAGTAGCATACTGTACAGGTTATTCTATATGTTGCTGAGTTAATGACAATGTATCTTGGACATCTTTCTTATCCATACATATAGTGTTGTCTCATTATATATAGTGTTGTCTCACTATTTTATTATTGGGTTTTCTACCAAATGAACGTACCGTAATTTATTTATAAAAGCCCTACTCAATGAGTATAACTGTTAAGACAGGCTACCTTCAAACTAACTGAAAGGTAATTTTACGTATAAAGAAGTCCCACATGAGTGCGCTCATCTCTAACTACTCCTCTTAAGTCCAAGCAATCTCCTCTCCAATTCATTGCTATCAGATGACATCCCATTCTCAGTATATAGTCTCATGTTTGAAACCTGGGTTTAAATCTGTACTGTGAGGCTGTATCTTGTAGCAGCAGAGAATCGGGAGATGTGAGTTTTTGCTTGGATCCACCGTTGACTAGATGTGCTACTGAACTTAAATAAGTTGCTTAGATTTCTAAGCTAGAGTTCCCTCATGTATAAATTAGGGATAGAAATAATTATACTTTCTCAACGGATTGTTTGTGAAGACTGAATAACCTAATATATATAATGCCTTTAGCCCCTTGCCTGGCACATAACTAGTATCCCCCAAAGTGGTAGCTCTCATTCCAAGGGACACTTAGATAATTATGCTTTAGCATACCAAAGGGGTGAAGGATTCTTAGTCATTTACCATGTACCAGCATTTCCTTTACCCTTAACCATATAGAACTGATTACCTATTATTAGGAGAGAATGACACCATTTTGAAGGACTAGGTCTTTCTATTTCCAGGTAATATTATATGATATTATGACAAGGGAAAGAGGATAAATGCATGAGATACTCTTTAGACTTTATATCTTTTCCTATGTCAGGGAAATTTTCCATGCTTGTTTATTTGCCAGAAGCTCAAATGAAGAAGAGAAAGGTGAAACTGTATGTCATCATTGCCAGTCACATTGGTTTACCTTGAGGGAGAGAAGTTCCTGTTTTCAGAGCTTGCCTGTGGGTGAACCTTTCCTTGACTGTGCTTCCTAAGATCAGAGAAGACATTGTGGGGAGTGTATTCAATTCTCCTTGGGCATAAAAACAGCTTCAACAGAGACCTCACCATCGTAGAAATCTGAAGAGCCAGTCAGGGTGAAACCTGATTGTTAATGCTATCTTGAACAGAAAATAAAGGGATTTGTAGAAACCCCTTTGGACTGACTGATGGCATCTTCTTAGAATTCTGAAATTTTTACTCATAAATGGAAGCTATTAATTAGTTCGAGATCTATAAGGAAGAAAAAAAATCATCCTTGATGCTTAATTTAAAAATTCTCCCAAAGCCTAACTTCTCTCATAATACTCTTCTACTAGCAGACATATTCCTACTTCCATTAGTTTTTCCTTCTCTTCCCTGGACCTGGAAAGACAACTTCCTTCCTCTCATATCATTATGTTAGGCCCTGCAATGCCCTGCGTGTGTTCCGTCTTCTTTACAATGCTGTTTTTGACCACTCCAGCCAATCTTTGACTTTCACTCTTCTGAACTGTCAACTGTCGTTCTTAGCCTTTTGTGCATACTGACCCTATTGAGAATCTTTAAAACCAGGAACCATCTCCAACTACTTAGCCATCTAGAAATGGCATATAAATATACACAAAACTAGTTTGGTACTTTGAGAACCCTCAAGACCTATCATTGAAATCCTAGGTTCTTAGCATTTTTCTCCAAATCAACCCACTTGGTACTGCCTTATATTGTTATTTAGCTGGTAAATGTAATGCATGTATTATCTCCCTCCTAGGTTAGTAAATTCTTGAGCACATGGGTAGTAAAATTCTTAACTTATTGGTATCATTCTCAGTGTTCTATAAATATCTCAAATAGAGGTGCCTCCCAGAAGGGAGGGGCATATCAGGAACAGCAATGGGTCATTGTGCAGTGATTCTCACCCTTGGCTGCACATTAGTATCACCTAGAAAGCTTTAAAAATACTGATGCCAAAGCCCTGCCACCGGTTCTTATTTATTTGGTCTTGGGTACAGCCTTGGCCTAGTAATTTTTTTAAAAGCTCCCAGGGTAATTCTAATAGGCAGACAATGTTGAGATCCACCAGTAGGTGATTAATAGTAAACTCTCCTGAATCAGACTGATTAGGTTTGAATCGAACTCTTACACATTGTAGCTGCATGATCTTAGCCAAGTTACTTAACTGCTCTGAGGCTCAGTTTACTCAACTGTAAAGTGAAGATAATGATAAATTTAGCCCTACAGGTTGTTCTGAGAATTAAAGGAGATAAATCTTGAAACATTTGACAGGGTCAGGCAAAGAGTAAGAACTCAATAGATATCAGATGCTACTATTACTTTAAATAATAAACATACACACACAGATACTTTGGTATACACCTCACAACAAAGACCTAAGTGCCTTACCCTCTTAGAAACAACACAGATGATTCCAATTTAATTATAAGTACCATCCTTCTAGCCATTATTCCCAGGAAGCTGTTTCCATGTTTTTGTGCTACAGCTCAGCTATATCATAAGATCCTGTTTCTAGGTGAGGCAGTAGAAACAGCAGAGAAAGCGCCAATGGAGAAAATAAGTGAAAGAAGCTGGGACAGGTACAATATAGACTGTAATGGTCTATCTGAGTTAGCATCCTTGACTTGATGATACCACAAAATGAACTTCAGCAGGTGTATTCACAGAGCATATGCCTTCATAGCACTCTCTGAGATTCCTTCTTTAAGCATTTTGCTGTGGGAGTTTGGCTTCAGGGGAGATTAATTCCTTGGGAACATTTTTGTGCAAATAATAATCCATGTATAACTGTTTTTCTCAGCTTCAAATGGTATTATATTTCAGGATAATTGCAAATTTGAACAGGCAAAGAAATAATATATTAAATACACACATCATTAGAAAAAACTGTGATCTTTGTTTCAGTTGGGTTGAATGATACTAGTTTCCTAATAGCTTTCTTTATAGATGCAATTTTAAAAATAAAATCAGGGACTTCCCTGGTGGTGCAGTAGATAAGAATCTGCCTGCCAATGCAGGGAACACAGGTTCAATCCCTGGTCCAGGAAATCTCACATGCTGCGGAGCAACTAAGCCTGTGCACCACAACTACTGAGCCTGTGTGCCTAGAGCCTGTGCTCTGCAGCAAGAGAAGCCACTGCAAGAAGCATGCGCACTGCAAAGAAGAGTAGCCCCTGCTCGCCACAACTAGAGAAAGCCTGTGCGCAGCGATGAAGACCCAACACAGCCAAAAATAAATAAAATTAAAACTTAAAAAAAAAATAAATAAATAATAAAACCAAGTATGGTTTTTAATCTTCTATCCCCTCCCCAAAAATCTTTAAAAAATACTCTAGGAAGTATCAGTGACGTGCTATGAATGAAAGAGCATGGCTTAGGAAAATTAGTCAATCATTCACAGCCTTAGTTTTTTCTGTTTAAAATGGTTAAGTGAGAGATGAGTGGGAAAGCATGTTATTATGAGAAAATTTAAATTTTGAAACTACGAAGTTCTGGTTTGATTCCCTGATCCATCCTTTACAAGCTATGTGACCCTTGAACTTTTGAAGGTCACATTGAACTTTTCAGGGCCTTGATAAGTGGTGGTAATTTAAAAGGAGGTAAAAGTATAAAACATTTAAAACAGTGCTTTGCAAAAAGTAGGAATTTGACAAATGTTAGCTTGTATTCTTCCTGACAAACATTCATTTAAGGTGAAATCAGATATTTCTCCACGATGCAAGTAAGGTATCCAGGAGAGACTTTAACGGATACATTTCTCTCAGAACACTCCTTCCCCAGCAGTAAAACTATAAACAACAACAACAAAAGTATATTCATTCATTTTAACTAAATGTAATGAAGGAGACACTGGATCCTGTGTACTGGGGAAGGAAAGAAATAAACACAATTAAAAACTAAATAATAATTTAATGATTTCAATGGAAAAAAGAGACTTGAACGCCACTAATAAGATATAGACAAAGTAACAAAACCCAAGATCTCCTGTTTCCTAATCCAGTGCTCTTTCCTCTGAGCTGTCCAATAAAGCATACATTGCGATTTTTATGGTGTTTCTGTATCATGTATTACATATTTATCAGCTCTCTGTATTTATGACAAATGATCTTTACATGATTCATTTTCCCTTCTCTCCAGGATTCCCTATCTGCTCCAGGCTGCCAGTTCCCCCGTCATCTTTGACATTGTGCCAGATTTCTTCAAGCTTAAATCTTCTTCCTATTCTCCATTAATTTATGACGTGCTTTGGGGAAATGTGCTGCTTTGTGCACAAAGACATATTTAAGTTATTGAAATGAATATCAAGGGGCATTGCTTATCCTATCCCTTTCTTACCTTACTTACCTTTCTTTTAAACCGTCTAGTTTCTCCCTTCCACATCTCCATTTCTATCTTCCTCTCTCTGTTCCTTTCTGACATCCATAAGAGAAAATTTAAATGATTTGAAGTGAATTAGCAACTACTTTGTTTGACAGGTCACATTGAATTCCCTTTTTCCTTGTATAATTTTGGCATATTAAATCAATTCTAGACTATAGTTTATTCTAGTCTCTTCTCTTTCTGCTTTGGAAGAGTCCAAACACAAAAGAAAATAATTTTATTACAAAGATGGAAATTATTACTACATGCAATGATCAACTATGGCTGTTTTGTTAAAAGCTTTATTAAAAATGAATAATACAGGGAAATTTTAACTTGTTTTTTGAGTATTCTACCATAAAATAACAAATCTGAGTAATAATCTAAATTATTCTAAGGATAAGTGGCCAAAGGTGGAGGCTTAAGAAGACCTTGAGCTCACCTCCACCATGTGTACACCAAAATTACAACTATTTGCAGAGCTACTATTGATGAGAAAGACTAAGACTAGAAAAGATCTTCTATAACTAAAGATGTAAAGAAGGAACTACAAGAAGATGGATATGAGGGGTGGAGACACAATATAGTCAAGACCCAATCCCTGAGTAAGTGAACCACAAATGGGAGGAGAATTACAATTGCAGAAGTTCTCCTCAAGGAACAAGGAGTCAGCCTCACAAAGAGCTCCCCATACTGGGAACTTTGCACCAGAAAGATGAACCCCCAAGAACACTTGGCTTTGAACGCTAATGGGGCTTATTTCCAGGAGAGTCAGAAGGCTGTGAAATAGGAACTACACTCTTAAAAGGGGCACACAAAAATCTCACATGTCCTGGGACCCAGGACAGAAGCAGTAATTTGAAAGAAGACTGGGACAAACCCACCTGCTGCTCTTGGACAGCCTCTGGAGAGACAAGAGGAAACCGGAGCTCATCCTGGGTATATAGACACTGGCCAAAGTCATTTTGGGGAGCTCATTCTACAATGAGGACACTGAGGCTGGCAAGTGCCCTTTTGGAATCCTCCATCTAGCCTATTAGCACTGGGATCTGGCCCCACTGACCAGCCTGTGGGCACCAGTACTGGGATGCCTCAGGCCAAGCAGGTAGCTAGGTGGGGACACAGCCTGAGATCCCCTGAGCCCTCAGCCACCCTGGAGCCCAGTCCAGTCCACCAGAGGGCCCAGAACCTGTCCCCTCATACTAGTTCACTGGCACTATCCCCAGGGCACCTGGAGCGACACAGCCAGCCACTGAGACCCCTCCTCACCCACCAGAGGGCTGGCACTATCTCCAGGATCAGCCTCACAAACCAGTGTGCAGGCACCAGCACCAGGACCATCTGGACCACAGCCAGGACAATCATCAGGCCAATACCAACTTTGGGATACCTTAGGCACCTCAGCCAGCTACCCATGATTCAACCCCACACACCAGTGAGCCAACACCAGCTTTGGGAAACCCAGGACCCTGCAGCCAGCCTTGTATGAAACTGGTCCTGCCCACCAAAGGATCAACTCCAGCTCCTAGACCCCCACGGCCCTGTAGCCAAGACCCCAGGACCTGGTCCACCAATCAGTGAGCTGGCAGTAGCCCCTGGACCCAAGAACCGCAACCCTGCCTACCAGCAGGCCAATACCTGCTCTAGGACAACTTGGACCACTCAGCCAGTCAACTAGAGACCCACCCTCACTCAACAGCAGGCTATGAGACAGCTATGAGACACCATGGACCCCACAGCTAGCAGGAACCACCCCACCAGCCAGCAGGTCAACAGTACACATGGGACCCTCAACCCCACAAACACTCACCCCAGAACTCAGTTCCACCCAACGGTGAGTCAGAAGTAGCCCTACTTGAGAAAACATTTGCAAATGATATGGCCAATAAACAATTAACGTCCAACATATATAAACAGCTCACACAACTCAACATCAAAAAAATAAACAACCCAATTAAAAAATGGGAGAAGAACTGAATAGACATTTTTCCAAAGACGAAATGTAGACATCCAACAGGCACATGAAAACACACTCAACGTTGCTAATTATCAGGTAAATGCAAATCAAAATAATCACGAGATATTACCTGACTCCTGTCAGAACGGCTTTCATCAAAAAGACCACAAATAACAACCACTGGCAAGGATGTGGAGAAAACAGAACACTGTTGGTGGGAATATAAATTGTTGCAGCCACGGTGGAAAACAGTATGGAAGTTTCTCAGAAAGTGAAAAATAGAACAACCATGTGGGAGACAACTTCAAGATGGCAGAGGATTAAGACGTGGAGATCACTTTCCTCCCCACAAATATATCAGAAACACATCTACATGTGGAACAACTCCTACACAACACCTACTGAATGCTGGCAGAAGACCTCAGACTTCCCAAAAGGCAAGAAACTCCCCTCATACATGGGTAGGGCAAAAGAAAAAACAGAGACAAAAGAATAGGGACAGTACCTGCACCTCTGAGAGGGAACTGTGAAGGAGGAAAAGTTTCCACACACTAGGAAGCCCCTACATGCAGAGAGGGGAGTGGCAGGGGGGAAGCTTTGGAGGCAGAGAGGAGAGCGCAGCAATAGGGGTGCAGAGGGCAAAGCGGAGAGATTCCCACACAGAGGACCAGTGCCAACCAGCACTCACCAGCCCGAGAGGCTTGTCTGTCCACCCCAGCAGGGGTGGGTGAGGGCTGGGAGCTGAGGCTTGTGCTTCGGAGGTCAGATCCCAGGGAGAGGACTGGGGTTGGCTGTGTGAACACAGCCTGAAGGGGGCTAGTGCACCACAGCTAACCAGGAGGGAGTCTGGGAAAATGTCAGGAACGGCATAAGAGGCAAGAGACCATCGTTTCGGGGGTCTTGAGGAGAGGGGATTCAGAGCACCGCATAAAAGAGCTCCAGAGGTGGGCGCAAGCTGCGGCTATCAGTGCAGACACCAGAGATGGACACAAAATACGAAGGCTGCTGCTGCAGCCAACAACAAGCCTGTGTGCAAGCACAGGTCACTATCCACACCTCCCCTCCCAGGAGCCTGTGCAGCCTGCCACTACCAGGGTCTCATGATCCAGGGACAACTTCCCCAGAAGAACACACAGTGTGCCTCAGGCTGTTGTAACATCACGTTGCCCTCTGCCACCGCAGGTTCCCTCCACATTCCATACCCTTCCCTCCGCCTGGCCTGACTGAGGCAGAGGCCCCTAATCAGCTGCTACTTTGACAGATGCCCTCAGGCGACTACACACGGAGGCGGGGCCAAATCCAAAGCTGAACCCCAGGAGCTGTGAGAACAAAGAAGAGAAAGGGAAATCATTCCCAGCAGCCTCAGGAGCAGCGGATTAACCCCACGATCAACTTGATGTACCCTGCATCTCTGGAATACCTGAATAGAAAATGAATCATCCCAAAATTGTGGCAGTGGACTTTGGGAGCAAATGTAGACTTGAGATTTGCTTTCTGCATCTAATCTGTTCTTGGTTTTATGTTTACTTTAGTTTAGTATTTAGAGTTTATTATCATTGGTAGATTTGTTTACTGAATTGGTTGCTCTCTTCCTGTTTTTCCTATGTATACATATGTATATATATTTTTCCTTTTTCTCTTTCTGTGAGTGTGTATGTGTATGCTTCTTTGTGTGATTTTTGTCTTGCTTTTACCTTTTGTCCTAGGGTTCTGCCTGTCCATTTTTTTATTATTTTTTTATTTTTTAAGACTATTTTTTATTTTAATAACTTTACCTTATTTTATTTTTTAAATTATTTCTTTTTTTCTCCCTTTTCTTCTGAGATGTGTGGCTGACACAGTCTTGATACTCCAGTCAGGTGTCAGGCCTGTGCCCCTGAGCTGGGAAAGCAGAGTTCAGGACATTGGTCCACCAGAGACATCCTTGCTCCATGTAATATCAAATGGTGAAAGATCTCCAACTCAATGCTAAGCCCCAGCTCCACTCAATGACCAGCAAGCTACAGTGCTGGACAACGTATGCCAAACAACTAGCAAGACAGGAACACAAAACTACCCATTAGCAGAGAAGCTGCCTAAAATCATAATAAGGTCACAGACATGCCAAAACACACCACTGGATGTGGTCTTGCCCACCAGAAAGCCAAGATCCAGCCTTATCCACCGGAACACAGGCACCAATGCCCTCCACCAGGAAGCCTACATAACCCACTGAACCAATAATAGCCACTGGGGGCAGAACAAACACAATGGGAACTACGAACCTGTAGCCTGCAAAAAGGAGAAAACAAACAGAGTAAGTTAAGCAAAATAAGAAGACAGAGAAACACACAGCAGATGAAGGAGCAAGGTTAAAAACCCACCATACCAAACAAATGAAGAGGAAATAGGCCGTCTACCTGAAAAAGAATTCAGAGAAGTGATAGTACAGATAATCCAAAATCTTGTAAGTAGAATGGAGAAAATACAAGAAACATTTAACAAGAAACTAGAAGAACTAAAGAGCAACCAAACAAGGATGAAAAACACAATAAATGAAATTAAAAATTCTCTAGAAGGAATCAATAGCAGAATAAATGAGGTAAAAGAACAGTTAAGTGCCCTGGAAGATAAAATAATGGAAATAACTACTGCAGAGCATAATAAAGAATAAAGAATGAAAAGAATAGAGGACAGTCTCAGAGAACTCTTGGACAACATTAAAGGCACAAACATTCAAATTATAGGGTTCCAGAAGAAGAGGAGAAAAAGAAATGGACTGAGAGAATATTTGAAGAGATTATAGTTGAAAAGTTCCCTAATATGGGAAAGGAAATAGTCAAATCCAGGAAGCAGAGAAACTCCCATACAGGAGAAATCCAAGGAGAAATACGCCAAGACATGTTAATCAAAATATCAAAACTTAAATACAAAGAAAAAATATTAAAGGCAGCAAGGGGAAAACAATGAATAACATACAAGGGAATCCCCAAAAGGTTAGCAGCTGATCTTTCAGCAGAAACTCTGCAAGCCAGAAGGGAGTGGCAGGACATATTTAAAGTGATGAAAGGGAAAAAACCTACAACCAAGATTACTCTACCCTGCAAGGACCTCATTCAGATTCGAAAGAGAAATTAAAACCTTCACAGAAAAGCAAAAGCTAAGAGATTTCAGCACCACTAAACAAGCTTCACAACAAATGCTAAAGGAACTTCTCTAGGCAGGAAACACAAGAGAAGGAAAAGACCTATAATAACAAATCCAAAGCAATTAAGAAAATGGAAAAAGGAACATACATATCGATAACTACCTTAAATGTAAATGGATTAAATATTCCAACCGAAAGACATACACTGGCTGAACGGATACAAAAACAAGGCCTGTATATGTGCTGTCTATAAGAGACCCACTTCAGACCTAGGGAAACATATAGATTGAAAGTGAGGTGATGGAAAAAGATATTCCATGTAAATGGAAATGAAAAGAAAGCTGGGATGGAAATAGATATTACATGTAAATAGAAATGAAAAGAAAGCTGGAATAGCAATTCTCATATAAGTCAAAATAGACTTTAAAATAAAGACTATCACAAGAGACAAAGAGGGACATTACCTAATAATCAAGGGATTAATCCAAGAAGAATATATAACAATTGTAAATATTTATGCACCCAACATAGAAGCACCTCAATACATAAGGCAAATACTAACAGCCATAAAAGGGGAAATCAACAGTAACACAATCATATTAGGGGACTTTAACACCCCACTTTCATCAATGGACAGATCATCTAAACTGAAAATAAATAAGGAAACACAAGGTTTAAATGATACATTAAACAACATGGACTTAATTGATATTTATAGGACATTCCATACCAAAACAACAGAATACATTTTCTTCTCAAGTGCTCATAGAAAATTCTCCAGGATAGATCATATCTTAGGTCACAAATCAAGCCTTGGTAAATTTAAGAAAATTGAAATTGTATCACGTATGTTTTCCAACAACAGTGCTATGAGAATAGATATCAATTACAGGAAATAATCTGTAAAATATACAAACACATGGAAGCTAAACAATACACTATATAATAACAAAGAGATCACTGAAGAAATCAAAGAGGAAATAAAAAAAAAAAAACCTAGAAAAAAATGACAATGAAAACACACAGACCCAAAACTGATGGGATACAGCAAAAACAGTTCTAAGAGTGGAATTTACAGCAATACAATCCTACCTCAAGAAACATGAAACATCTCAAATAAAAAAAACCTAACCTTACACCTAAAGCAATTAGAGAAAGAACAACAAAAAAAACCCCGCAAAAGTTAGCAGAAGGAAAGAAATCATATTGATCAGTTGAGAAATAAATGAAAAAGAAATGAGGAAACAATAACAAAGATTAATAAAACTAAAAGCTGGTTCTTTGAGAAGATAAACAAAATTGATAAACCATTAGACAGACTCATCAAGAAAAAAAGGGAGAAGACTCAAATCAATAGAATTAGAAATGAAAAAGGAGAAGAAACAACTGAAACTCCAGAAGTACAAAGGACCATGAGTGATCACTACAGCAACTATATGGCAATAAAATGGACAACCTGGAAAAAATGGACAAATGCTTAGAAAATTGCAACCTTCCAAGCCTGAAGCAGGAAGAAACAGAAAATATAAACAGACAAATGACAAACACTGAAGTTGAGACTGTGTTTAAAAATCTTAGAGCAAACAAAAGCCCAGGACCAGGTGGTTTCACAGAATTCTGTCAAACATTTAGAGAAGAGTTAACAACTACCCTTCTCAAACTCTTCCAAAATATAGCAGAGGGAGGAACACTCCCAAACTCATTCTACAAGTCCACAATTACCCTGACAATAAAACCAGACAAAGATGTCACAAAGAAAGAAAACTACAGGCCAATATCACTGATGAACATAGATGCAAAAATCCTCAACAAAATACTAGCAAACAGACTCCAATAGCCTATTAAAAGGACCATACAACATTATCAAGTGTGTTTTATCCCAGGAATGCAAGGATACTTCCATATAGGCAAATCAATCAATGTGATACATCGTATTAACAAATTGAAGGAATGAAACCAAATGAGCATCTCAATAGCTGCAGAAAAAGCTTTCGACAAAATTCAACACCCATTTATTATAAAAACCCTCCAGAAAGTAGGCATCGAGGGAACTTACCTCAACATAATAAAGGCCATATATGACAAATCCACAGCCAACATCATTCTCAGTGGTGAAAAACTGAAACCATTTCCTCTAAGATCAGGAAGAGGACCTCCACTCTCACCACTGTTATTCAGCATAGTATGGGAAGTTTTAGTGACAGCAATCAGAGAAGAGAAAGAAATAAATGGAATCCAAATTGGAAAAGAAGTAAAGCTGTCACTGTTTGCAGATGACATGATACTATAAATAGAGAATCCTAATGATGCGACTAGAAATTACTAGAGCTAATCAATGGATTTGGTAAAGTAGCAGGATACAAAATTAATGCACAGAAATCTCTTGTATTCATATATACTAATGATGAAAAATTTGAAAGAGACATTAAGGAATCAGCCCCTTTTATCATTGCAACAAAAAGAATAAAATACATAGGAATAAAGCTATCTAAGGATACAAAAGACCTGTATGCAAAAAATGATAAGACACTAATGAAAGTAATTAAAAATGATAGAAACAGATGGAGAGACATACCATGTTCTTGGATTGGAAGAATCAACATTGTGAAAATGACTATAATACCCAAAGCAATCTACAGATTTAGTGCTATCCCTATCAAACTACCAATGGTAATTTTCACAGAACTAGAGCAAAAAATTTCAGAATTACAATGGAAACACAAAAGACCCCGAATAGCCAAAGCAATCATGAGAAAGAAAAATGGAGCAGGAGGAATCAGGCTACCTGACTTCAGCCTATACTACAAATCTACAGTAATCAAGACGGTATGGTACTGTCACAAAAACAGAAATATAGATCAATGGAACAGGACAGAAAGCCCAGAGATAAGCCCATGCACATATGGTCAACTTATGTTTGATAAAGGAGGCAAGAATATACAATGGAGAAAAGACAGCCTCTTCAATAAGTGGTGCTGGGAAAACTGGACAGGTACATGTAAAAGATGAAATTAGAATACTCCTTAACACCATGTACAAAAATAAAGTCAAAATGGATTAAAGACCTAAATGTAAGGCCAGACACTATAAAACTCTTAGAGAAAAACATAGGCAGAACACTCTATGACATAAATCACAGCAAGATCCTTTTTGACCCACCTCCTAGAGAAATGGAAATGGAAACGAAAATAAACAAATGGGACCTAATGAAACTTCAAAGCTTTTGCACAGCAAAGGTATCCAAAAATAAGATGAAAAGACAACCCTCAGAATGGGAGAAAATATTTGCCAAGGAAGCACAACTGACAGAGAATTAATCTCCAAAATTTACAATCAGCTTATGCAGCTCAGAAAAAAAAAAAACCCACAACAACAACAATGTAATCTAACAATGGGCAGAAGACCTAAATAGACGTTTCTCCAAAGAAGACATACAGATTGCCAACAAACACATGAAAGGATGCTCAACGTCACTAATCGTTAGAGAAATGCAAATCAAAACTACGAGGTATCACCTCACCCCAGTCAGAATGCCCATCAACAAAAATCTACAAACAATCAGTGCTGGAGAGGGTGTGGAGAAAAGGGAATCCTCATGCATTGTTAGTGGTAATATAAATTGATACAGCCACTATGGTGAACAGTATGGAGGTTCCTCAGAAAACTAAAAATAGAACTACCATATGACACAGCAATCCCACTACTGGGCAAACCATCATTCAAAAATAGTCATTACCACAATGTTCATTGCAGCTCTGTTTACAATAGCCAGGACGAGTAAGCATCCTAAGTTTCCACTGACAGATGGATGGATAAAGAAGATATGGCACATATATACAATGGAATATTACTCAGCCATAAGAAGAAATGAAATTGAGTTATTTGTAGTGAGGTGGATGGGCCTAGAGTCTGTCAAACAGAGTGAAGTAAGTCAGAAACAGAAGAATAAATATTGTATGCTAACACATATATATGGATTCCAAAAAAAAAAGTTTCTGAAAAACCTAATGGCAGGACAGGAATAAAGATGTGGATGTAGATAATGGACTTGAGGGCACAGGGATGGGGAAGGGTAAACTGGGACGAAGGGAGAGACTGGCATCGACATACATACACTGAGAAATATAATATAGATAGCTAGTGGGAAACAGCCACATTGCACAGAGAGATCAGTTCGCTGTTTTTCGACCAGCTGAGGGGGTGGGATTGGGAAGATGGGAAGAAGTCGCAAGGAGGAGGAGATATGGGTATATACGTACATGTATAGCTGATTCACTTTGTTATAAAGCAGAAACTAACACACCATTGTAAAGCAATTGTATTCCAATAAAGATGCTTAATGAAAAAGAGAGAATAACCATATGATGCAGCAATTCCACTCCTATTTATACATCTGAAAAAAACAAAAACACTAATTCAGGAAGATACATGCAGCTCAATGTTCATAGCAGCATTACTTACAATTTCTAAGATACAGAAGCAACATAAGTGTCCATTAACAGATGAATGGGTAAATAAGATGGGACAGGAGAGAGGGGGAAGATGGCGGAAGAGTAAGACGCGGAGATCACCTTCCTCCCCACAGATACATCAGAAATACATCTACATGTGGAACAACTCCTACAGAACACCTACTGAACGCTGGCAGAAGCCCTCAGACCTCCCAAAAGGCAAGAAACTCCCCACGTACCTGGGTAGGGCAAAAGAAAAAAATGAAAAACAGAGACAAAAGGATAGGGACAGGACCCGCACCAGTGGGAGGGTGCTGTGAAGCAGGAAATATTTCCACACACTAGGAAGTCGCTTCGCGGGCGGAGACTGCGGGTGGCGGAGGGCGGAAGCTTTGAAGCCGTGGAGGAGAGCACAACAGGGGTGCGGAGGGCAAAGCAGAGAGATTCCCGCACAGAGGATCGGTGCCAACCGGCACTCACCAGCCAAGAGGCTTGTCTGCTCACCTGCCGGGGCGTGCGGGGCTGGGAGCTGAGGCTCGGGCTTCGGTCGGAGCGGAGGGAGAGGACTGGGGTTGGTGGCGTGAACACAGCCTGAAGGGGGCTAGTGCGCCACAGCTAGCCGGGAGGGAGTCCAGGGAAAAGTCTGGACCTGCCGAAGAGGCAAGAGACTTTCTGGCCTCTTTGTTTGGTGGTGCGCAAGGAGAGGGGAATAAGAGTGCTGTTTAAAGAAGCTCCAGAGATGGGCGCAAGCCACGGCTAACAGCGCGGACCACAGAGACGGGCATGAGACGCTAAGGCTGCTGCTGCCGCCACCAACAAGCCTGTGTGCGAGCACAGGTCACTATCCACACCGCCTCTGCCAGGAGTCTGTGCAGCCCGCCACTGCCAGGGTCCCAGGATCCAGGGACAACTTCCCGGGGAGGACGCACGGTGTGCCTCAGGCTGGTGCAACGTCATGCCGTCCTCTGCCACCACAGGCTCACCCAGCACTCCGTACCCCTCCCTTCCCCCGGCCTGAGTGAGCCAGAGCCCGCGAATCAGCGGCTCCTTTAACCCCGTCCTGTCAGAGCAAAAAACAAACGCCCTCAGGCGACCTACACGCAGAGGCGGTGCCAAATCCAAAGCTGAGAACCAGGAGCTGTGCAAACAAAGAGAAAGGGAAATCTCTCCCAGCAGCCTCAGGAGCAGCGGATTAAATCTCCACAATCAACTTGATGTACCTGCATCTGTGGAATACCTGAATAGACAACGAATTGTCCCAAATTGAGGAGGTGGACTTTGAGAGCAAGATTTATTATTTTTTCCCCTTTTCCTCTTTTTGTAAGTGTGTATGTGTATGTATGCTTCTCTGTGAGATTTTGTCTGTATAGCTTTGCTTTCACCATTTGTCCTAGGGTTCTATGTGTCCGTTTTTTTTTTTTGTTTTCTTTGATTATTTTTTTACTTAAAAAATTTTTTTTCTTAATAATTATTTTTTATCTAAATAACTTTATTTTATTATCTTATTTTATTTTATTTTATCCTCTTTCTTTCTTTCCTTCTACTTTCTCTCCATTTTATTCTGAGCCGTGTGGATGAAAGGCTCATGGTGCTGCAGCCAGGAGTCAGTGCTGTGCCTCTGAGGTGGGAGAGCCAACTTCAGGACACTGGTCCACAAGAGACCTCCCAGCTCCACGTAATATCAAGTGGCAAAAATCTCCCAGAGATCTCTATCTCAACACCAACACCCAGCTGCACTCAACAACCAGCAAGCTACAGTGCTGCACACCCTATGCCAAACAACTAGCAAGAAAGGAACACAACACCACCCATTAGCAGAGAGGCTGCCTAAAATCATAAGTCCACAGACACCCCAAAACACACGACCAGACGTGGAACTGCCCACCAGAAAGAGAAGATCAGACTCATCCACCAGAATACAGGCACTAGTTCCCTCCACCAGGAAGCCTACACAACCCACTGAACAAACTTTAGCCACTAGGGACAGACACCAAAAACAATGGGAACTACGAACCTGCAGCCTGCAAAAAGGAGACCCCAAACACAGTAAGATAAGCAAAATGATAAGACAAAAAAACACACAGCAGATAAAGGAGCAAGATAAAAACACACCAGATGTAACAAATGAAGATGAAATAGGCAGTCTACCTGAAAAAGAATTCAGAATAATGATAGTAAAGATGATCCAAAATTTTAGAAATAGAATAGAGAAAATGCAAGAAACATTTAACAAGGACCTAGAAGAACTAAAGATGAAACAAGCAACGATGAACAACACAATAAATGAAATTAAAAATACTCTAGAAGGGATCAGTAGCAGCATAACTGAGGCAGAAGAACGGAGAAGTGACCTGGAAGATAAAATAGTGGAAATAACTACTGCAGAGCAGAATAAAGAAAAAAAGAATGAAAAGAACTGAGGACAGTCTCAGAGACCTCTGGGACAAAATTAAATGCACCAACATTCGAATTATAGCAGTTCCAGAAAAAGAAGAGAAAAAGAAAGGGACTGAGAAAATATTTGAAGAGATTATAGTTGAAAACTTCACTAATATGGGAAAGGAAATAGTTAATCAAGTTCAGAAAGCACAGAGAATCCCATAAAGGATAAACCCAAGGAGAAACACACCAAGACACATGTTAATCAAAATATCAAAAATTAAATACAAAGAAAACATACTAAAAGCAGCAAGGGAAAAACAACAAATAGCACACAAGGGAATCCCCATAAGGTTAACAGCTTATCTTTCAGCAGAAACTCTGCAAGCCAGAAGGGAGTAGCAGGACATATTTAAAGTGATGAAGGAGAAAAACCTACAATCAAGATTACCCTACCCAGAAGGATCTCATTCAGACTTGATGGAGAAATTAACACCTTTATAGACAGCTGAGAGAGTTCAGCACCACCAAACCAGCTTTACAACAAATGCTAAAGGATCTTCTCTAGGAAAAAACACAAGAGAAGGAAAAGACCTACAATAACAAATCCAAAACAATTGAGAAAATGGAAAAAGGAATATACATATCGATAACTACCATAAATGTAAATGGATTAAATGCTCCCACCAAATGACACTGACTGGCTGAATGGATACAAAAACAAGACCCATAGATATTCTGTCTAAAATAGACCCACATCTGACCTAGAGACACATAGAGACTGAAAATAAGGGAATGGAAAAAGATATTCCATGCAAATGGAAACCAAAAGAAAGCTGGAGTAGCAATTCTCATATCAGACAAAATAGACTTTAAATAAAGACTGTTAGAAGAGACAAATGAGGACACTACATAATGATCAAGGGATCCATCCAAGAAGAAGATATAACAATTGTAAATATTTATGCACCCAACATAGGAGCACCTCAATACATAAGGCAAATACTAACAGCCATAAAAGGGGAAATCGACAGTAACACATTCATAGTAGGGAACTTTAACACCCCACTTTCACCCATGGACAGATCATCCAAAACGAAAATAAATAAGGAAACACAAGCTTTAAATGATACATTAAACATGATGGACTTAATTGATACTTATAGGACATTCCATCCAAAAACAACAGAATACACAATTTTCTCAAGTGCTCATGGAACATTCTCCAGGATAGATCATATCTTGGGTCACAAATCAAGCCTTGGTAAGTTTAAGAAAATTGAAATTATATCAAGTATCTTTTCTGACCACAGCGCTATGAGACTAGATATCAATTACAGGAAAAGATCTGTAAAAAATACAAACACATGCAGGCTGAACAAAACACTGCCTAATAACGAAGTGATCACTGAAGAAATCAAAGAGGAAATCAAAAAATAGCTAGAAACAAACAACAATGGAGACACGATGACCCAAAACCTATGGGATGCAGCAAAAGCAGTTCTAAGAGAGAAGTTTATAGCAATACAATCCTACCTTAAGTAACAGGAAACATCTCAAATAAACAACCTAAACTTGCACCTAAAGCAATTAGAGAAAGAAGAACAACAAAAAAAAACCCAAAGTTAGCAGAAGGAAAGAAATCATAAATATCAGATCAGAAATAAATGAAAAAGAAATAAAGGAAATGATAGCAAAGGTCAATAAAACTAAAAGCTGATTCTTTGAGAAGATAAACAAAATTGATAAACCATTAGCCAGACTTATCAAGAAAAAAAGGGAGAAGACTCAGATCAATAGAATTACAAATGAAGAAGGAGAAGTACCAACTGACACTGCAGAAATACAAAAGATCATGAGAGATTACTACAGCAACTATATGGCAATAAAATGGGCAACCTGGAAGAAATGGACAAATTCTTAGAAATGCACAACCTGCTAAGTCTGAATCAGGAAGAAATAGAAAATATAAACAGACCAATCACAAGCACTGAAATTGAAACTGGAAGGAAAAATCTTCCAACAAACAAAAATCCAGGACCAGATGGCTTCACAGGCAAATTCTATCAAACATTTAGGGAAGAGCTAACACCTATCCTTCTCAAACTCTTCCGAAATATAGCAGAGGGAGGAACACTCCCAAACTGATTCTACAAGGCCACCATCACCCTGATACCAAAACCAGACAAGGATGTCACAAAGAAAGAAAACTGCAGGCCAGTATCACTGATGAACATAGATGCAAATATCCTCAACAAAATACTAGTAAACAAAATCCAACAGCACATTAAAAGGGTCACACACCCTGATCAAGTGGGGATTATTCCAGGAGTACAAGGATTCTTAAATATATGCAAATCAATCAATGTGATATACCATATTAAAAAATTGAAGGAGAAACACCATATGGTCATCTCAATAGATGCAGAGAAAGCTTTCAACAAAATTCAACACCCATTTATCATAAAAACCCTCCAGAAAGTAGGCATAGAGAGAACTTTCCTCAACATAATAAAGGCCATATATGACAAGCCCACAGCCGGCATATCCCCAAAGATGAAAAACTGAAAGCATTTCCACTCTCACCACTATTATTCAACATAGTTTTGGAAGTTTTAGCCATAGCAATCAGAGAAGAAAAGGAAATAAAAGGAATCCAAATCGGAAAAGAAGAAGTAAAGCTGTCACTGTTTGCAGATGACATGATACTATACATAGAGAATCCTAAAGATGCTACCAGAAAACTACTAGAGCTAATCAATGAATTTGGTAAAGTAGCAGGATACAAAGTTAATGCACAGAAATCTCTGGCATTCCTATATACTAATGATGAAAAATCTGAAATTGAAATCAAGAAAACACTCCCATTTACCATTGCAACGAAAAGAATAAAATATCTAGGAATAAACCGACCTAAGGAAACAAAAGACCTGTAAGTAGAAAAGTATAAGACACTGATGAAAGAAATTAAAGATGATACAAATAGGTGGAGAGATATACCATACTCTTGGATTGGAAGAATCAACATTGTGAAAAAGACTCTACTACCCAAAGCAATCTACAGATTCAATGCAATCTCTATCAAACTACCAATGACATTTTTCAAAGAACTAGAGCAAAAAATTTCACAATTTGTATGGAAACACAAAAGACCCTGAATAGCCAAAGCAATCTTAAGAAATAAAAATGGAGCTGGAGGAATCAGGCTCCCAGACTTCAGCCTATACTACAAAGCTACAGTAATCAAGACAGTATGGTACTGGCACAAAAACAGAAATATAGATCAATGGAACAGGATGGATAGCCCAGAGATTATCCCACGCACATGTGGTCACCTTATCTTTGACAAAGGAGGCAAGAATGTACAATGGAGAAAAGACAGCCTCTTCAATAAGTGGTGCTGGGAAAACTGGACAGCTACATGTAAAAGAATGAAATTAGAACACTCCCTAAGTCCATACACAAAAATAAAGTCAAAATGGATTAAAGACCTAAATGTAAGGCCAGACACTATAAAATTCTTAGAGGAAAACATAGGAAGAACACTCTATGACATAAATCACAGCAAGATATTTTTTAACCCACCTCCTAGAGAATGGAAATAAAAACAAAAATAAACAAATGGGACCTAATGAAACGTCAAAGCTTTTGCACAACAAAGGAAACCATAAACAAGACCAGAAGACAACCCTCAGAATGGAAGGAAATATTTGCAAATGAAGCAGGTGACAAAGGATTAATCTCCAAAAGTTACAAGCAGCTCATGCAACTCAATAACAAAAAAACAAACAACCCAATACAAAAATGGGCAGAAGACATAAATAGACATTTCTCCAAAGAAGATATACAGACTGCCAACGAACACATGAAAGAATGCTCAACATCATTAATCATAGAGAAATGCAAATCAAAACCACAATGAGGTATCATCTCACACCGGTCAGAATGGCCATCATCAAAAAATCTAGAAACAATAAATGCTGGAGAGGGTGTGGAGAAAAGGGAACACTCTTTCACTCCTAGTGGGAAAGTGAATTGGTACAGCCACTATGGAGAACAGTATGGAGGTTCCTTCAAAAACTACAAATAGAACTACCATATGACCCAGCAATCCCACTACTGGGCATATACCCTGAGAAAACCATAATTCAAAAAGAGTCATGTACCAAAATGTTCATTGCAGCTCTATTTACAATAGCCAGGAGTTGGAAACAACCTAAGTGTCCATCATTGGATGAGTGGATAAAGTAGATGTGGCACATAGATACAATGGAATATTACTCATCCATAAAAAGAAATTGTTATTTGTTAGTGAGGTGGATGGACCTAGAGTCTGTCATACAGAGTGAAGTAAGTCATAAAGAGAAAAACAAATACCGTATGCTAACACATATATATGGAATCTAAGAAAAAAAAAGACATGAAGAACCTAGGGATAAGACAGGAATAAAGTCACAGACCTTCTAGAGAATGGAGTTGAAGATATGGGGAGGGGGAATGGTAAGCTGTGACAAAGTGAGAGTGGCATGGACATATTATACACTACCAAACGTAAAATAGATAGGTAGTGGGAAGCAGCCACATAGCACAGGGAGATCAGCTCAGTGTTTTGTGACCACCTAGAGGGGTGGTATAGGGAGGGTAGGAGGGAGGGAGATGCAAGAGGGATGAGATATGGGAAGATATGTATAACTGATTCACTTTGTTATAAAGCAGAAACTAACACACCATTATAAAGCAATTATACTCCAATAAAGATGTAAATTAAAAAAATAAAAAATAAAAAAGATGGGGCATACACACACACACACACACACACACACACACACACACACACAGTGGAATACTACTCAGCCATAAAAGAGAATGGAATTTTGCTCTTTCCAGTAACAATGGATGGATTTGGTGGACATTATGCTGAGTGAAATACCTCAGACAGAGAGAGACAAATAGTTTATAATATCACTTATATGTGGAATCTAAAAAATACAACAAACCAGTGAATATAACAAAAAATTATCAGACCTACAAATATAGAGAACTAAATAGTGGTTACCAATATGAGGTGATTAGGGGCAATATAGGAATGAGGGAGTGGGAGGTACAAATTACTGGGTATACGATAAGCCCAAGGACGTATTGTACAACCCAGGGAATATACCCAATATTTTGTAATAACTGTAAATGGAAAGTAACCTTTGAAAATTTATATTAAAATAATACTAAATTAAAAATAAAATAAAAGTGATAATACAAAAAGAGCCACCTTGTGACCCACAAATGCCCACCATTGTCCTGCAGCCTGTGCACAACACATGTCCTGAACCAACCAGACAAGGGGCCAGCCGCACTTACCAGACTGCTTGCAGTAGTCAGCCCACCACAACAGAAGTACCCATGCAGCCCACATAGGGGACACCCCTAGAGCATATAGCTCTGGTGATCAGAGGGGAGTGCACTACTGGGACACATAGAATGTCTCCTACAAAAGGCAACTTTTTGAAGGTCAAGAAACATAAGCAACCTACCAGATACACAGAAATAAAAACAGCAACTTAGGCAAAATGAGGTGACAGAGGAACATATTCTAAATGAAAGAACAAATTAAAACTCCAGAAGATGAACTAAGTGAATGGAAATTTGCAGTCTACAGAGAAAGAGTTCAGGATAATGATGGCAAAAATAATCAAAAAACTGGGGAGAAGAAAGGATGCACAGAGTGTGAAGTTACAGGTTTTAAACAAAGAGTTGGAATATATGAGGAACACTCAAACAGAGATGAAGAATACAATAACTGAAATAAACATACACTAGAAGGAATCAACAGTAGTTTAGAAGATGCAGAGGAATGGATCAGTGAGTTGAAACACAGGGTAATGGAAATTGCTAAAGGTGAACAGAAAAAAAAAAAAAAGGATAAAAAGAATGAGGACAGTATAAGACACCTCTAGGACAACATCAAATATACTAACATTCACATTTAGGTGTCCCAGAAGGAGAACAGAGAGAGAAAGGGGCAGAGAATGTATTTGCAGACATAATAGCTGACAACTTCCCTAACATGGAAAGGTAACAGACATCCAGGTCCAGGAAGCACAGAGTCCAAAACAGGATCAACCCATGAGGACTACACCAAGACACATTGTAATTAAAATGGCAAAAATTAAAGATAAAGAGACACTATTAAAAGCAGCAAGGAAAAAGTAATAAGTTATGTACAAGGGAACTCCCACAAATCTATCAGCTCACTTTTGAGCAGAAACACTGCAGGCCAGAGGGAGTGACATGATATATTTTAAGTGATGAAAGGGAGAAAACCTAAAACAAGAATACTCTATCTGGTCAGGGTGTCAACCAGATCTGAAGGAGAGGTGAAAAGTTTTACAGATAAAAAATTGCAAAAACAGTTCAGCACCACCAAACCAGTTTTATAAGAAATGTTAAAGGAACTTCTCTACGTGAAAAACAATAGCCACAGCTAGAAATATGAAGTAGGAAAAGAAAATCTCATTGGTAAAGGCAAATATACAATAAAGTTAGTAAATCAACCAGATATAAAGCTAGTAGGAAGGTTAAAGAACAAAATTAGTATAATCGTCTATATCCACAATAAGTAGTTAAGGGATACACAAGACAAAAAGATGTCAAATATGATGTCAAACAGTAAACCTGTCTGGGGGAGGGGAGTAGAAATGAATGATTATTAAAATATATTTACAATTAAGAGATCAGCAACTTAAAATAATCATATATATAATATATATAATGCTTCTCATAAACCTCACAGTAACCATAAATCAAAAGTCTATAATAGATACAGACACAAGAGAAAGGAATTCAAAAATAACATTAAATATAGTCATCAATCACAAAGAGAGCAAAAGAAGAAGAGTACAATAAAGAACTAAATGGCAATAAGTACATACCTATCCAAAATTATTTTAAATGTAAATGGACTAAATCCTCCAATCAAAAGACACAGAGACCCTGAATGGATACAAACCCAAGACCCATATATATGCTCCTTACAACAGATTCACTTCAGATCTAAAGACACACACACTGAAAGTGAGGGGATGGAAAAAGGCATTCCATGAGAATGGAAATGAAAAGAAAGTCAGGGTAGCAATACTTATTTCAACAAAACAGACTTAAAACAAAGACTGTAACAAGAGATGAAGAAGGACATTACATCATGATCATATATATTTATAACATTTCATCCAAAAACAGCAGAATACACATTCTTTTCAAGTGCACGTGGAACATTCTCCAGGATAGATCACATGCTTGATCACAAAGCAAGTCTCAGTAAATTTAAGAAAACTGAAATCACATCAAGCACCTTTTTGGACAATAACGCTCTGAGACTAGAAATCAACTACAAGAAAAAACTACAAAAAAAATAAACACATGGATGCTAAACACTATGCTGCTAAGCAACCAATGAACCACTGAAAAATCATAAAAGAAAATTTAAAAATAGCTGTATACAACTAAATATGAAAACACACCAACCCAAAATCTACAGGATGAAGCAAAAGCAGTTCTAATAGGGATGATTATAGTGATACAACAAAAGAAAAATCTCAAATAAACAACCTAATCTTACACTTAAATCAACTAGAGAAAGAAGAACAAAGGAAACCTAAAGTTAGAAGGAAATAAGTCATAAAGGTCAGAGCAGAAAAAACAAAACAAAACAAAAATAACAAAAATAACTAGACACTAAAAGAAACAATAGAAAAGATCAGTGAACCTAGAGCAGGTTCTTTGAAAAGAGAAGCAAAATTGATGAAACTTTAGCCAGACTCATCAAGAAAAAAAGAGAGAGAGCCTAAATAAATAAAATCAGGAATGAAATAGAAGTTACAACCAACACCACAGAAATACAAAGAATCATAAGATATCAATACAAACAATTAAATGCCAATTAAATGGACACATAGAAAAAATGGACACATTCCTAGAAATGTACAATTTCCCAAGAATGAACCAGGAAGAAATAGAAAATATGAACAGACTAATTACTCTTAATGAGGTTGAGGAGAACATCCCTGTGGTCCATTTGGTAAGACTCCATGCTCCCAATGCAGGTGGCCCAGGTTTGATCCCTGGTTGGAGAACTAGAGCCCGCATGCATGCTACAACTAAGAGTTTGCATGCTACAACTAAGAGTCTGCATACCACAACTGAGAAACCCACATGCTGCAAATAAAAGATCATGCATGCTGCAATGAAGATCCCACTTGCCTCAATTAAGACCCAGCACAGTCTAAATAAATAAATAAATATTTTTTTAAAAAAAGAAATTGAATCAGTAATAAAACAATCCCCCCCCAAAAAAAGTTCAGAACCAGATGGCCTCACAGGAGAATTCTAGCCAACATTTTAGGGAAGAGTTAACACCTATCCTTCTCAAACAATTCTAAAAAATTGCAGAGGAAGGAACACTTCCAAACTCATTCTATGAGGCCAGCATCAGCCTGATACCAAACCAGGCCAAGATATCACAAAAAACATAAAATTACAGGCCCATATAACTGAAGAATCCTGAATTGTAATCCTGAAGATGCAAAAATCCTCAACAAAATTTTAGCACACAGAATTCACAGAATTCAACAATACATGAAAAGATTACATACCATGACCAAGTGGGATTTATCCCAGGATGTAAGGAAGGTTCAATAACTACAAATTGATCAATGTCATATACCACATTAACAAATAGAAGAATGAAATATGATCATCTTAATAGATTCATAAAAACTTTTTGACAAAATTCAACAGCCATTTATGATAAAAACTCTGAACAAAGTGGATATAGAGTGAACATACCTCAACATAATAAAGGGCCATACATGACAATCCCACCTACATCATACCCAATGGTGAAACGTTGAAAGTATTTCCTCTAAGATCAGGAACAAATCAAGGATGCCCACTCTCACCATTTTAATTTAACATAGTATTGGAAGACCTAGCACAGCAATCACACAAGAAAAAGAAATAAAAGGAATCCAAAATGGATAGAAAGAAGTAAAACTGTCATTGTTTGCAGATGACATGATTCTATACATAGAAAATCCTAAAAATGCCACTAAAATGTTACTAGAACTCATCAATGTATTCAGTAAAGTTGCAGGACACAAAATTAATATGCAGAAGTCTGTTGCATTTCTATACCCTAACAATGAACTATCAGAAAGACAAATTAAGAAAACAATACCATTTACAGTCACATCAAAAAGAATAAAACAGCTAGGGATAAATCTAAGCAGGTAAAAGACCTGCACTTTCAAAACTAAAAGACACTGATGAAAGAAATTGACAATGATACAAACAGATGGAAAGATACAATGTGCTTGTTGACTGAAAGTATTAATATTGTTAAAACAACCATATTACTCAAGGCAAACTACAGATTCAATGCAATCCCTATCAAATTACCAATGGCCTTTTTCACAGAACTAGAACAACTAAATCTAAATTTTGTATGGAAATACAAAAGACCCTGAATTGTCAAAACAATCTTGAAAAAGAAGAACAAAGTCGGGGGTATCATGTCCCCTGATTTCAAAGTATACTTCAAAGTTAAGTAATCAAAACATTATAATACTAGCACTAAAACAGACACAAAAATCAATGGAACAGAACTGAGAGCTCAGAACTGAACCCACACTTACATGGGCAATTAATCTATAACAAAGTAGGCAAGAATACACAATGAGCAAAAGACAACCTCTTCAATAAATGGTGTTGAGAAAACTGGACAGCTATATGCAAAAGAATCAAAATGGACTACTCTCTCAGACCATGCACAAAAATAAATTCAAAATGGATTAAAGACTTAAATGTAATACCTGAAACCATAAAACTCCTAGAAGAAAACATAGATGGTATGGTCTTTGACATTCATCTTAGTAATTTTGGGGGGCTCTGTTTTCTCAGGCAAAGGAAACAAAAGCAAAAATAAACAAATGGGACAACTTCAAGCTAAAAATCTTTTGCACAGTGAAGGAAACTATCAATTAAAAGAAAAGGCAGACTATTAAATGAGAGAAAATACATGCAAATGATATATCTGATAAGGGGTTAACATCCAAAATATACAAAGAAATCATGCAACTCAACATCAGAACAACCTGATTAAAAAGTGGGCAGAGGGTCTTCCCTGGTGGCGCAGTGGTTGAGAGTCTGCCTGCCGATGCAGGGGACACGGGTTCGTGCCCCAGTCTGGGAGGATCCCACACGCCGCGAAGCGGCTGGGCCCGTGAGCCATGGCCCCTGAGCCTGCGCGTCGGGAGCCTGTGCTCCGCAACGGGAGAGGCCACAACAGTGAGAGGCCCACGTGCCAAAAAAAAAAAGTGGGCAGCGAATTTCCAAAGAAAACATACAGAGGGCCAACAAGCACATAAAAAGATGTTCAACGTTACTAATCATTAGGGGAATGCAAATGACAACCACAATGAGATATCACCTCACATCATTCAGAACAGCTATAATCAATAAGACAACAAATACAGGTATTTGCAAGAATGCAGAGAAAAGGGAATCCTTATATACTGTTTGTGGGAAAGTAATTTGGTCCAGCCACTATGGAAAACAATATGGATAATTCTCAAAAATTATAAATAGAACTATCATATGATTCAGTAATTCCACTCTTGAGTATATATATATGAAGAAAAAGAAAACACTAATTTGAAAAGATATATGCACCCCTATGTTCATTACAGTATTATTTCCAATAGCCCAGATATAGAGACAACCTAAGTGTTCAGCAGTAGCTGAATGGATAAAGAATATGTGAGATAGCACAGGGAGATCAGCTCAGGGCTTTGTGGCCACCTAGAGGGGTGGGATAGGGAGGATGGGAGAGAGATGCAAGAAGGAGGAGATATGGGGATATATGTATATGTATAGCTGACTCGCTTTGTTACAAAGCAGAAACTAACACACCACTGTAAAGCAATTATACTCCAATAAAGATGTTAAAAAAAAAAAGAATATGTGAGATACACACACACACACACTGGAACATTTCTCAGACATGAAAAATGAAATTTTGCCATTTGCAACAACGTGGATGTACCTAGAGGGCATTATGCTAAGTAAAATATGTCAGACAGAGAAAGACAAATACTATATAATTTCACTTATATGTAATATAAGCAAAACAGAAACAGAATTATAGATGCAGAGAACAAACAGGTAGTTGCAGAGGGGAGTGGGATGGCAAGAGGAAAGAAATAGGTGAGGGAGATTAAAAGGTACAAACTTACAGTTACAAAATATTTAAATGAGTCATAATGTACAGTGTGTGGAATATAGTCAATAAACAATATCTTAGTATGGTGACAGATCTTTACTAGACTTATTGTGGTGATCATTTTGAAATATACCAAAATGTCAAATCACTATATTGTATAATAGAAAGTAACATAGTGTTGTAGGTCAACTATACTTCATAAACCAACCAACCAACCAACCAACTCATAGAACAAGATTAGATTTGTAGTTACCAGAGGTGGAGGGTGGGGTCTGGGGGAATTGGAGGAAGGCAGTCAAAATGTACACACTTTCAGTTTTAAGATATAGAAGTACTAGGGATGTGATGTACAACTTGATAAATATAATTAACACTGCTGTATTTTATGTGTAAAAGTTGTTAAGAGTCAATTCTAAGAACTTTCATCACAGGAAAAATTGTTTTTTTCTATTTCTTTAATTTTGTATCTATATAAAATAATGGATATTCACTAACCTTATTATGATAATCACTTCATGATATATGTAAGTCAAATCTTTATGCTGAACACCTTAAACTTATACTGTGCTGTATGCCAATTATGTCTATTATATTTCAATAAAGTTGGAAGAAAAAATAATTATAAATAAATTATTATATTATTTTAAGCTATTGGTCAATTCTAGTCTGGACAGTTTGGGCTATGGTAAGCATTCACATAATTATAGAATAAATGAACAAGTAGAAAATAGCATAAACTGAAAAAAATACTTGATGTTTGATTGAAGCATTCTCATCATTGAAAGTACTTAAAACTAAATTTTCTGTCTTGAATCTTTTGCTCTAAAAGATGGAAGACCAGTCATAGCTAGTCTCTTACAATAAGAACACTCTAAAACATTCACTGAAGAAGTTTTTGGAGGCTTCGACAACTATCATAGTTCCATCTAAATAGAGATCAAGCAAAGCTCATAGAATAAATCTATTATGAAATAATTACTGCAGTTTCCATTTTGATGACACTAAAATGTCTGTTATTTTCTTTCTTTTTATGGTATCAAAACAACTTTAAAAACACTGTAAAATAATTGCTCCTACAATTTTGGTGTTAAACAAAAAGCTATTTTGTTGTAATAACAATCTTAGCAAAGCATTAGATATCAATGGCCAAAATATGATCGACAGCATATACCCAAAGGACACCTATTAAAATGCAAGCTGTAAAATTGGTGAAGTCATTCCAGTTCTAAAAGATTATCTTTTGTAAGTGACATTGAAATCAAACACCATCTTAGCTATATTGTGTTACATTAAATCTGGCAGGAAGGTAATTAGGTATCATTTTGTGGTAATTAAGGATATGTCATTTTTGTTCACTTAGCCCAGCTTGATCTCTGCTTCACAGAACTTAGGATGTACCCAGTGGAACTTCTGGAAAACCCTGTGGTCTCCCAGCAGCTCAAAGGGAGTCACAAGCATTACTTTGCTGGCTTTCAAAAATCACTCAGGGAAAATCTAAAAAATTAGAACATAGATGACACTCAAAGAAAAAAAAAACACCCAGCTGTTTGGAGCAAAAAACATTGCTCATTTTAGAAGATTTTGTCTAGAAGTTTTACCAGACTAGTGTCCTTTGATTTTGTATAAAGACAAAATATGCAAATCTCAAGAAAATTTAAAAAAATCAAGTTAAGTGAATGAAGTTATACTTCAGTTTTCTCAGTGACAAATATTAATGAAAAATTGCATAGTTTCCACTTAAATATATAGTGCCCTACGTTGTGGTTTAAAAACAAATTTTTTTAATTAATGGAATTCATTAATTGTTTATTGATGAAAAATACAAAAAAATTATAATCAACTGAAGATAAACCAGTGTATGTTTTCACAGAAACTTTATTTTTTTGGAAGACCGAAGATAAATACCTGTGAAAATGAAAATGTACTTATGAAGTAGCATATTGAAAAATTCTAATTAATAACAGTCAAAGTAAATATATAAATACTATAACTATGCAAGTTAGGTATTTTAAAAATATGAAAGAGTCTCATGATCCACTTCTACCTCCACAGTACCTACCATTATTTCTTCCTACTGACTAAGCTACTATTGTCTTGGAGAAGCAAGGACAAGGCAGACCATAAATAAGAGACGGTGTGAGAATTAATTTTATGTGTCAACTTGGCTGGGCCACAGTGCTCAGATATGTGATCAATCATTATTCTGGATATTTCTGTGAGACAGTTTTTGGATGAGATTAATATTTAAATCAATAATCTGTGAGTAAAACAGTTTACCTTCCATAATGTGGGTGGGCCTCATCCAATCAGCTAAAGGCCTGAATAGAAAAAAAAAAAAAGACTGACGTCTCCCAAACATGAGTGAATTCTCTAGCAGGTGGCCTTTTGACTTGAACTGCAACATCAGCTTTTCCTGGGCCTCCAGCCCACCCTGCAGATTTTGGACTCACTGGCATCCATAATTGCAAGAGCCAATTCCTCAAAAGAAATCTCTATATTAATATACATCCTATTGATTCTGCTTCTCCGGAGAACCTTGACTAATACAAGGGATCAGACTCTTGACTTTTGAAATTCAAAAGTCTAGACCTAGGTAAGATGAAAGATTTAGAAGACTACAACTCATTAATAGCTAATCGTCTCCACCCCCTAACTGGATAAGATTTCCTAGAGTAGAAGAGGAAAAGAGACATAGGGAAAGTGATTCAAGGGTCATCTTCCCTGAGGTCATTTACCCTGTCTTCCCCTCAAGGCTACGTCTGTAAGGTGAAAAAGGTGGTTTGGTGGTAGAACCATAGAGAAGTTTGAGATCTAGCATCTCCAGATAGAAAGTCCGTGTTCTCCTTGATCGGCATGGTGGGAAGCATCAAGCCAACACATCTACGTGGTATGTTTGAGCAGAATCACCTGAAACAGTTTCACAGAATTACCTGCATAGAGACTGACTTCGGAATACTACGGAGACTCTCAGGATTTGAAAGCAGTAGAGACATGGCCCAGAGAGCTGGCAGATATGAAAAGGGTTGGGCGTGAGAAAAAGAGAATGCAAGGGACCTTCCTGAACTAATGAACAAAAATCAGGTGGAAAGGAAGATAATACTACAGATGCATCATGGAAAGGTGAACAGAGAGGTAGAGATGCCCCTCTTCACTTGTGATTTTGTACTAGGTAAGGCCCCAGACTTATGCACAGCACCCAGAAATGGAAGAGAATTACCCTGTACTGACTGACAATAAATTTCCACCACCTGGCAGAATGGATGCTCAAAATAGAAATTAAGTCATAGGAAAAAAACCCTTACATTTCCCATCCACCTGGGTTTCATGGTCTGCTAGGGTGGCAGTAGAGAATAGAGAAGAGGGAGGGATGGGTTTAGGAGACATTTGTCCTAGTCCAGGCTTAGTCAGTCATAATTATCTTCTTTGAACTCAGTTTCCTTGAATGTAAAATGAAAGAGTTAGACTAGAAGTTCCCTGCAGAAGCAAGTTTTTTTGTTTTCTTTTCCTTGACATACATTGTCAGTGATCTAAAAATGTAAAAGGAAACATCCAGCTCAGAAGGAAGCACTTCTGTCCAAAAATATGCTAGATTTTACATTTGTATAGTTCCTGGCCCATAGTCAGTACTGATAAACGTCTGTTTGAGTGAAATAAAACAATTTCCAGGGTTCAGTGTTGAAATTATCCTCAGGGTCTTGTCACTGTTCTGATTGGTGAGCATGTAAATAGTTCCCACTAACAATAGACAATGGGACCATTGAAAAATCATCAAATTCATTTTTTCTACTCTATGCTGAGAAAACGTTAAAGATTTTCTACTCATCACCCTGCAAATCATAGCTGCTTCAGAAATAAATTATAAAAAAAAAAACGCAAGGAGGAAACAGTAAGATTTTTTCCTCCTTCTTTTAATAAGGGAAGTATTTACCTATATCTCTCTTGGATATGAAAGGGAAAAGAAGACCAGTAGTTATCCACTCATTCAACCAAAGGAATGATTCTGGAAGGGGTACAAACCAGTAAAATGTACATGTTTCTGTCTACCCTCATCTGCCACATTCCAAGGCAACTTTTTTAGCACTTACAATCATGTACCATTTATATTGCCCCCAAAGTCATTAGCACCTTTAGCAAAACTCTTAAAGCACATACCCTAAAAATCAGGTGTAAAGTTCTGAGATCCATCGAGCAAGACAACAAAGAAATCCTCTAGCCATCTAAGTGATAGCATCGTCTCAGCATTCTGTGGCTTTATAGAAAATTCCTACATTAGAAAAACCTCTGAGTGTGGTTAAAAAGCTCCAAACATGCACAATGCAGGGCTAGACAGCCTAGGACTTGTATGAAGAGCAAAGAGCTCTAGCAGACAAGTAGTTCCAGCCTACATCAAACAAACAGTCAACAGCAACCAAGAAGCCCCACAAACACAGCCAGGCCCTTGAGAGCCTGCTGATGTGTTTCCTCTGCAGACAGCTTCTACAATGTGAGGTGCAGCTTAAGCGATCTTCCCTCCTACCCAGCACTTGTATTTAAGGGATTAGAAACAATGGAAAAATTTAAAAAGTAGCATCGCATGTATTTGTCAGACATGTAGATTTGTACTGGATATAACTTCAAGCTCAAGGACAAAATTTGACCTTTGAGGTCAGGGTGGATGGACCTTTTAGGAGGCTCCCTGTGGCCCACCTTGTGGAATTCCTTAGTGTCTACCTTCTAGAGAATTGCATGGGGTCCTGACTGTTAAGTGCCCCAAATTACTTCTCAGGCCTGAGCTACCCAGACTGTTTTCCTTTAATTCTCAGAACTGCTGCAACCCCATTATCCACCAAGAAGTTTCTTCTCTCTCAAGACCAAAATTCAGTCTGCTCAGTTCCCCCCTTTCCTTGCAATCTTTGAAAACAAGTCCCCAGACCATTTTCACGGCTGAGAAACTAAACACTAGGAGAAGAGAGATGGAGGCACAGTCCCAAACAGTTTTTAAATCCCTTTCTTAGATGATACCCAGAGGCTGAAGTGGCCTCCAGTATTCTATTATTACTAAGTCAATGCCTTTTTGACCCCCATCTATCTCTATACTACACTAATATCTTTTTTTCAAAAAATATTTTCCAAGCTACTATCGCATCCTGAAACCATGATTAGGAAAAAAGCAAATCCTGTCAACAAGAGTTCACATTACTAAGGCTCTTCAGAAAGAGAGATGTTAATCTCAAAAGGCTCTCTCCCAAAGATAGTTCATTTCTACACACATTTTCCAGTCAGCTATTTCAGCTACTTGGTCACTAAATTGATAGGTTCATCACCACCATTTTGGTAACACCTCTTGAAATATTAGATTTCTATTTATTGAGAGTGCCCCCACCACAGATATCAGCAATATCTCCCAAAGAAGAGTTAGGGCAGGGGCTTCCCTGGGGGCGCAGTGGTTGAGAGTTTGCCTGCCGATGCAGGGGACACAGGATCGTGCCCCGGTCCGGGAAGATCCCACATGCCGCGGAGCGGCTGGGCCCGTGAGCCATGGCGGTTGAGCCTGCGTGTCCAGAGCTCCGCAACGGGAGAGGCCACAACAGTGAGAGGCCCACGTACCGAAAAAAAAAAAAATTTAGGGCAGTGTGCAGAGAACTGAATGAAAGTGTAGCTTCACAGCTGCCATCATTTTTCTCCTGTCTAAAACCCAGGAAGCAGCAATGAGCAATGAATTGGTGCTTCATGTGGTTCTGCACTCACAAGTACTTCTGTACTCACAAGTACTACTAACCCAAGTCAAACAAACTTCACATATTTATGTAGAACCTTCCTTGGATGGCAGACTAAACTGTTTCTTAACATTTGCGTCATGAATTTTTTACAATTTACTGCCAGAAAATATTATTAGCCTCACTTAATATTCAAAGAGAGTAAAACACCGAAAAGTTTGCTTGGCCAGGAATTTTGGAAACAAAATGAAGATTACCACTCTGCCAGACACCAAGGCAGTGTACATACAAAGACTGATTTAACAGGGGGCTGTATAGAGTGGTGGTTAAGAGCTACAGTGCCTAGCCTTACCCTTTGCTCTCTGTGTGACTTTGGGACACTTACTGGATCTCTCTGTGTTTCAGTTTTCTCATGTGCAAACTGGGCTCAATCATAGGTTTGTTGTAAAGATTAAATAAGTTAATGAATGTAAAGTGCTTAAAACAGGGTCTTGCACATGGTAAATTACCCATAAAGGTTAACCATGATTATTGCTCTGCAGCATCAGGATAACTATCATCCAAAATCTTTCTGGATCAGGAAGATTTAAGCCAACTCAGAAAGACTAGAGTACAGACTCTCAAAATTATGGTTCATATAAACACTTTTCAAGTACAGCTGCAGCTGCCTCTTAATTGGTGTTTCTGTCTTCAGACTTGTCAGCTGTCATCAATTCTCTTCATTTTGAAGGGATCAAATTTTCTATCATAAAACATAAACCTAATCCAGTCACTTCCATGTTTAAGACCTTTTGACAACTTCACACTGACCTGAGGGTGGAAATTCACAAGCCCCACTGGTTCACAAGGCCTTTCACAACTTGGCTCCTTGCTTGCCTCTCTAGCTCCTCTTGCCATCACCCTCTTGAATTTGATATTATGGGCATGCTGAATGTGTTCAGGTGTTCCAACATGCCACACTCTCTCTTACCTAAAGACTTCCACATATGCTATTTTCTTTGGCTAGAAACTTCTATCATCTGCATCCCCATTCATGTCCATACCTCTTCTTGATGATATCTCATGACTTAGAAGTCACTTCTTCCATGAGGTCTTGATTGACCTTTTAGACTAGGTCTGCTCTAACTCCCCAACCCCAAAACAGTTGTATTTCCCTGTCATAATTAATCAAGCTATTACTTTCCTATGTTGCTTCTAAACTACAAATCTCTTGTTCACCACTATATCCCCAGTACCTAGCACAATATCTGGTGCTTAGTAAACACTCAGTTACTCTGTTGAAAGAACGCAAGCTCAGTTTGCATGGGCAAGACAGAATCTTAGACATGGGTTGACTTCAGAGTTCAACTTAATAGCCTTCTCGCCCTAATCTCCAGGATCCTCCTTCCTAAAATTCCCAAGAAACTTCAGTGGGTTTTTGTGGTAGCCTCTTACAATATCTAAACTCTTTTTTTGCTGTATCAAGGTTGATATAAAATTATTTTCAAAAAACTGATGACATCTGATTTAGAAGTTAAGAGGGATGATGAATCTCATGTAGGGTTTCTTTGCTGTTTTGGGACTGGACATTGAATGTCTGATACAATGCATCAATCATCCCACTTTCCTTCCTACCAGAATAAAAATACTTCATATCTATAACATTTTATATTAAATTTTCAGGGATTAATGTTACCTGGATTAAGAAATATTGTGCCAAAAACTTTAAGTAATAAATCAAGGACAGAAATTTGTTGTGTGGTCTATGACAGGGGGATTTCTGTTATGGGCTTTAAAATCCAATTATTTTCTTCACATTAAAGAAGAGTTCTAATCAAATACAATGAGAATAATTACTTTTAATACATTTATCAAAAGTAAAGGAAAAACACACCCTGATTTTTTCATTGGACTGGTCTCTCTGAATACACACTATTTTAAAGACATAATCCCGTGGAGTGTTCATGACCACCCAGGACATAAACACATTTAGCTTCATGGGCAACAAAGTTAAATATAAAATATAAACTATATTTGAAATATAAACTATAAAAAGCAGAAATCTGTGATTAAAAAACTAAATACAAGTAGAAGTGCCTGATGAACATAGATGTAAAAATCCTCAACAAAATAGTAGCAAACAGAATCAAACAGCACATTAAAAGGATCATACACCATGATCAACTGGGGTTTATCCCAGGAATGCAAGGATTCTTCAATATATTCAAATCAAGAGATGTGATAAACCATATTAAAAAATTGAAGGAGAAAAACAACATGATCATCTCAAAAATGCAGAAAAAGCTTCTGACAAAATTCAACAGCCATTTATGAAAAAAACCCTCCAGAAAGTAGGCATAGAGGGAACTTACATCAACGTACTAAAGGTCATATACGACAAACCCACAGCCAATATCGTTCTCAATGGTGAAAAAATGAAACCATTTCCACTAAGATCAGGAACAAGACAAGGTTGTCCACTCTCACCACGATTATTCAATATAGTTTTGGATGATTTAGTCACAGCTATCAGAGAGGAAAAAGAAATAAAAGGAATCCAAATCAGAAAAGAAGAAGTAAAGCTGTCACTGTTTGCAGATTACATGATACTATATATAGAGATTCCTAAAGACTCTACCAGAAAACTACTAGAGCTAATCAATGAATCTGGTAAAGTAGCAGGATACAAAATTAATGCACAGAAATCTCTTGCATTCCTATGCACTAATGATGAAAAATCTGAAAGAGAAATTTAGGAAACACTCCCATTTATCATTGCAACAAAAAGAATAAAATACTTAGGAATAAACCTACCTGAGGAGACAAAAGACCTGTATGTAGAAAAGTATAAGACACTGATGAAAGAAATTAAAGATGATACAAACAGATGAAGGGATATACCATGCTTTTGGATTGGAAGAATCAACATTGTGAAAATGACTCTACTACCCAAAGCAATCTACAGATTCAGTGCAATCCCTATCAAACTACCAATGACATTTTTCAAAGAACTAGAGCAAAAAATTTCACAATTTATATGGAAACACAAAAGACCCTGAATAGCCAAAGCAATCTTAAGAAATAAAAATGGAGCTGGAGGAATCAGGCTCCCAGACTTCAGCCTATACTACAAAGCTACAGTAATCAAGACAGTATGGTACTGGCACAAAAACAGAAATATAGATCAATGGAACAGGATGGATAGCCCAGAGATTATCCCACGCACATGTGGTCACCTTATCTTTGACAAAGGAGGCAAGAATGTACAATGGAGAAAAGACAGCCTCTTCAATAAGTGGTGCTGGGAAAACTGGACAGCTACATGTAACAGAATGAAATTAGAACACTCCCTAAGTCCATACACAAAAATAAAGTCAAAATGGATTAAAGACCTAAATGTAAGGCCAGACACTATAAAATTCTTAGAGGAAAACATAGGAAGAACACTCTATGACATAAATCACAGCAAGATATTTTTTAACCCACCTCCTAGAGAATGGAAATAGAAACAAAAATAAACAAATGGGACCTAATGAAACTTAAAATCTTTTGCACAACAAAGGAAACTATAAACAAGACAAAAAGACAACCCTCAGAATGGGAGAAAATATTTGCAAATGAAGCAACTGACAAAGGATGAATCTCCAAATTTTATAAGCAGCGCATGCAACTCAATATCAAAAAAAAACCAACCAACCCAATCCAGAAATGGGCAGAAGACCTAAACAGACATTTCTCTAAAGAAGATATACAGATTGCCAAGACACACATGAAAGAATACTCAACATCACTAATCATTAGAGAAATGCAAATCAAAACTACAATGGGGTTTCCCCTGTGGTGCAGTTGTTAAGAATCCACCTGCCAATGCAGGGGACAAGGGTTCAAGCCCTGGTCCAGGAAGATCCCACACGCTGTGGAGCAATGAAGCCCATGCACCACAACTACTGAGCCTGAGCTCTAGAGCCCGCGAGCCACAACTATGGACGCCCATGTGCCTAGAGCCCGTGCTCCACAACAAGAGAAGCCACCGCAATGAGAAGCCCACGCCCTGCAATGAAGAGTAGCCCCCACTCACCACAACTAGAGAAAGCACACACGCAGCAAGGAAGAGTCAATGCAGCCAAAACTAAATAAATAAAATAAATAAATAAATTTTAAAAAATCATATTTAAAAATCCTATTAATGAGATTAAAAAAAAAAACTACAATGAAGTTTCACCTCACACCAGTCAGAACGGCCATCATCAAAACATCTACAAACAATCAATGCTCAGGAGGGTGTGGAGAAAAGGGAACCCTCTTGCACTGTTGGTGGGAATGTAAATTGATACAGCCACTATGGAGAACAGTATGGAGGTTCCTTCAAAAACTAAAAATAGAACTACTATATGACCCAGTAATCCCACTACTTGGCATATACCCTGAGAAAACCACAATTCAAAAAGAGTCATGTACCACAATGTTCATTGCAGCTCTATTTCCAATAGCTAGGACATGGAAGCAACCTAAGTGTCCGTCGACAGAAGAATGGATAAAGAAGATGTGGCACATATATACAATGGAATATTACTCAGCCATAAAAAGAAAGAAATTCAGTTATTTGTAGTGACGTGGGTGGACCCAGAGTCTGTCATACAGAGTGAAGTCAGAAAAAGAAAAACAAATACCACATCCTAACACATATATATGGAATCTAAAAAAAAAAAAAAAAGTTCTGAAGAAACTAGGGGTAAGACAGGAATAAAGACACAGATGTAGAGAATGGACTTGAGAACACGGTGGGGCAGGTGGTGCAGAATGGTAAGCTGGGACGAAGTGAGAGAGTGGCATGGACTTATATATACTACCAAATGTAAAACAGATAGCTACTGGGAAGCAGCCGCATAGCACAGGGAGATCAGCTCGGTGCTCTATGATCATCAGAGGGGTGGGATAGGGAGGGTGGGAGGGAGATGCAAGAGGGAGGAGATATGGAGATATATAGCTAATTCACTTTGTTATACAACAGAAACTAACACACCATTGTAAAGCAATTATGCTCCAATAAAGATGTTTAAAAAAAAAAAAGTAGAATTGCCAGGAGATACTTAGAAAAAATAGGAAAACAAATATTTAAAAACTGGAGAGCTCTTACAATTCATTCTATGAGTTTGGTATAGACACAATTTTACATCAAATTTGGGGATTGATCAGACCAAGACAGAAAGAAAGAGTGAGAGAGATTGAAATAAACCAAGCAGAGACAGTGACTCAGAGACAGTAGATAAAATTCCATTATTTCTACTTATATTTTTGAAATAAATGTTAAATGGTAACTCTCCCTATTTGATTCTTGATGAGTCCAGAGGAAGAGCCTTGATAAGTTATTTTTCAAGTAATAGGATATCATTTCCCTTGTCTATATTATTTCCTTAAATGGTTGACCTTTGGCCAAAGTGAGACAGGTGACTCATTTCCACATAACCTAGGAGTCTCTGGTTTTTTGAAGCCATTTTTTAAAAGTTAGTCTCCTACTAATAACTTTCACACAAACTAATTTTTATTAAAGGACAGGTTTTTCAAACAGTAATGAACATGTTATATTGCATTTTATCACCAAGAAATAACTATTGTAAAGATCCTAGGTTAAGACAGGCATAGAGGGGGCTTCCCTGGTGGTGCAGTGGTAGAGAGTCCACCTGCCATTGCAGGGGATACGGGTTCGTGCCCCGGTCCGGGAAGATCCCACATGCCACGGAGCGGCTAGGCCCGTGAGCCATGGCCACTGAGCCTGCGCATCCAGAGCCTGTGCTCGGCGACGGGAGAGGCCACAACAAGTGAGAGGCCCGCGTACCACGAAAAGAAAAAAAAAAAAAAAGACAGGCATAGAAATAGAAATATTAATAGAATATTAATAAACATATTAAGTAGGAGCCACTGACTCCTCTTTTGCAAAAAATAAACCCCCCATAAGATATTTGGAAAACAATTTTCTATCAGTCAATGTCCGCTTCCCATAAATATAAAGTAATATTTATTCATTTATGTATAATACATGGCACATAGTACCTATTGTAGTTGGTTAATAAATATTTGTTGAATAAATAAATGAATAAGTAGGTAAAAGACTAATTTCTTGGAAGCAATGATCTCAACTGGAATAAAATTGTCAAGTTTGATAATCCGAGTTTTCACTTAGAAACTATTTACAATTCAAAGAAAGAAAGAGAGAAAAGAGAAACTCTTTTTGCCAGTCTCAAGTCTATATCTACTAATTTCTACCTGATAGCAGTGAGGATGGGATGATAGAGGAAAAATTATTTGTGCAAATGATCACAATTCTAAGGCCCTCCATGAGTAGATTTCTAATTATTCTGAACCACTGTTTTTAATCTGAAGTTGATTAAAAATAGGTTCCCAGGGAAACTTAAAAATAAAATTAAACCGTTAAATCCTTTAGTGAATGAAAAAGGACAATAATGTTCAGCTGATACCCATGCTCAGCTTTCTTCCTATTACAGTTTAACTGCTAAAAGCTATTGCTATTTAGTCTATTTTTTCTCCATGAGAAATCTTTTAAGATCATAAAAGAGAATATACTATTTTATGTAGTAGGAGATTCTTTTTAAGCATTGAAAACTTTTTTTTTACATGTAAATGTATTAAATATACTGGGACAAAAAGAAATTCTTAATTTGAACATATTCTGAATCTGTTAGAGTAAGGAAATATTCACATTTACATCTTAACATTGCATTTCATGTTTTTTAATTCATAGGAGTAGATAACTATTTTAAAAAAGAAACAACTTTTGAAACTGTTTAACTGAGAGTCCAAAGCCAGATTTATCATTTATTCTGTCCCCAATGAGAAGAGTCAGTTCTCCTTTTTTATTCAACAGGATTTGTCAGCGGCATCACCTTTTCTGTGGTCAGTTGGCCAGGTTCTAAAGTCTAAAAGTCACAAGCAATATACCTTTTCATGCCTTTCTTTTACCTAATCAATATATCCGACTTCTATAACAATCCATCAAGTAACCAAGTCGTTATTGAATGTATTCCAGTAATTGCTACAGTAGTGAGAACAATGTCCTTGCCTCAGAGGAGTTTATAGTTTAGATTTGGAGACAAGATTAATATACTAGTGAAACAATTAGCAAAATATAAGAGATGGCATATAATTTAGTGGTACATTATGAAAGTATAAACCATACTTATAGAAATTTGGAGAAAAAAGATGAACAGGAAAGAAGAAAAGGTTAGTGATTACATCATAATAATTATTATTTTATGGCAGGTGTTTATATACATTACTGCTAAACTTTGAAAGCTGGGTTTTTATATTGGCTCTATTTTACAGCCAATGAAATTAGGGTTCAATGAAGAACAATGACCACCCATAGTCCTCATAGCTAGATAGTCGAAGGATTTAACCTTGACCAGTTCCTGAGTTCTTTCCACATTGCAGCACTATTTTTCATTGAGTTCAGTGGACCTTGATGCCTGGAAAACTTTACTAGGCAGAGGGGAGGGGCAGGGCTAATGAAGCAAAATGCATAGTATAAGGTATGGAGTAGGAGAAAGCTCTCCCTTCTCATTGAACTTGTAATATGTGCTAGATGCTATGCTAGGTCCTGGAGTCAGTGGAAAGCAAAAGAGTCATGACCTCTGCCTTCATGAAGTTTAGGCCAGGCAACATGAGCATTAATCAAACACAAAACAAATATAAAATTGTAGCTGATTCAAGAGCTGCAGAGAAGAGATACATATTACAACGAGAAGGCAGAATGAGAAATTTAACCTAAAAAGGAAGGTCAGGGAATGCTTTCATGAGACATATAGATGTATATACAATTACACAAGCATGAAAAAAAGATGCAGAAGATCACATTTTAGGTGCTGGTGAAGATTGGTTATGGAGAGTGGGTTAGGGGACAGTGGAAGAGAAGAAACTCAAAAGAAAGTAGTTCTCTGTGATTAAAACAGAATGCACTTGCATTCCGATGCACTAATGATGAAAAATCTGAAAGAGAAATGCAGAAAAGTATATGCAGAAAAGTATAAGACACTGATGAAAGAAATTAAAGATGATACAAACAGATGGAGGGATATACCATGTTCTTGGATTGGAAGAATCAACATTGTGAAAATGACTATACTACCCAAAGCAATCTACAAATTGAGTGCAATCCCTATCAAACTACCAATGGCATTTTTCACAGAACTAGAACAAAAAACTTCACAATTTGTATGGAAACACAAAAGACCCAAACAGCCATAGCAAACGTGAAGTAAAACAGAGCTGGAGGAATCAGGTTCCCTGAATTCAGACTATACTACAAAACTACAGTAATCAAGACAGTGTGGTACTGGCACAAAAACAGAAATATAGATCAAAGGAGCATGATGGATAGCCCAGAGATAAACCCACGCACATATGGTCACCTTATCTTTGATAAAGGAGGCAAGAATATACAATGGAGAAAAGACAGCCTCTTCAATAAGTGGTGCTGGAAAAACTGGACAGTTATATGTAAAAGTATGAAATTAGAACACTCCCTAACACCATACACAAAAATAAACTAAAAATGGATTAAAGACCTAAATGTAAGGCCAGACACTATCAAACTCTTAGAGGAAAACATAGGAAGAACACTCTATGACATAAATCACAGCAAGCTCCTTTTTGACCCACATCCTAGAGAAATGGAAATAAAAACAAAAATAAACAAATTGGACCTAATGAAACTTACAAGCTTTTGCACAGCAAAGGAAACTATAAACAAGACAAAAAGACAACCCTCAGAATGGGAGAAAATATTTGCAAATGAAGCAAATGACAAAGGATTAATCTTCAAAACATACAAGCAACTCATGCAGCTCAATATCAAAAAAAATAACCAACCCAATCCCAAAATGGGCAGAATACCTAAATAGACATTTCTCCAAAGAATACCTACAGATTGCCAACAAACACATGAAAGGATGCTCAACGTCACTAATCATTAGAGAAATGCAAATCAAAACTACAATGAGGTATCACCTCACACCAGTCAGAATGGCCATCATCAAAAAATCTACAAGCAGTCAATGCTGGAGAGGGTGTGGAGAAAAGGGAACCCTCTTGCACTGTTCGTGGGAATGTAAACTGATACAGCCACTATGGAGAACAGTGTGGAGTTCCTTCAAAAACTAAAAGTAGATCTACCATACGACCCAGCAATCCCATTACTGGGCATATACCCTGAGAAAACCATAATTCAGAAAGAGTCATGTACCACAATGTTCATTGCTGCATTATTTACAATAGTCAGGACAAGGAAGCAACCTAAGTGTCCATCAACAGATGAATGGATAAAGAAGATGTGGCACATATATACAATGGAATATTACTCAGCCATAAAATGAAACAAAATTGAGTTATATGCAGTGAGGTGGGTGGACTTTGAGACTGTCATACGGAGTGAAGTAAGTCAGAAAAAGAAAAACAAATACCGTATGCTAACACAAATATATGGAATCTAAAAAAAAAAAAAAGGTTCTGAAGAACCTAGGGGAAGGACAGGAATAAAGACGCAGATGTAGAGAACGGACTTGAGGACATGGGGAGGGGGAAGGGTAAGCTGGGACGAAGTGAGAGAGTGACATGGATATATATACACTACCAAATGTAAAGTAGATAGCTAGTGGGAAGCAGCTACATGACACAGGGAGATCCGCTCGGTGCTTTGTGTCCACCTAGAGGAGTGGGATAGGGAGTGTGGGAAGGAGACTCAAGAGGGAGGAGAAATAGGGATAAATGTATATGTATAGTTGATTCACTTTGTTGTACAGCAGAAACTAACACACCATTGTAAAGTAATTATTCTCCAATAAAGACGTTAAAATAAAATAAAGTCATTTGTGGAAAAAAAATAAACAAACTGAATGAATGCACACATTGGAAGTAATGGTAACTAAATGCTATGGGTAGTTATCTCAAAGTGATGAAATTTCAGGTGTTTTTTTCTGCTCTTTCTTATGATTTCTATACTGTTTGAGTTCTTTTTTATAGGAAGCATATGTTATTTATCTAAATTTTATTGTGAAGGGAAAGTATTTTCCTAAAGAAATTGCTCTTTAAAAATATTTATTTAAGAAGTAAGCAATGACTTTCAGATTATTTGTATTTATTTCAAGAATTTTATAATCTCAAGATGTCACAGAGAAAAACAATTGTAACTCTTCCATCAAACAGATCATTTTTGAGAATAGTATAGTTGTAAAAAAGAGAAAGCAGGTACTTAGGGAATGTGTGACAATAAAGGGAATAGATGGATTCATAGGATTAATAAACTGGAGGGGAATAAGGACAGAATTTATTGGTGCATTGGACATGGGAGATGAGAGATGGAGACTTGTCCAAGAAGTGAGCATCACATATTTTTTTAAAGATTGGGGTTAACATTTTACTAATTTGATTTCACCCACTTGGTGGGTATTGGCAAGTAAGAAAGAACACTGCAGTTAGGTGAATAAATAATTTGCCTTGATTCCTCAGTAGACAATTTTTATTTTAAGCAGTAATAGATTTTGCTTCACCATTAGCAATTTTATCATGGCTGATGGGAAGACCGAGTACAGTTAAGATTGAAAGAGGAGACTTCCCTGGTGGTGCAATGGTTAAGAATCCATCTGCAAATTCAAGGGACATGGGTTTGAGCCCTGGTCCGGGAAGATCCCACATGCCGAGGAGCAACTAAGCCCATGTACGGCAACTACTGAGCCTGAGCTCCAGAGCCCACGAGGCACAACTACTGAGCCTGCATTCCACAACTACCGAAGCCCATGTGCCTAGAGCCTGTACTCCACAACAATGAAGCCACTGCAATGAGAAGCCCACTCACCGCAACGAAGAGTAGCCCCTGCTTGTCACAAATAGAGAAAGCCCATGTGCAGCAATGAAGACCCAACACAGCCAAAAATAAATAAATTTATTAAAAAACAAAAGATAAAGAGAGAATTCAAGTTCTTTATTGGGAGGAAGAGGTGACAAGCAGAGAATAATTCTCTAGATAATATTAAAAATATAAAATATCTGAAAAAATTTGGAAGCAAAGGTCTTTAATAGAAATGACTAATTGAAACAGTAAAACTCTGTGAGTGCTCTGAAGAACAATGGAGAAAATGAGGTAAGTGCAGAGTGATGGGATGGAGAGTAGTAAGAGAAGTAAGTCCAAAAGCACAAGATAAATTCCAAATGTAAAGGTAGGATGGAGGGAGGGAAATGTTCCAAGAAAGAAAATAATGTCTACAGAGAAAAAGAATAACATTGCTACATTGTAGCAACTCCTACACTGTAAAAATCCTACATTATGAATATAAAAAGAGGAGAGATAAAGGCAGCAATTAAAGCAATTACCTCTATACTGTACATCCAAATATATTCTACTGCTGGAAAGAATCAAGCATCTTTTCATCAAGAATGAAACACCTGAAAGTGAGTTTAAAAGCTGGCCTTGGAACCTTTTGATTTCTGATATACAAAATAAATAGCTAAAAATCTGAAAATTTACTGAGGTGGCATGACAATGGAAAGAGTTTTGAGTTTTGTTTTCAGGCCGCCATGAAATAATCTCCAGGCCTTACACTACTGTCTGTGTAACCGTGGTCAAATCACTTAACTTTCGGTATCAGATTCCTTAACTGTAGGCTGTGAATAATAATAATAATAATACCTTGTTATTTGTTTTTTTGTGAAGATTAAATAAGATGATGCAAGTAAGTGCCTGCCATATAGTCATTCAATAAATGTATTTAATTAAAAATTAAACATTTCCTTTAGAAATTACATATTTTTTAGAAATTATATACATATTGTCTTGATACAAAATTTGGCTTGTCTATCATCTTTGTCAGAGAAAATTAGAACCAATTATTTTTTCAGCAATTATAACTAAGGAGAAACCATTTCCTGTCACTTTAAAGAAAATCTCCTAAAATTGTCTTCTTTATAAATCCCTCAAACTATGCTAATCTTCTTAATTATAATGTAGACTTTGTTGATTCCTCACTCTCCCTACAAGGAAGAGTCCTCAGCCCCAATCAGCACTGCAAATTGTGGAATGGTCTGATTTAGGAGGAAATTGTGGTGGTGCCAATGAAATGCCTTCACAGGAAAGAAAAGAATTTTAAATGTAACTCTTAGGAAGTAGCTTGTTTGATTCTCTCCATATCTTCATGAAGTAGATATGCTCAAAGAAAATAAATGGATTTCAGAAATTATTGGAGTGAAAGGCACATTTAAAAATTGAGTGAATAATAAGGAAATTTGATGACTACAGGTTAGTTCCAATGACGAAATGGAATCAATAACTGGAGAACTGCTTATAGATTAGAGTGAGTCTTGGTAAGGTTGTAAGACTTCTATTTTCAGTCTCTAAGAATGTGGCAAAAAGTATACCTCTATAGGATGTAATCAAATAGTGCTTCTCTTAGTTATATACTCAGTTCTTTCTAATTTTTAAATTAAAAAAAATAAGGATAATGTGATATGTGAGAACTGCCCAGAAAATCTGTTAGGTGATTATGGAGAAATACTAAGAGAAAAAAGACCAGGTGTTACTCACTAAGTCTGCCTAAGTTTTTTGCAGTATCTGCAAATACAGAGACTTGGTAGGACCATAAGGAAAAAGAAGGGGGATTATAGGCATGATTCTAGTGGAGTATGGGAAAACAGGAAGATTGAGAATAGACACAATCAGATGGTCAAGAAGAGAGGCAGGTGTAGAGGGCTAGGGTCCTGCATAGCTCAATGGAACTAGGATGCCTATTAAAACAAAGATTTCTGCCTGGCTTCAATCTTTTCCCATATAGATAGCTTCAGATTTTCCGGATTGACTCCACACTTTGTAGGAACTCTCTGGAGTTGAAACTCTACCAAGCCCCTTGTCCTCTAAAATATGAGATGGTAAGTGGAAGTCTTTGAGGCTGAGTAGGTGGTTATTTGATCTACAGGGGACTCAAGTTTTGCCTGCCCAGAATTTATTCCCCCTTATTTTTATAATAGCATCCTGGTTCCTTTTCACTTTATTTTTTCCTTGAAAACAGTGATTTTCCAGAGATGTGTATGAGCTCCAAGCCAGGCTAACATAATTCAAGACCAGAATTTTGCTGGTACTACTCTGAAAGAAAACCAGCCTCCTGGCGTTTGCCAAGGTGGTGGCAATATGAACCTTGAGCCTCTCGTAACCATCTTGACCTCTCAGCAAGAGAGTCTGCACAAGAGAATGGCTAACATAGAGAAAGAAGAGGTGAGAGATGATAGACAGATTCCTAGCACCACTGTTTGGGCACTTTGCTCCAACACACATGAAACCTACCTCTGGACTTTTCAGATACATGAACCAGATAATTATTTCTTTAAGTCAGCTTAATTTATGTTTCTGTCACTCACAACCAGTAAAGTCCTTCCTAGTACATCTTCTGCCCTGCTGTGAACTCTGCTAAGTAAGGCTTAGGAGAAGTTGAGGGAAATCTATAAAAAGAATGTTATTCTCTCCCTCCTTAGTTTCCTTGGCTCCTCTGGTGCCATGCCTCATTTGGCGTATAAGCATGCTAAACTAACATCATTGACCACATGTGTCAGCTAACGTGCCTTTCTGTGGAAAACAGTATACATCTGTTGGGCTTTGTCTGCTTATGCCAAAGAGGCAACTTAATGCCTGGACAGAGGTCAGCCCGCCATCTGGTTCTAAGAGGTAAGTCTTGATCATAAAATGCTCCATCCGGACTCTTCGTTCTCTGTGAGTTTGCTCATGGGCAGTTTGGGCTTTGTCTGAATACTTGGAGTACTCTTCTGCCAGTGTTCCTTTGCCCAATCTATATTGCTAAAGCTCAACCCTGACACAGCCAGTGTGTCTACCACACTTTAGCCTGTATTCTCTGGACTTTGATTTTCACTGTGCTCTCTTGATATACAGCTACAACACCTTTTTCCATTTTCTGATTTCATGACTCTAAGTCATGCCATACTTCCTTAGCTTAGCACTTGGGACTGGGGTCTGCCCTATCCTCCAGGCACTTGGTGCTGCTCTCTTAGTGTTCAGTGCTAGTTGAAGATGTATAGGCTACGTTAATAGGGAGATATCTCTTACCCACTATTGGAGCTATTGGAATTGGAATGACCTTTCTAGTCATAATGCAGTGCAGGCTTTGGTCTTCAGGCCAACCTACTAAATACTTATTCCTTGGGTACTGATCCTGCCTTCTTTTCCTAATGCCCATAAAATGTGTCTACTTAAGGAGGGTAATGGGTAACTCAAGGGAGAAGGCGGTTTCATCAACCAACTAATCAAGCTTTAAAATTTAACTGTTATGCACAAGTATAAGATGAACGGATTTTCCTGTTTCAGAAGGAATAAAATTCTATCATCTAAAACAAACCCTTTGATATTATTACTCTCCAATTATTATGGGACTTTATCTCATTATTGGTGCATAAAAACTGTCTTCAAATATTAGAAAGACTTGTTATAAAATATTCATATTCTGCATGGCCCTAAGAAATTGAACAAATTAAGTGAAACTTTAGAGAGAAAAGTTTCATGTTAAGTTAAGAAAGAAAATTTTAAACTTTCAAGTCTAGCTCAAGATGAACTATGATTTTTTGTAGGTGGTAATTTTTTTTTTTTTTTGCGTTGGTGTGCTTCAGTGATTTAACAAGTACTGGGTTGAAATCCCAGTGCTCAGCATCCAAAAAAATTATTTTAGTCTGGAATAAGGAACACCTGATCTGAAGACATCAGTTGTCCATCTCTATCACAGGCTTCCATCTGCAGGCCCCAAGAAACTTTCCTGTGTGTTCACTGTCTGATATAACAGCAAAACTTCCATCTGGTCTACTGTTTGGTCTATCCTGACAATCTGGAACTCCAAATTGCTATACTGGAAGAATCATTTTTGCCTCCAGGGGATCATTCTCCCTGCCTGTGCTGTGAATCTCTTCTACAAGGAATTATGCTAATTTCTTCATGTATTCCTCTAACTGACTGAAAAATGTGGACATGCTGGCTTTCTGATAAGTGAAAACACTTCTTTTGATGTTGAAGAATTGACTAGATTAGTTGCAGGTGTACAACATAGTGATTCAATATTGCTATACATTACAAAATGATCACAGTAAATCTAGTTACCATTTATCATCATACAATGTTATTACAATATTATTGACTGTATTCCTCATGCAGTACAATTCATCCCCATGACTCATAGCAATTCACAATTTTTAATATTTGCAGTTATTAAAAAATATTAGCTATATTCCCTATGCTGTCAACATATCCTTGTAGCTTATTCATTCTATACATAGTATTTTGTACCTCTAGTCCCCCAACCATATATTGACCATCTCCCCTCTCTCTCCCCATTGGTAACCACTATTTTGTTCTCTACATCTGTAAGTCTGCTTCTTTTTTGTTATATTCACTAGTTTGTTGTATTTTTTAGATTCCACATGTAAGTGATATCACACAGTATTCGCCTTTTTTATTTTACTTATTTCACCTAGCATTATATCCTCCAAAAGTCCATCCATGTTGTTGCAAATGGCAAAATTTTATTCTCTTTATGGCTGAATAGTATTATATTGTATGTATGTACCACATCTTCCTTATTCATCCATCTATTGATGGACTCTTAGGTTGCTTCCAAATCTTGGCTATTGTAAATAATGCTGCAGTGAACATGGGGGTGCATGTATCTTTTTGATTTTGTTTTCTTCAGAAAAATACTCAGAAGTGAAATAGCTAGATTGTATGGTAGTTCTATCATTAATTGTTTGAGGAAACGCTACACTATGTTTTCATAGTAGCTGTACCAAATTGCATTCGCACCAAGAGTGCATAAGGCTTCCCTTTACTCCACATCCTGACCAACATTTGCTATTTGTTGTATTTTTGATAGTACCCATTCTGACAGGTATGAGGTGATATCTCATTGTGGTTTTCATTTGCAGTTTGCTGATAATTAGTGACCTTGAGCATATTTTCATGTGTCTGATGGCCATCTTTATTTCTTCTTTGGAAAAATATCTATTCAAGTCCTCTGCCCTTTTTTACTTGGTTTTTTTTTTTTTTTTTGAGGTTGAGTTGTATGAGTTCCTTGTATATTTTGGATACTGACTTCTTTTCCAAAATATAGTTTGAAAATATCTTCTCACATTCAGTAGGCTGCCTTTTCATTTTTCTGATATTTTCTTTCACTGTGTAAAAGCTTTTTAGTTTGATGTAGTCTTATGTATTTATTTTTGCTTTTGTTTCCCTTGCCTGAGGAGACAAATCCAAAAAAATATTGCGAAGACTAATGTCAAATAGCATACTGCCTGTGTTATCTTCTAAAGGTTTTATGGTTTAAGGCCTTACATTTATGTTTTTAATCCATTTTGAGTATATTTTTTATATGGCATGAGAAAGTAGTCCAGCTTGATTATTTTGTAAGTAGCTGTCTGGTTCTCCCAATACCATTTATTGAAGAAGCTGTCTTTTCTCCATTGTATGTCCTTGCCTCCTTTGTTGTAGACTAATTGAGCATATAAACATGTGTTTATTTCTGGGCTCTTAATTCTGTTCCACTGTTCTATGTTTTCATGCCAGTACCATACTGTTTTGATTACTGTAGCTTTGGGGTATAGTTTGAAATGAGGGAGTGGGATACATCCAGTGTTGTTTTTCTTTCTCAAAATTGTTTAGATTATTCAGGGTCTTTTGTGTTTCCAGGCAAATTTTAGAATTATTTGTTCTAGTTCTGTGGAAATTACCATTGGTATTTCGATAGGGATTACACTAAAACTGTAGATTGCTTTGGGTGGCATGGACATTTTAACAATATTAATTCTTCCAATCCCTTAGCATAGTATATATTTCCCTTTGTATGTTGTCATCTTCAATTTCTTTCATCAACGTTTTATAGTTTTCCAAATGGGTCTTTTACCTCCTTGGTTAGATTTATACCTAGGTATTTTATTAGTTTTGATGCAACTGTAAATGAGATAGTTTTCTTAATTTCTCTTTCTGATAGTTTGTTCTTAGTGTACAGAAATGCAACAGATTTCTGTATGTTAATTTTTTATCCTACAACTTTACTGAATTCATTGAAAGTTCTAGTAGTTTTTTGGCGGTGTCTTTAGAATTTTCTATATATAGTATCTATACTATATAGAATTTTCTATATATAGTATCATGTCATCTGCAAACAATGACAGTTTTACTTATTCCTTCCAATCTAAATTCTTTTACTTCCTCTGCTAGTCTAATTGCTGTGGCTAAGACTTCCAGTACTATGTTGAATAGGAGTGGTAGATTGAGCATGCTTTTCTTGTTACTGACCTTTGTGGGAAAAGTTTCAACCTTTCACTGTTGAATATGATGTTAGCTGTGCATTAGTTATTTATGCCTTTATTATGTTGAGGTATATTACTTCTACACTCATTTTGTCGAGAGGTTTTAAAATCATAAATTGGTGTTGAATTTTGTCAAAAGTTTTTCTCCATCTGTTTAGATGATCATATGATTTTTACTCTTCCATTTGTTAACGTGGTATATCCTATTAATTGATTTGCCGATATTAAACCATCCTTGCATCCGGGGGATAAATCTGGGATGAATCCCACTTGATCATGTTGTTTGATCCTTTTAATGTATTGTTGAATTCAATGTGCTAAAATTTTGTTGAGGATTTTTGCACCTATGTTCACCAGAGATATGGGCCTATCATTTTCTTTTTCTGTGGGGTCTTTGTCTAGTTTTGGTATCAGGGTAATGCTGGCCTCTTGCAATGAGTTCAGAAGCATTCCTTCCTCTTCAAATTTTTTTTGTGGGGGGAGGAATAGTTTGAGAAGGATAGGCATTAACTCTTCTAAATATTTGAGAGAATTCACCTGTGAAGCCATCTGGTCCTGAACTTCTGTTTGTTTTATTACTGATTATTTTTCATTACTGGTAATAGGTCTGTTAATATTTTCTATTTCTCCCTGATTCAGTCTTGGGAGATTTATGTTTCTAGGAACTCATCCATTTCTTCTAGGTTGTCCATTTTATTGGTGTATAATTGTTCTTAGCAATCTCTTATGATCCTTTCTATTTCTATAACATGGGTTGTAACTTCTTTTTCATTTCTTATTTTATTGATTTTGGACCTCTCTCTTTTTTTAATTTCTTATTTGATTGATTTGGGACCTCTCCTTTTTTCTTGATGAGTCTGTCTAAAGTTTTATCTATTTTGTTTATCTTTTCAAAGAATCAGCTCTTAGTTTCATTGATTTTTTTTTCTCTTTTTTAGTCTCTATTTCATTTATTTCTCCTATGTTCATTATTATTGCTTTCTTCATACTAACATTAGATTTTGTTGGCATTTCTTTTTCTAGTTCCTTTAGGTGTAAGATTAAGCTGTTTCTCTGGGATTTTTCTTCTTTCCTGAGGTAGGCTTGTATCTCTATAAACTTCCCTCTTACAACTGTTTTTGCTGTGTCCCATAGATTGTGGATTGTTGTGTTTCTATTTTCATTTGTGTGATTTCCTCTTTGATTTCTTCAGTGACTCATTAGTTATTTAGTATATATAACTGTATATATTTAGGTGCTCCCATGTTGGATTTAAATATATTTATAAATGTTATATCTCCTTATTGCATTTATCTCTTTATCATTATGTAAAGTCCTACTTTGGCTCTTGTTACAGTCTTTGTTTAAAAGTCTATTTTATCTGATATAAATATTGCTACCCTGGCTTTCTTTTCATTTCTGCTTGCATGGAATACCTTTTTGCATCCCCTCACTTTCAGTCTTTGTGTGTCTTTAGACCTGAAGTAAGTCTCTTGTAGGCAGCATACATATGGGTCTTATTTTTGTATCCATTCAGGTACTCTGTGTTGTTTGATTGGAGCATTTCATCCATTTACATTTAAAGTAGTTATTGATAAGTATGTATCAATTGCCATTTTGTTAATTGTTTTCAGTTCATTTTTATAGTTCTTTATTGTTCTTTCCTTTTTCTTTTGCACTCTTCCAATGTGACTCGATGCTATGTTTAGTGTTATTTTTGGATTCCTTTCTCTATTTTGTGTGTATATCTATTATAGATTTGTGTTTGTGGTTACCATGAGGTTTATATATAACAATATATATATGTGCATATATATATATACACACACACGATAATTATACTTTACTGATCTCTTAAGTTCAAATGCATTCTAACAGACCTGCACCCCCACCCAACATTTAATATTTTTTTTTCACATTTTGCATTTAAAAAAATATTCCTTAACTACTTATGGTGGATTAGATGATTTTACTACTTTTGTCTTTTAACCTCCCTACTAGTTTTGTGAGTGACTGATCTACCACCTTTACTGTGTATTTTCCTTTACTAATGAGACCTTTACCTTCATAATTTTCATATTTCTCGTTGTGGTCTTTCTTTTCCACTTAGAGAACTCCCTTTAACATTTATTGTACAGAAATTTTAGTGGTACCAAACTCTTTTAGATTTTGCTTGTCTTAAAACTATCTCTCCTTCAAATCTGAATGTTACCCTTGTTGGGTAGAATATTTTTCATTATATATTTTTTCCTTTTATCACTTTAAATATAGTGACATAACCACTTTGAAAACATTTGGAAAGAAAGAAGGAAAACATTGAAAATATATCTTGTTGGTTAAATTTTCCTCTTTAACTTGCAAGTTAAATTTTCCTCTTTTGTCACATAAATAATATTTTTAAAATATTTTGCTTGATCATGAGAAGCAAATATTTTTTTAGAAATGTCGTCATAGATGTGCCTATAGTGCAACATAATAAAGCACTTTAAATTTCAAAAATTAAGTAAATGATTTCTTGTAAAATGACTCAAAAAAATGCATCAGTTAAACCTACAAATTTTCAGAGCTCATATTTTATTTTGCCAGATTTGAAAATAAGTCAAGTAGATCACTATATACATTGATTGCTCAGAGAAAATTCTGTGTCCCACATTACCTACATCTCTCAGGTAACACTGATTTGGAGTTCAGCACACCCATCTGAATTGTCCAGATAATTGCTGCAATTTCCTATTTTACTACAGTAATATAAAAATGGACTTAGAACAATTTTTAAATGAAGCAAACTGAGATGAAATCTAAGAAACAAGGTAAAATTCTACTTTCTTATTAATGGCAGAATTAGAATTATTTATAACCTATGCTTTGTTTTAATTCTGCAAACTCTTTATGAGAACTCCCTACAGAAGATCTTTATTTTCCAGTTCAAACTTCAGTTTTTCACAGCATTTCAATTGTTAGAGGCTATCTCAGAACTGAACATAGGCGTGTTACAAAAGGTGATCTCTGCAGCTTTACTCCATTTCTGTTTCATTGGTATGTACTTGTTCATGCCCTCTCTACTTTGTTTACAGAATGTAGTGATTTAAAAAAAGTTCCTTACTTGGTATTATGTGTATCAATGGTATGGAAGAGGTCACGTAACTCTTCTCCACTCAGAACACCATCTGCAAAATATGCTTTGAATTCTTCAAAGGACAATTTTCCATCATCTAAAATGGTAAGAACAAACAAAAGAGAAGCAAACATTTCAATTTTGTATGTTATTATATCTTTTAATTTTTAACATTTTGCTCAAATGCTTGAACAGGTTTGTTTGTGCATGTATACATGTATTCAAAAAGGAAGAACAATTTCAGGTGTTTAAAATAAAAATAATTACCCTCCCAGACCCAAGGAGTGGTCATGGGTCTCTGCTATCTCCCTCTTGGAATCCAGGAGTAGTTATGGGCCCCTGCCACCTCCCTCCCAGATACCAGGAGTCATTGCAAGCCAAGAGTGGTTGCAAGCCACCACTGCCACCCTTGCAGACCCCAGGAGTGGTTGAGAGCCCCCACTGCCACCTGCCCAAACTCCAGGAGTGGTTGTGAGCCACCTCTGCTCCCATCCTGTGTCCCAGGGCCATTCCTGAGCCATTGCCACCACTGAGAACTCCAGGACTGGGCACCAGCAGCCACATCTGCATACCACCTATCAAGGGGATAATGACCAGCACATGCTGAGGAAAGAGGTGCCAGGCATGCATACTAAAAAAAGCCCTCAGACCAAAAATACTAAATCCATACAAGCTACACAGGGATGCTCCCACGTAAAAAGAGCTCTCCAAGACCAGAGTATATAATTGCTTCTCCTAAACTCACAGAGAGAAATAAAAGTAAAACGAAGCAGAGGAACCACTCCCAGTTAAAAGACCAAGAGCATTCCCCTGAAAGAACAAACAATGAAGCAGACCTATTCAATATGATAGACACTGATTTAAAACAGGAGATAATGAAAATACTGAAGGAATTCAGAAGGGGTATCAATGGAAATGCAGAGTACAGAAAAAAGAAACTAGAAACTAGAAAGAGGAACCAAGAAAAATTAGAAAACTCATTTGCCAAGATAAAAGCTGAGCTAAAGTCAGTGAATAGCAAAATGAATAATGCAGAAGAACAAATAAGTGACCTGGAATAATGGAATAAGGAATAATGGAAATCGTCCAATCAAGACAGAAGACAGAAAGCCAAATTAAAAAAATAGAAGAAAGCAATACAAGAGACCTATGGGATAATATAAACTATGCCAACCTATGCAAAATAGGGATTCCAGGAGGGAAAGAAAGCAAAAAGGGATCAAAAATGTGTTTGAAGAAATTATGGCTGAAAACTTCCCAAATGTAAAGAAGGAAACAGATATCCAGGTACAGGAAGCACAGAGGGTCCCAAACAAGATAAACCCAAGGAGACCTACACTAAGACATACTATAATAAAAATGTCAAAAGCTAAAGACAAAGAGAAGATTCTAAAGGCAGTAAGAGAAAAGCAAAGAGTTAATTACAAGGGAACCCCACTAACACTATCCGCTGATTCCTCTACAGAAACGTTGTAGGCCAAAAGCAAGTGTCAAAGTCCTGGAAGGGAAAAATTTGCAAACTAGAATACTCTACCCAGCAAGATTATCCTTTAGAAGAGGAGAGATAAAAAACTTCCCAGACAAGCAAAAACTAAAAGAATACAGCAATACTATACTTATCCTAAAGGAAATATTGAAAGCTCTTCTCTAAATAGAAAAGAAGTAAGAATCTATAAGAAAAGGAAAATTACAATTGGAAAATAATCACTTAAAGAAACCAGTACACAGATTAAAACATTTTAATGAAATGTTTTAATCAAAGTTAATCAGAATGTTTTCAATTTAAATCAAAATATTTTAAAATCAAAAATATTTTCTGTGAAAGCGATGACAACCACAATGAATAGCAAAAAGAAGAACATGAAGATGTAAGAGAGGACATCAAAATCATAAAATGTGGGGGAGGAGAGTAAGAAAATGTGGATTTTTTTTCCCTAGAATGTGTTTGAGCCTATATGACTATAGTCTAAGGCAACTATATATAGGAAGGAGTTAACATACATGAAAAACAGTGTAACCACAAGTCAGAAACACACAATAGATTCACAAAAACCAAAAAGAGAATGTAAGTATAATACAAATGGAAAATCATCAAATGATGAAAGGAAAAACAAAAGGAAAAAGAAACGGACAAAGAAGAAATATAAAATCAATGGGAAAATAAGGTTTTAAATGGCAATAAATATATATCTATCAATAATTACCTTAAATGTTAATGGACTAAATGCTCCAGTCAAAAGACAGAGTGGCAGGTTGGATAAAAAAACAAGAGTGTACAGTATGCTGCTTACAAGAGATGCACTTCAGGGCAAAGAACACACATAGATTGAAAGCCAAGGGATGGAAAAAGATATTTCATGCAAATGGAAATGAAAAGAAAGTGGGGGTCCCAATACTCATATCAGACAAAATAGACTTTAAAACAAAGGCCATAAAGAAAGATAAAGAAGGACACTATATAATGATAAAAGGATCAATACAAAAGGATTTTACACTTATCAACATATATGTACCTAAAATAGGAGCACCCAAATACATAAAGCAAATACTAACAGACATAGAGGGAGAAATTGACAGGAATACAATAATAGTGTGAGACTTTAACACCCCACTCACATCAATGGACAAATCTTCCAGACAGAGAATCAATAAGGCAAGAGAGATCCTAAGTGATACAATAGGACAGTTAGACTTAATTGATATTTTCACAACATTACATCCAAAAAACCAGATTACACATTCTTTTCAAGTGCACATGGAACATTCTCTAGAATTAACCACATACTAGGGCACAAAACAAGCCTCTACAAATTTAAGACTATAGAAATTATCTCAAGCATCTGTTCTGACAACAACAACATGAAACTAGAAATTAACCACAGAAAAGGAAATGAGAAAAAAATGATTCCATGGAAACTAAACAACATGCTTCTAAAAAACCAATGGGTCAATGATGAAATCAAAGAGGAAATTAAAAAATACCTTGAGACAAATGACAATGAAAACACAGCCATACAAAATCTATGGGATACAGCAAAAGCAATTCTTAGAGGGAAGTTTATAGCGATACAGGCCTTCCTCTATAAAGAAGAAAAATCTCAAATAAACAGCTTAACCAACCACTTAAAAGAATTAGAAAAAGAAGAAAAACAAAACCTGAAGTCAGAAGAAGGAAGGAAATAATAAAAACTAGAGAGGAAATGAATAAAATAGAAATTTAAAAAATAGGAAAAAATCAGTAAGACCAGGAGTTGATTCATTGAAAGGATAAACAAGACTGACAAACCTCTGGCCAGGCTCACCAAGAAGAAAAGAGAGAAAATCCAAATAAACAAAATAAGAAATGAAAAAGGAGACATAACAATTGATACTACAGAATAACAAAAAACCATAAGGGAATACTATGAATAATTATATGTCAAAAATTGGCCACCTAGAAGAAATGGGACAAGTTTCTAGAAACATACAGCCCTCCAAAATTGAATCAAGAAGAAATAGATAATTTGAACAGACTGATCACTAGAACTGAAATAGAGTCTGTAATTTAAAAACTCCCTACAAATAAAAGTCCAGGACCAGATGGCTTCACAGGTGAATTCTAGCAAACATACAAAGAAGAATTTACATCAATTCTTCTCAAATTCTTACAGAAAATTGAAGAGCAGGGAACACTCCCAAGGACATTTTAATGAAGCCACTATAACACTGATAATAAAACCAGACTAAGACACCATCAGAAAAAAAAATTACAGGCCAATATTTTTGATGAATATAGATGCGAAACTTCTCAACAAAATATTAACAAACCAAATCCAACAACGCATGAAAATGATCATAACCGTGACCAAGTGGGATTCATCCCAAGTTTACAAGGATGGTTCAACACACACAAATCAATCAATGTGATACACCATATAAACAAAAGAAAAAACAAAAACCACATGATCATCTCAATAGATGCAGAAAAAGCATTTGACAAAATTCAACATCCATTCATGATATAAATTCTTACCAAAGTGGATGGAGAGGGAACATATCTCAAAATAGTAAAAACTATTTATGACAAACCCACAGCCAATATAATAGTCAAAGGTGAAAAGCTGAAAGCCTTCCTGCTAAAATCTGGAGCAAGACAACATTGCCCACTCTCACCTCTTTTATTCAACACAGTATTGGGAGTCCTAGCCACAGCAATCAGACAAGAAAAAGAAATAAAATGTATCCAAATTGGAAGGGAAGAGGTAAAATTGTAATTATATATAGATGATACACTGTATGATACCCTAAAGACTCCACACAAAAACTGCTAGAACTGATAAATAAATTCAGTAATGTAGCAAGATACAAGATTAACATACAGAAGTCAGTTGCATTTCTTTACAACAACAATGAAATATCAGAAAGAATGTAAAAAAAAACCAAATACTTTCTAAAATCACAACCCCAAAAATAAAATACTTAGGAATAAACCTCACCAAGAAGGTGAAAGACTCATAAGCTGAGAGCTATAAAACATTAATAAAGGAAATTGAAGATGATTCAAAGAAATGGAAAGATATCACATGCTCTTGGATTGGAAGAATTAATATTGTTAAAATGGCAATAGTACCCAAAGCAATCTACAGATTTAACACAATCCCTATCAAATTACCAATGGCACTTTTCATAGAACTAGGACAAATAATCCTAAAATTCATCTGGAACCATAAAAGACTTAGAACTGCCAAAGCAATCCTGAAAAAAGAATCAAGCAGGAGGCATAACCATCCCAGACTTCAGAGAATACTACATAGCTACAGTAATAAAACAGTGTGGTACTGGCACAAAAACAGAATATGGATCAATGGAAAAGAAGAAAGAGCCCAGAAATAAACCCACACACTACAGTCAATTAATCTTCGACAAAGGAGGCAAGAAGGTACAATGGGAAAGGAGTCTTTTCAGCCAAGGGTGTTGGGAAAGTTAGACAGCTGCATGTAAATCAATGAAGTTAGAACACAACCTCTCACCATACACAAAAATAAACTCAAAATGGCTTAAAGACTTAAACATAAGACATGACACCATAAAACTCCTAAATGAAAACATAGGCAAAACATTCTCTGACATAAATCGTACAAATATTTTCATGGATCAGTCTCCCAAGGCAATAGAAATGAAAGCAAAAATAAACAAATGAGACCTTATCAAATTTAAAGGCTTTTGTACAGCAAAGGAAAGTATAAACAAAATGAAAAGACAACCTACAGAATGGAAGAAAATATTTGCAAATGATGCTACGACAAGGGCTTAATTTCCAAAATATATAAACAGCTCATACAACTCAATTTCACAGAAACAACCCAATCATAAAATGGGAGGAAGACCTAAAGAGACAATTTTCCAAAGAAAGCATACAGGCACATAAAAAATGCTCATTATTGCTAATTATTAGAGAAATGCAAATCAAAACTACAATGACGTATCACCTCATACTGGTCAGAATAGCCATCAATGCAGGAGAGGATGTGAAGAAAAGGAACCCTCCTACAATGTTGGTGGGACTGTAACTTGGTGCAGCTACTAAGGAGAACAGTATGGAAGACTCTTAGAAAACTAAAAATAGAGTTATCATATGACCTAGTGATCCCATTCCTGGGGATATATCTGGAAAAGATGAAATTTTAACTTGAAAAGATACATGCATGCCAAATGTTCATAGCAGCACTATTTACAATAGCCAAGACATGGAAGCAACCTAAATGTCTGTTGACAGATGAATGAATAAAGAAGATACTGTGAGGGCTTCCCTGGTGGTGCAGTGGTTGAGAGATCGCCTGCTGATGCAGGGGACACGGGTTTGTGCCCTGGTCCGGGAAGATCCCACATGCTGTAGAGCGGCTGGGCCCGTGAGCCATGGCTGCTGAGCCTGCGCGTCTGGAGCCTGTGCTCCGCAACGGGAGAGGCCACAACAGTGAGAGGCCCACGTACCACAAAAAAAAAAAAAAAAAAAAAGAAGATACTGTGTGTGTGTATATATATATATAATGGAATGTTAGCCATAAAAAAGAATGAAATAAGTTCATTTGCAGCAATATGGATGGACCTACAGATTATCATACTAAGTCAGACAGAGAAAAATATTATATATTATATAACACAGGTGGAATCGAAAAAATAGCACAAATTAAATTACTTATGAAAAAGAAATAGACTCACAAACATAGAAAACAAACTTATGGTTACCAAAGGGGAAATTGGTGGTGGGGGATAAATTAGGAGTACAGAATTAACACATACACACTACCATACATAAAATAAACCACAAAGATTTACTGTATAGCACAGGGAACTATATTCAATGTCTTGTAATAACCTATAACAGAAAGGAATCTATCTATCTATCTATCTATATATCTATATATCGGAATCACTTTGCTTGCTATACACCTGAAACTAACAATATTGTAAATCAACTATACTTCAGTTAAAAAAATATATATATACGACTTGTCATTTAACATATAACAGTTTCATCCATTCTTTCATCAAATATTTATCAAGATCCTACTATGTGCCCATACAGTTTTGTGTTAAGAATATATGTAGACAACTCCTTATTGATCCTATAATTTTGATGGAGGATGTAACAATTGAACAGCCAAATACAGTATGATGAGGGCAATTCTAAGGGACATAGGGTGATGTGAGAGAGTGTAGAAAAGAAAACTAATCCACATATTAGGGGAATAGGGACATAAGGAAACCTTCTTGGAAGAAGTGAAGGCTTCTTGGAAGAAGTGACATTTCTACTGAGACACAAGTGAAAACTAAGGGTTAGTGGGGGAAGATCTGTAAAGAGGAAGAGTATTCCAGGCAGAGGAAATGCCAACTACAAAGGTAGGAGGCAAGCAAGAATACGGGTTGAACACTGAAAAGAAAAATCAGTGTACTCAAAGAATATATTGGAGTAGAATTGTGGTTACCAGGGGCCAGGGGGAAGGGGAAATGGGGAGATGTTGTTCAAGGGGTACAAAATTTCAGGTATGCAAGATGTATAAGTTCTGGAGATCTAAAGTAAACAATGTGAGACAGGAGAAGATGGTGGAAAAGTAGAACACGGAGATCACCTTCCTCCCCACAGATATATCAGAAATACATCTACATGTGGAACTGCTCCTATAGAACACACACTAAACACTGGCAGAAGACCTCAGACCTCCCAAAAGGCAAGAAACTCCCCAGGTACCTGAGGAGGGCAAAAGAAAAGAGAAAAAACAGAGACAAAAGAATAGGGAGGGGACCTGCACCAGTGTGAGGGAGCCATGAAGGAGGAAAGGTTTCCACACACTAGAAGTCCCTTTGTGGGCGGAGATTGTGGCTTCAGAGCCACGGAGGAGAGCACAGCAAGAGGGGTGTGGAAGACAAAGCAGAGAGAGTCCCACACAGAGGATCGATGATGACCAGCACTCACCAGCCCAAGAGGTTTCTCTGCTCCCCCGCCGGGAAGTGCGGGGCTGGGAGCTGAGGCTCGGGCTTCAGAGCTTAGCTCCCTGGGAGAGGGCTGGGGTTGGTGGAGTGAACACAGCCTGAAGGGGTTAGTGCACCACGGCTAGCCCAGAGGGCGTCTGGGAAAAGTCTGGAGCTGCCGAAGAGACAAGAGACTATTTCTTGCCTCTTTGTTTCCTGGTGCTCGAGGAGAGGGGATTAAGAGCCCTGCTTAAAGGAGCTCCAGAGATGGGCGCGAGCTGCGGCTATCAGTGGACCCCAGAGACGGGCATGAGACTCTAAGCCTGCTGTTGCAGCCACCAAGAAGCCTGTGTGCAAACACAGGTCACTATCACCACCTCCCCTCTTGGAGCCTGTGCAGCCCGCCAGTGCCAGGGTCCCATGATCCAGGGACAACTTTCCCAGTAAAACACACAGCACGCCTCAGGCTGGTGCAGCGTCACCATGGCCTCTGCCGCCGCAGGCTCACCCCACATTCATACACCTCCCTTCCCCCAGCATGAGCCAGCCAGAGCCCCCGAACCAGCGGCTCCTTAAACACCGTCCTGTCTGAGCGAAGAACAGACGCCCTCAGGCAACCCACAGGCAGAGATGGGGCCAAATCCAAAGCTGAACCCTGGGAGCTGTGCGAACAAAGAAGAGAAAGGGAAATTTCTCCCAGCAGCCTCAGAAGCACCGGATTAAAGATCTACAATCAACTTGATGTACCCTACATCTGTGGAATACCTGATTAGACAACAAATCATCCTAAATTGAGGAGGTGGACTTTGGGAGTAAGAGAGATTATTTTTTCCCCTTTTCCTCTTTTTGTGAGTGTGTATGTGTATGCTTCGGTGTGAGGTTTTGTCTGTATAGCTTTGCTTTCACCATTTGCCCTAGGGTTCTGTCCTTTCATTTTTTTTGGTTGTTTGTTTGTTTTTTACTTTTTAATTTATTTTTCTTAATAATTATTTTTTATTTTAATAACTTTAATTTATTTTATATTTATTTTATTTTATCCTCTTTCTTTCATTCTATATTTTCTCCCTTTTATTCTGAGTCATGTGGCTCCAGCCAGGTGTCAGGGCTGTGCCACTGAGGTGGGAGAGCCAACTTCAGGACACTGGTCCACAAGAGACCTCCCAGCACCACGTAATATCAAACAGTGAAAATCTCCCAGAGATCTCCATCTCAACACCAACACCCAGCTTCCCTCAACAACCAGCAAGCTACAGTACTGGACACCCTATGACAAACAACTAGCAAGACAGGAACACAGGCCCATAAATTAGCAGAGAGGCTGCCTAAAGTCATAATAAGGCCACAGACACCCCAAAACACACCAGCAGACGTGGACCTGCCCACCAGAAAGGACAAGATCCAGCCTCATCCACCAGAACACAGGCACTAGTCTCCTGCACCAGGAAACCTACACAACCCACTGAACCAACATTAGCCACTGGGGACACACACCAAAAACAATGGGAACTACGAACCTGCAGCCTGCAAAAAGGAGACCCCAAACACAGTAAGATAAGCAAAATGAAAATACAAAAAGACACACAGCAGATGAAGGAGCAAGGTAAAAACCCACCAGACCTAACAAATGAAGAGGAAATAGGCAGTCTACCTGAAAAAGAATTCAGAATAATGATAGAAAAGATGATCCAAAATCTTGGAAATAGAATAGAGAATATGCAAGAAACATTTAACAAGGACCTAGAAGAACTAAAGATGAAACAAGCAATGATGAACAACACAATAAATGAAATTAAAAATACGTTAGAAGGGATCAATAGCAGAATAACTGAGGCAGAAGAAAGGATAAGTGACCTGAAAGATAAAATAGTGGAAATAACTACTGCAGAGGAGAATAAAGAAAAAAGAATGAAAAGAACTGAGGACAGTCTCAGAGACCTCTGGAACAACATTAAATGCACCGACATTCGAATTATAGGGGTTCCAGAAGAAGAAGAGAAAAAGAAAGGTACTGAGAAAATATTTGAAGAGATTATAGTTGATAATTTCCCTAATATGGGAAAGGAAATAGTTAATCAAGTCCAGGAAGCACAGAGAGACCCATATAGGATAAATCCAAGGGGAAACATGCCAAGACACATATTAATCAAGCTATCAAAAATTAAATACAAAGAAAACATATTAAAGCAGCAAGGGAAAAACAACAAATAACACACAAGGGAATCCCCATAAGATTAACAGCTGATCTTTCAGCAAAAACTCTGCAAGCCAGAAGGGAGTGGTAGGAAATATTTAAAGTGATGAAGGAGAAAAACCTACAACCAAGATTACTCTACCCAGCAAGGATCTCATTCAGATTTGATGGAGAAATGAAAACCTTTGCAGACAAGCAAAAGCTGAGAGAGTTCAGCACCACCAAATCAGCTTTACAACAAATGTTAAAAGAACTACTCTAGGCAAGAAACACAAGAGAAGGAAAAGACCTACAATAACAAACACAAAACAATTAAGAAAATGGGAATAGGAACATACATATCGATAAATAACTTAAATGTAAATGGATTAAATGCTCCCACCAAAAGACACAGACTGGCTGAATGGATACAAAAACAAGACCCGTATATATGCTGTCTACAAGGGACCCACTTAAGACCTAGGGACACATACAGACTGAAAGTGAGGGGATGGAAAAAGGTATTCCATGCAAATGGAAATCAGAAGAAAGCTGGAGTAGCAATTCTCATATCAGACAAAATAGACTTTAAAATAAAGACTCTTACAAGAGGCAAACAAGAAAACTACGTAATGATCAAGTGGTCGATCCAAGAAGAAGATATAACAATTGTAAATATTTATGCACCCAACATAGGAGCACCTCAATACATAAGGCAAATACTAACAGCCATAAAGGGGAAATCGACAGTAACACAATCATAGTAGGGAACTTTAATACCCCACTTTCACCAATGGAAAGATCATCCAAAGTGAAAATAAATAAGGAAACACAAGCTTTAAATGACACCTTAAACAAGAGAGACTTAATTGATATAATAAGACATTCCATCCAAAAACAACAGAATACACATTTTTCTCAAGTGTTCATGGAACATTCTCCAGGATAGGTCATATCTTGGGTCACAAATATAGCCTTGGTAAATTTAAGAAAATTGAAATCGCATCAAGTAACATCCAACCACAACATTATGAGACTAGATATCAATTACAGGAAAAGGTCTGTAAAAAATACAAACACACGGAGACTAAACAACACACTACTTAATAACGAAGTGATCACTGAAGAAATCAAAGAGGAAATAAAAAAATACCTAGAAACAAAAGACAATGGAGACACGATGACCCAAAACCTATGGGATTAAGCAGAAGCAGTCCTAAGAGGGAAGTTTATAGCAATACAGTCCTACGTTAAGAAACAGAAACATCTCAAATAAACAACCTAAACTTGCACCTAAAGCAATTAGACAAAGAACAACAAAAACCCCCAAAGTTAGCAAAAGGAAAGAAATCATAAATATCAGATCACAAATAAATGAAAAAGAAATAAAGGAAAAGATAGCAAAGATCAATAAAACTAAAAATTGCTTCTTAGAGAAGATAAACAAAATTGATAAACCATTAGCCAGACTCATCAACCAAAGAAAGGAGAAGACTCAAATCAATAGAATCAGAAATGAAAAAGGAGTAACAACTGACACTGCAGAAATACAAAGGATCATGAGAGATTACTACAAGCAACTCTATGCCAATAAAATGGACAACCTGGAAGACATGGAAAAATTCTTAGAAATGCACAACCTGCCAGGACTGAACCAGGAAGAAATAGAAAATATGAACAGACCAATCACAAGCACTGAAATTGAAACTGTGATTAAAAACCTTCCAACAAACAAAAGCCCAGGACCAGATGGCTTCACAGGCGAATTCTATCAAACATTTACAGAAGAGCTAACACCTATCCTTCTCAAACTCTTCCAAAATATAGCAGAGGGAGGAACACTCCCAAACTCATTCTACAAGGCCACAATTACCCTGACAACAAAACCAGACAAAGATGTCACAAAGAAAGAAAACTACAGGCCAATATCATTGATGAGCATAGAGGCCAAAATCCTCAACAAAATACTAGCAAACAGAATCCAACAGCACAGTAAAAGGACCATAAACCATGATCAAGTGGGGTTTATTCCAACAATGCAAGGATTCTTCAATATATGTAAATCAATCAACGTGATAAACCATATTAAGAAATTGAAGGAGAAAAACCATATGATCATCTCAATAGATGCAGAGAAAGCTTTTGACAAAATTCAGCACCCATTTATGAAACAAACACTGCAGAAAGTAGGCAGAGAGGGAACTTTCCTCAACATAATAAAGGCCATATATGACAAACCCACAGCCACATCGTCCTCAATGGTGAAAAACTGAAACCATTTCCACTAAGATCAGGAACAAGACAAGGTTGCCCACTCTCACCACTCTTATTCAACATAGTTTTAGAAGTTTTAGCCACAGCAATCAGAGATGAAAAAGAAGTAAAAGGAATCCAAATCAGAAAATAAGAAATAAAGCTGTCACTGTTTGCAGATGACATGATACTCTACATAGAGAATCCTAAAGATGCTACCAGAAAACTACTAGATCTAATCAATGAATTTGGTAAAGTAGCAGGATACAAAATTAATGCACAGAAATCTCTGGCATTCTTATACACTAGTGATGAAAAATCTGAAAGTGAAATTAAGAAAACACTACCATTTACCATTGCAACAAAAAGAATAAAATATCTAGGAATAAACCTACCTAAGGAGACAAAAGACCTGTATGTAGAAAATTATAAGACACTGATGAAAGAAATTAAAGATGATACAAATAGGTGGAGAGATATACCATGGTTTTGGATTGGAAGAATCAACATTGTGAAAATGACTCTACAACCCAAAGCAATCTACAGATTCAATGCAATCCCTATCAGACTACCACTGGCATTTTTCACAGAGCTAGAACAAAAATTTTCACAATTTGTATGGAAACAAAAAAGGCCACGAATAGCCAAAGCAGTCTTGAGAACGAAAAACGGAGCTGGAGGAATCAGGCTACCTGACTTCAGACTATACTACAAAGCTACAGTAATCAAGGCAGTATGGTACTGGCACAAAAACAGAAAGATAGATCAATGGAACAGGATAGAAAGCCCAGAGATTATTCCACGCACATATGGTCACCTTATCTTTGATAAAGGAGGCAGGAATATACAGTGGAGAAAAGACAGCCTCTTCAATAAGTGGTGCTGGGAAAACTGGACAGGTACATGTAAAAGTATGAAATTAGAACACTCACTAACACTATACACAAAAATAAACTCAAAATGGATTAAAGACCTAAATGTAAGGCCAGACACTATTAAACTCTTAGAGGAAGACGTAGACAGAACACTCTATGACATAAATCACAGCAAGATCCTTTTTGACCCACATCCTAGAGAAATGGAAATAAAAACAAAAATAAACAGATGGGACCTACTGAAACTTAAAAGCTTTTTCACAGCAAAGGTATCCAAAAATAAGCTGAAAAGACAACCCTCAGATTGGGAGAAAATATTTGCCAAGGAAGCAACTGACAGAGGATTAATCTCCAAAATTTACAATCAGCTTATGCAGCTCAGAAAAAAAAAAACAAAAAAACCCACAACAACAACAATGTAATCTAACAATGGGCAGAAGACCTAAATAGACATTTCTCCAAAGAAGACATACGCATTGCCTACAAACACATGAAAGAATGCTCAACATCATTAATCATTAGAGAAATGCAAATCAAAACTACAATGAGGTATCATCTCACACCAGTCAGAATGGCCATCATCAAAAAATCTAGAAACAATAAATGCTGGAGAGGGTGTGGAGAAAAAGGAACACTCTTGCACTGTTGGTGGGAATGTAAATTGATACAGCCACTATGGAGATCAGTATGGAGTTTCCTTAAAAACTACAAATAGAACTACCATACAACCCAGCAATCCCACTACTGGGCATATACCTTGAGAAAACCATAATTCGAAAAGAGTCATGTACCAAAATGTTCATTGCAGCTCTATTTACAATAGCCAGGACATGGAAGCAGCCTAAGTATCCATCGACCGATGAATGGATAAAGAAGATGTGGCACATATATACAATGGAATATTACTCAGCCATAACAAGAAACGAAATTGAGTTATTTGTAATGAGGTGGATAGACCTAGAGTCTGTCATACAGAATGAAGTAAGTCAGAAAGAGAAAAACAAATACCATATGCTAACATGTATATATGGTATCTAAGAAGAAGAAAAAAAAAAAACGTCATGAAGAACCTAGGGGTAAGACAGGAATAAAGACACAGACCTACTAGAGCATGGATTTGAGGATATGGGGGAGGGTAAGGGTAAGCTGTGACAAAGTGAGAGAGTGGCATGGACATATATGCACTATCAAATGTATAATTGATAGCTAGTGGGAAGTAGCCACATATCATAGGGGGATCAGTAGGTGATTTGTGACCATCTAGGGGGTGGAATAGGGAGGGTGGGAGGGAGAGAGATGCAAGAGGGAAGAGATATGGGAACATATGTATATGTATAACTGATTCACTTTGTTATAAAGCAGAAACTAACACACCATTGTAAAGCAATTATACTGCATTAAAGATGTTAAAAATAAATAAATAAATAAGTACATAAATAAGTAAGCAACGTGACTATACTTAACAGTATTGTATTGTACACTTGAAATTTGCTAAGAGGGCAGAGCTTGTGTTCTCACTACACATAAAAAAAGAAAATGGTAACTATGTGAGGTGATGTGTATGTTAAGTAGTTTGATAGTGATTAATATTTTACAATGTATATGTATATCAAATCATCAAGTTGCATACTTTGTACGATTTTAAACTGTCAACTATACCTCAATAAAGCAGGGGGTGGTTGGGGGAGAGAATGAATATATGCTGGAAGGAGAGGAGAAGCCAGAGAGAAACAGAGAGTCAATGTCTTGAAAAACCTTAAAAATCATGGTAGAGTTTTGAATTTACCCAAAGAGGCACTGTCATATTGGAAAGCTTACTGTGGCTATAGTGAGTAAAATGGAGTGGAGAGGTAAGACACTAGAAGAGAATACCCATAAGAGGACACTGTAGTAATTCCTACAAGAATCAACTTGGCGTAAACCTTGGTGGTGACAGTAAGAACAAAGAGAAGTAGACAGATTTACAATCTGTTTAGGAAAAAGAATCAACAGGAACTGATGATCAGTTAGAGGTGATGGGTGAGAGGGAACAATAAATCAAGAATTATACCCACTTCCCAGGACTGAGCAATCACATGGACAATATCACCATTGTAAAAGAGAACACAGGGCAAAAAGTGTGGGGTGAAGTAAACTGCTGTTTTGGACATGTTAAAATTAGATGTATCTGTGGAATAAGTAGAGGCACCCAGTGAGCAGTAGAATCATACAAGTCTAGAAAAGGAGAGGGTGGGGCAGGGAGGGAAGGAGTAAATGAAAGAAGGAGGGAGGGAGGAAGGGGGAGGGAGGAAAGGGTAGGGAGGAAAAGAAGAAGGGAGAGAGAGAGAGAGAGGTAGAGAGAAAGAAAGAGAAAGGCCGACTGGAATGTATGCTCGGGAGCTATCAATGCATAGGAATTAAGGTCCTAGAAGTAAGGGAATTCGTTCTCCCAAGAAAAATTCCTACAGTGAGGAAGAAAAAGCCCCAGAATAGACTTTGGAAATGCCAACTAAATTCTTTATGTTTCAGATTTTATAAATGTTTAACTGTTGCAAGGATTAACTGAGAGGCCATACACAAAACATTTAGCATGGTAACTAACACATAGTTCAACAATAGTGATCTGGGAAACAGGTTTACTAGTTCAATCTTGGTAAGTGAAGATCATTTATGTGTTTTTAATTCTCATTTTCTTCTATTCCTTGAAAAGTCCTTACACAGACAATCGATATTTAACATGTTTGTTTAAAAATAGAAATTTTTATTTATTTTCTTAGGTAATCAGGTTTTGAAAATCCTAAAATTGGTACTTCTGTGAAAAGAGATTCTTTAAACATTCATTTAATTTCTCCTTCAAGTTTCATGTCCACAAATATGTCAACAACTAGAGTTCTAATCTCAGTATTTCCCCTCCTTCTATTGCAAGCTAAATCTCGTCTTTGTATTTAAAATGACTATCCTCTCAAAACACTGGCTTTTCTTTCATGTATTAAAACATTTTTGAACACTGTAAATATTTTAGTTTTTCAAGATTAAAATACAAAAACATGATCATCTTCAATAATAACCATCCTGGTACAAAATGAACACCTGGAAAGCATTACTGGGTTTAATACACAAAGGACAGCATATACTTTGCATGTATATGCAAATTTGGATGCAAATTTTAGAGGCAGAAATTAAAAATACCAACCTCAATTCTAAACTGAAGTTCTTAAATTGTAAATTCAGTAAAATTAATAATATATTACTATTTTGTTAAACTTAAAGATTAAATACTTTCTGTTAAATGTACATGTCACCTTGCACAAGTCATTTAGTATCATTATTCATTAACTTCCTCATCTCTGAATGAAAGCCCCTATTATTCCAACCTTCTAGTTATATATATATATATATATTTTTTTTTAATGATTTACTGCCATTATATAAATAAAAATAAAATAGAAGCTCTTCCAATTTCAGCTCTGATATATAAAGACCTTAGACATCATCACTTCTGTCCTTAAAACAACAAAAAGCTGAATGCTGAACAAACTCAAAATCAATTACTTTTCTGGGACTCTTTGGAGAACTGAGGTCAAGGGCAAACCACTAGTCAAAATCTGGAGAAACAGGCAAAACCAGAGAATCACAGCCAAGATCTGTTTCCCCAGAGCAGAAGCTAGGGGAGCCATAAACTGATAGGAACAGTTAAATGGTAGTTTTGATGAAATGCTAGAGACCGAGTGTAAACTAGCATGAGAGGAGGAAACTCTTTGGGGCTTTAGTTTTTGGGGAGCTTCCATACTTTAATGGGTTTTACCTCCAGGAACCCTACCAGGCTCTTACTGAGGAGACAAGAAAGATCTGGAAGTGGAAGGAGAAGAGTAATTGTGAAATGTACATGAGTGTTTTCCATGACAATGGTCTACTCTCCAGGGGTAAAGATTTTACCAGAGACATATCCCACCTGGGGGAAGGGCATTTCCCCACTGCAGTCCCATCTAGCCTACCTGTCTCAACTAAGAGTAGGAGGAACTAAAAGACATTGGGAAGGTCACAGCCCAGGGACACAGACCCACTGAAAAACTTGTATTTAATCATAATAGTATAGAACACATCTGCTCCCCCATTCTTTACCACCACACCAACAGGGCTGCCAAATAATAATAGTACATGACAGCTGAAATAACTGTCACACTTCCAGAGAAGGAGTGCTTAGGGAAGCCCAAAGTCAATAAAAAAGACAAGAGAAATTTAAAGCCTGTGGCAACTACTAGTAGAGAAAACATTAAATACAGCCCAACTCCTAGTCAGATTAACATAAATCCTCACACTAGAGGCCTAAGTACTTATTCTATTACCTGATACATCACATCTGGCTTTCACAAAAAAATTACAAGGCATGATAAAATGCAAGAAAAGCACAGTCTAAAGAGACAAAAAAGCATAAGAACCAGACTCAGCTATGACACAGATATTGGAATTATCAAACAAGAAATTTAAAATAACTATGATTAATATGTTATGGGAATAATGGAAAATGTAGACAATAATGGAAAATGTAGGCAATATGCAGAAGAGATGGGTAATGTAGGCTGACAGATGGAACTCTAAAACAACTTGAAATAAAATGTTAGAAATAAAAGACACTAACATAAATGAATGCCTTTGATGGGCTCATCAGTGGAGGATACAGCTTAAGGAAAGAAGCAGTAAGCTTGAGCTAGGTCAATAGAAACGTCTCAAGCTGAAATACATAGTTAAAAAAAAATACAACATCTAAGAACTCTGAGAAATTTCAGAAAGTGTTACATACAAATAATTAGAGTACCAGAAGAAGAAAGAGAGTATAGAGCAGAAGAAATATTTGAAATAATAATGACCAGGAACTTTCCAAAGTTAAGGTCAGAAACCAAAACACAGAACCAGGAAGCTCAGACAGCACCCAACAGGGTAAATTCTCCCCTCTACACCCACACCCAAAGCAACTCTGTATCTTTGAATATCATACCCAACTGCAGAATACCAAAGACAAAGAGGAAATTTAGAAAGAGGTAGAGGAAAAATATAATCTATATAGGACCAAGAATAAGAATTACAATTACAGTGGACTTCTCATCGGAAACCAGGCAAGCAAGAAAAAGGTGGAGTGAAATACTTATTGTTGAAAGAAAGTACACCACAATCCAGAATTTCATATCCATGAAATAATTCTTCAAAATAAAGTAGAAATAAATATCTTTTCAGACAAACAAAAATGAAGGAATTCATTGCCAGAACTGCTCTGCAATAAATGTTAAAAGAAATTCTTTAGGGAGAAGGAAAGTGATATAGGTCAGAAACACAGATCCACATAAGAAAAGATGAATGTCAGAGAAAGAATAAATAAAAGTAAAATAAAATATTTTACTTTTCTTACTCTGAATTAATTAACAGATAACACTATAAAGTAATAATACAAACAACATATTGGTAATTATAGCATATGGATAAATGAAATAAATTATGCCAATTTCATAAAGAACAGAAGGAGACATTGGAAATATTCTGTTATAAGGTACCTGTATTACCCATGAAGTGGTACCGTGCTATTTGAAGGTAGATTTTGATTAGGGAAAAATGAATATTGCAAGCTTACATTAGGGAAAAATGTATATAGTAACCACTATTTTTTTTTTTTCAGTACGCGGGCCTGTCACTGTTGTGGCCTTTCCTGCTGCAGAACACAGGCTCTGGAAGCACAGGCCCAGCGGCCATGGCTCACAGGCCCAGCTGCTCCGCAGCATATGGGATCCTCCCAGACCGGGGCATGAACCCATGTCCCCTGCATCAGCAGGCGGACTCTCAACCACTGTGCCACCAGGGAAGCCCAGTAACCACTATTTTTAAAAATATATATAATTAATTTACTAAGAGAGGCAGTAAACTAGAATTAGGTAAAATACTGTTTAAAACCAGATAAGGCAGAAAAAGCAGGGAGGGGAGAACAAGTACAACTAATACAGAACAACTACTAACATGGTAGTTATTAATCCAACAATATCAAAAATCACTCTGAATGTGAATGGTTTAAATACAGCAATTAAAAGACAGAGATTGTGAAAGTCAGTAAAAAAATAAAATAAAAGCCAACTATGTTGTCTATAAAAAATCCACTTTAAATATGGACACTCATACAGGTTAAAGCTAAAGGGATAGAAAAAGATACTTTTTCTATCCCTTTAAAAAATATACCATAATAATGCTAATTAAAAGAAAGTTGAAGTAGATATATTAATTTCAGACAAAATAGGCTTCAAAACAAGCAAAATAATGAAGTATAAAGAGGCACATTACCCAATTATAAAGGCGTCAATACTTCTAAAAGACAATTCTAAGCGTGTTTGTATCTAACCATAAAACGTCAAAATACGTGAGGCAAATACTGATAGAAATGAAAATAAAAACAGGAAATCCACTATTATAGCTGGAGACTTTAACATGCCTCTTTAAATAATTGATAGATCAAACATGTAGAAAATCAGCAAGGATATAGTTGACCTGAACACCACTATCAATTACTTCATCTATATTTATTTATAGAATACTGCTTCCAACAACAGCAGTATATGTAATCTGCTCAAACACACATGGAACATTCACCAAGAGATGCCACATATCTTGTTAAGGTGTGGGCCATAAAATACACATTAACACATTTAAAGTATAGAAGTCATACAAAGTATGTTCTCAGACCACATTGGAAGTAAACTAGAGATCGATAATTAAAAGATAGCTGGAAATCCCCCAGTATTTGGAAATTAAATATCACCTTGTTAAATAATACATGAGCTAAGAAGTGTCAAGAAAAAATGTTTAAATATTTTGAACTAAATGAATATGAAAATACAGCAAATTAAAATTTATAGGATGCAGTGAGAGCAGTGCTTAGAGAGAAATTTATACCATTAAATGCATATATTATAAAAGAAGAAAGACCTAAAATCAATATCTAAGCCTCCACCTTAGGAAACTAGAAAGAGAAGAGTAATTTGAGCCTAAAACAAACAGGAGAAAATAAATATAAGTTAAACAACAAAAATTAGAGCACAAATCAATGAAATTGAATCCAGGAAAACAATAGAGAAAATCAGCAGAAGTAAAAAGTGATTCCTTGAAAAGATCAATAAAATAAAGCTCTAACCAAGCTAAGCAAGAAAACAAGAGAGAAGCCACATTACCCACATCAAAAATGAAGAAGTTATCACTGTTATTCCTAGGAATAGTGAAAGGAAAATAATGAAGCACTATGAAAAATTCTATGCCCACAAATTTGATAACTTACATACAATGGAACTATTAATTAAAAGATACAAACTGCCAAAACTCACCCAAGGAAAAACAGTTAATCACAAGAGGTCTATATCTACTAAAGCAATGGAATCAATAATTAATAGCCTCACAGAAAATAAAGCACCAGGCTCTGATGGATTCACTGGTAAATTCTATCAAACTTTTAAGCAACAAATGACACCAATTCTCTGCAATCTTATCCAGAAAATAGAAGCAGAAATAACATTACTAATTCATTCTATGAATCCAGAATTATCCTAACACCAAAACTAGACAAAGACATAAAAGAAAGGAAAACTCTCTACCAATATTGCTCAGGAACATGGATGCAAAAATTCTCAACAAAACATTAGCAAACCTATTCTAACAATGTTTTAAAAAATTATACATCAAAACCAAGTGAGATTTAGTTCAGTTGTGCAAGGTGGGGCCAATATTCAAAAATCAATCAATATAATCCACAATATCAACATACTAAAGAAGAAAAAATCATTTGATCATATCAGTTGATGAAGAAAAAGCATCTGATGAAATCAAACACCTATTAATAATAAAAAAAACTCTCAGCAACCTAGTAATAAAAAGGAATTTCCTCAACCTGATAAAGAATATCTACAAAAACCCTACAGCTAACAACATACTAAACAGTGGGGAAGTAGATGCTTCTTTTTTTTTAACATTATATTTTATTGACTTAAGAGACACTGAAAATATTTACATCATAAGTAAGACTATATCACAAAAACCTAGTGCCCGTGCCATCCTAGGAAATAATATGGAAGTGAATAAGATTTATTGTTGATTGAAGGTTTATAAAATTCAACACAAAGATCAAAGGGTTAATGTTCTGACACACTATGCATAGCTCCTTGGAAATCTTTGAGGATTTCTTTTTTTTTTTTATTGAAGTATAGTTAACTTACAATATTGTGTTAGTTTCAAGTGTACAGCAAAATTGTTATATGTATATACTCTTTTTCAGATTCTTTTTCATTGTAGGTTACTACAAGATATTTAGTTCCCTGTGCTTTACACTAGGTCCCTGTTGTTTATGTATATTATATATAGTAGTGTGTGTATGTTCATCATAAACTCCTAATTTGTCTCCCCCACCACCCCCACTATCCTCTTTGGTAACCATCAGTTTGTCTTCTATGTCTGTGAGTCTATTTCTGTTTTATAAGTAAATTCATTTGTATCTTTTTTACATTCCACATATAAGTGATATCATATGATATTTGTCTTTGTCTGATTCACTTCACTTAGTATGATGATCTCTAGGTGCATCCTTGTTGCTGCAAATGGCATTGTAACAGGGAAGAGCTAAATCAGACTCCTCGTTGGATCTGTTTCTTTGACTTTAACCTCTGACCCTGCTCAACTGTGGATGGCTGAAAGAAAAAAGAAACTAACACATCCCCTCACCAAGGCTGGTCACTCCATGACATGTTTTGCAAGACTGATGGCCTTTTTACTTTACTTCCTCACCTCCTCTCCCTCTCTATTCTGCCTTTTTACTTTACTTCCTCACTGGATCTCCCTCTCTGATTATATAAAAGAAAATGGCATCCAGACCCTGATAAGATGGTTTTTCAGAGACACTAGTCTGCCATCTTCTTGGTCTGCTGGCTTTCGAAATAAAGTCATATTCCTTGCCTCAACACCTTGACTCCGATTCATTGGCCTTTCGTGTGGCAAGCAGAGTGAGCTTGGACTCAGCAACAGCATTATTTCATTTTTTTATAGCTGAGTAATATTCCATTGTATATATATACCACAACTTTTTATCCATTTCTCTGTTGATGGACAGTTAGGCTGCTTCCATGTCTTCATTATTGTAAATAGTGCTGCTATGAACATTGGGGTGCATGTATCCTTTCTAATTAGAGCTTTCATCTTTTCCAGATACATGCCCAGGAGTGGGATTGCTAGGTCATATGATAACTCTATTTTTAGTTTTCTAAGAGACTTCCATACTGTTCTCCATAGTGGCTGCACCAATTTACATTCCCACCAACAGTGTAGGAGGGTTCCTTTTCTCCACACCCTCTCCCTCATTGATTATTTGTAGACTTTTTAATGACGGCCATTCAGACCAGGGTGAGGTGATACCTTATTGTAGTTTTGCTTTGCATTTCTCTAACAATTAGCGATAATGAGCATCTTTTTATGTGACTGTTGGCCATGTATATGTCTTCTTTGGAGAAATGTCTATTTAGGTCTTCTGCCCATTTTTTTGATTGCATTGTTTGGATTTTTCTTTTATTATTAAGTTGTATGAGCTATTTGTATGTTTTAGAAATTAAGCCCTTGTCTGTAGCATCACTTGCAAATATTTTCTCCCAGTCCATAGGTTGTCTTTTAATTCTGTTTATGGTTTCCTTTGCTGTGCAAAAGCTTTAAAGTTTAATTAGATACCATTTGTTTATTTTTGCTTTTATTTCCATTACTCTAAGAGAAACATCCAAACAAATATTGCTGAAATTTATGTCAGAGTGTTCTGCCTATGTTTTCCTCTAGAACTCTTATAGTATCCAGTCTTACATTTAGGTTTTTAATCCATTTTGAGTTTATTTTTGTACAAGTTGTTGGAGGATGTTCTCATTTCATTTTTCTACATGTACCTGTCCAGTTTTCCCAGCACCACTTAAGACCAGAAAAAAATCTTAGAGATGCCTTTCTCATCACTTCCATTTAACAATATACTGGAAGTCCTAGCTATTGATATGACAAGAAATAGGAATAAAAGGTATATAGACTGGGAAGGTAGAAACAAAACAGTTTTTTTTCACAGATGGCATAACTGTAGAAAATTCTAAAGAATTAAGCAAAAGAAAAACCCCAGACATACAAACAAAGAAAACCCTCTGGAACTGAAAAGTAGATATAGTAAAGTCACAGGGTACGTGGTTAATATATGAAAGTCAATTGCTTTACTACATGTCAGCAACAAGTAATTGTAACTTGAAATTTAAAACACTACCATTTACAAAACTACTACAAAAATGAAATACTTAGGTATAAATCTAACAAAATATATAAAGAATCTAAATGCAGAAAAGTAGGTAACTCTGATAAAAGAAATTAAATAAGATCTAAGATTTATTTCATATTTTTATTTATTTAAACAACTTTATTGGACTATAATTGCTTTATAATGGTGGGTTAGTTTCTGCTGTATAACAACGTGAATCAGCTATACATATACATATAACCCAATATCTCCTCCCTCTCCACCCTCTTGTGTCTCTCTCCCATCCTCCCTATCCCACCCCTCTAGGTGGTCACAAAGCACTGAGCTGATCTCCCTGTGCTATGCAGCTGCTTCCCACTAGCTAGCTATTTCACATTTAGTACTGTATATATGTCCATGCCAGTCTCTCACTTCATCACAGCTTACCCTACACCCTCCCCGTGTCCTCAAGTCCATTCCCTATATCTGTGTCTTTATTACTGTCTTGCCCCCAGGTTCTTCAGAACCATTTTATTATTATTTTTTTGGATTTCATATATATGTATTAGCATGTGGTATTTGTTTTTCTCTTTCTGACTTACTTCACTCTGTATGACAGACTCTAGATCCATCCACCTCACTACAAATAACTCAATTTTGTTTCCTTATATAGCTGAGTAATATTCCATTGTATATATGTGCCACATCTTCTTTATCCATTCATCAGTCGATGGACACTTAGGTTGCTTCCATGTCCTGGCTATTGGAAATAGAGCTGCAATGAACATTGTGGTACATGACTCTTTTTGAATTATGGTTTTTTCAGGGTATATGCCCAGTAGTGGGATTGCTGGGTGATATGGTAGTTCTAATTTTAGTTTTTGAAGGAACCTCCTTACTGTTCTCCATAGTGGCTGTATCAATATACATTCTCACAAACAGGGCACACCCTTTTCTCCACACCCACTCCCACATTTATTGTTTGTAGATTTTCTGATGATGGTCATTCTGACTGGGGTAGGTGATACCTCATTGTAGTTTTGATTTGCATTTCTCTGATGATTAGTGATGTTGAGCATCCTTTCATGTGTTTGTTGGCCATCTGTATATATGCTTTAGAGAAATGTCTATTTAGGTCTTCTGCCCATTTTTGGATGGGGTTGTTTGGTTGATATTGAGCTGTTTGTAAATTTTGGAGATTAATCCTCTGTCAGTTTCTTCAATTGCAAATATTTTCTCCCATTCTCATGGTTGTCTTTTCATCTTGCTTTTGTGCAAAAGCTTTTAACTTTCATTACGTCTAATTTGTTTATTTTTGTTTTTATTTCCATTTCTCTAGGAGGTGGGTCACAAAGGATCTTGCTGTGATTTATGTTATAGAGTTTTCTGCCTATGTTTTCCTGGAAGAGATTTCTAGTGTATGGCCTTACACATAGGTCTTTAATCCATTTTGAGTTTATTTTTGTGTATGGTGTTAGGGAGTGCTCTAATTTCATTCTTTTACATGTAGCCGTCCAGTATTCCCAGCACCACTTATTGAAGAGGCTGTCTTTTCTCCCTTGTATATTCTTGCCTCCTGTATCAAAGATAAGGTGACCATATGTGCGTGGGTTTATCTCTGGGCTATCCATCCTGTTCCATTGATCTATATTTCTGTTTTTTTGCCAGTACCATACTGTCTTGATTACCATAGCTTTGTACTATAGGCTGAAGTCTGGGAACCTGATTCCTCCAGCACCATATTTCTTTCTTAAGATTGTTTTGGCTATTTGGGGCCTTTTGCGTTTCCATACAAATTGTGAAATTTTTGTTCTAGTTCTTTGAAAAATGCCATTGGTAGTTTGGTAGGGATTGTATTGAACCTGTAATTTGCTTTGGGTAATATAGTCATTTTCACAATGTTGATTCTTCCAATCCAAGACCATGGTATATCTCCCCATTTGTTTGTATCATCTTTAATTTCTTTCATCAGTGTCTTACAGTTTTCTGCATACAGGTCTTTTGTCTACTTAGGTAGGTTTATTCTTAGGCATTTTATTCTTTTTGCTTCACTGGTAAATGGGAATGTTTCCTTTATTTCTCTTTCAGATTTTTCACTATTAGTGTATAGGAATGCAAGAGATTTCTGTGCATTAATTTTGTATCCTGCTACTTTACCAAATTCACTGATTAGCTCTAGTAGATTTCTGGTAGCATCCTTAGGATTTTCTATGTATAGTATCATGTCATCTGCAAACAGTGACAGCTTTACTTCTTCTTCTCTGATTTGGATTCCTCTTATTTCTTTTTCTATTCTGATTGCTGTGGCTAAAACTTCCAAAACTATGTTGAACAATAGTGGTGACTCTGGAAAACCTTGCCTTGTTCCTGATCTTAGAGGAAATGGTTTCAGTTTTTCACCATTGAGAATGATGTTGGCTGTGGGTTTGCCATATATGGCCTTTATTATGTTGAGGTAAGTTCCTTCTATTCCTTCTTTCTGGAGGGTTGTTATCATAAATGGGTATTGAATTTTGTAAGAATCTTTTCCTGCATCTATTGACATGATCATATGGTTTTTCTCCTTCAATTTGTTAATACGGTGCATCACATTGATTGATTTGAGTATACTGAAAAATCCTTGCATTCCTAGGATAAACCCTACTTGATCATGGTGTATGATCATTTTAATGTGCTGCTGGATCCTGCTTGCTAGTATTTTGTTCAGGATTTTTGCATGTATGGTCATCAGTGATATTGGTCTGTAGCTTTTTTTCTTTGTAAAATCTTTATCTGGTTTTGGTATCAGGGTGAACATGGCCTCATAGAATGAGTTTGGGAGTGTTCCTCCCTCTTCTGTATTTTGGAAGAGTTTGAGAAGGATGGGTGTGAACTCTTCTCTAAATGTTTGATAGAATTCACCTGTGAAACCACCTGGTCCTGGATTTTGTTTGTTGGAAGATTTTAAATCACAGTCTCAATTACAATGCTTGTGATTTGTCAGTTTATATTTTCTATTTCTTCCTCGTTCAGTCTCAGAAGCTTGTGCTTTTCTAAGAATTTGTCCGTTTCTTCCAGGTTGTCCATTTTGTTGGCATATAGCTGCTTGTAGTAATCTCTCATGATCCTTTGTACTTCTGCAGTGTCAGTTGTTAGTTCTCCTTTTTCATTTCTAATTCTATTGATTTGAGACTTCTCCCTTTTTTTGTTGATGAGTCTGGCTAATGGTTTATCAATTTTGTTTATCTTAAAGAACCAGCTTTTAGTTTTATTGATCTTTGCTATTGTTTCCTTCATTTCTTTTTCATTTAATTCTGATTTGAGCTTTATGATTTCTTTCCTTCTGTTAACTTTGGAGGGTTTTTTGTTTATCTTTCTCTAATTGCTTTAGTTGTAAGTTTAGGTTGTTTATTTGTGATGTTTCTTGTTTCCTGAAGTAGGATTGTATTGCTCTAAACTTTCCTCTTAGAACTGCTTTTGCTCCATCTCATAGATTTTGGGTCGTTGTGTTTTCATTGTTATTTGTTTCTAGGTATGTTTTGACTTCCTCTTTGATTTCTCCAGTGATCTCTTGGTTATTTAGTAGCATATTGGTTAGCCTCCATGTGTTTGTATTTTTTACAGATTTTTTCCTGTAATTGATATTTAGCCTCACAGCATTTTGGTTGGATATGATACTTGATACGAATTCAATTTTCTTATATTTACCATGACTTGATTTGTGAACCAAGATATGACGTATCCTGGAGAATGTTCTATGAGCACTTGAGAAGAAAGTGTATTCTGTTATTTTTGGATGGAATGTCCTATAAATATCAAGTAAGTGCACCTTATTTAATGTATCATTTTAGGGTTGTGTTTCCTTATTTATTTTCATTTTGGATGATCTGCCCATTGGTGAAAGTGGGGTGTTAAAGGCCCCTACTATGATTGTGTTACTGTCGATTTCCCCTTTTATGGCTGTTAGCTTTTGCCTATGTATTGAGGTGCTCCTGTATTGGGTGGATAAATATTTACAATTTTTATATCTTCTTATTGGATTGATCCCTTGATCAATCCTTCCTTGTCTCTTCTATTAGTCTTTATTTTAAAGTCTATTTTGTCTGATATGAGAATTGCTACTCCAGCTTTCTTTTGATTTCCATTTGCATAGAATATCTTTTTCCATCCCCTTTCTTTCAGTCTGTATGTGTACCTAAGTCTGAAGTGGGTCTCCTGTAGGCAGCATATAAATGGGTCTTGTTTTTGTATCCATCAGCCAATCTATGTCTTTTTTTATTTTATTTTTTTCACAGTACCTGGGCCTATCACTGTTGTGGCCTCTCCCATTGTGGAGCACAGGCTCCGGACATGCAGGCTTAGTGGCCGTGGCTCACGGTCTCAGCTGCTACACGGCATGTGGGATCTTCCCAGACCGGGGCTCGAAGTCATATCCCCTGCATTGGCAGGCGGACTCTCAACCACTGCGCCACCAAGGAAGCCCCAATCTATGTCTTTTGGTTGGAGCATTTAATCCATTTACATTTTAGGTATTCATCGATATGTATGTTCCTATTACCATTTTCTGAATTGTTTTGGGTTTGTTATTGTAGGTCTTTTCCTTCTCTTGTGTTTCCTGCCTAGCAAAGTTCCTTTAGCATTTGTTGTAAAGCTGGTTTGGTAGTTTTCATTTCTCTTAACTTTTGCTTGGCTGTAAAGATTTTAATTTCTTCATTAATACTGAATGAGACCCTTGCAGGGTAGAGTAATCTTGGTTGTAGGTTTTTCCCTTTCATCATTTTAAATATGTCCTGTGACTCCCTTTTGGCTTGCAGTGTTTCTGCTGAAAGATCAGCTGTTAACCTTATAGGGATTCCCTTGTATGTTATTTGTTTCTTTTTCCTTGCTGCTTTTAATATTTTTCCTGTGTACTTAATTTTTTTTTTTTTTTGGTACGCAGACCTCTCACTGTTTTGGCCTTGCCCATTGCAGAGCACAGGCTCCAGACGTGCAGGCTCAACAGCCATGGCTCATGGGCCTAGCTGTTCCACGGCATGTGGGATCTTCCCGGACTGGGGCATGAACCCGTGTCCCCTGCATTGGCAGGCGGACTGTCAACCACTGCGCCACCAGGGAAGCCCTGTACTTAATTTTTGATAGCTTGATTAATATGTGTCTTGGAGCTTTTCTCCTTGGATTTATCCTCTATGGGGCTCTGCGCTTCCTAGACTTGAATGACTATTTCCTTTCTCATATTAGGGAATTTTTCAACTATAATCTCTTCAAATATTTTCTCAGTCCCTTTCTTTTCTCTTCTTCTTCTGGGACCACTATAATTCGAATGTTGGTGTGTTTACTGTTGACCCAGAGGTCTCTGAGACTGTCCTCAATTCTTTTCATTCTTTTTTCTTTATTTTGTTCTGTGGTAATTATTTCCACTATTTTATCTTCCAGGTCACTTTTCCATTCTTCTACCACAGTTATTCTGCTATTGATTCCTTCTAGAGAATTTTTAATTTCATTTATTGTTTATCATTGTTTGTTTGTTCTTTATTTCTTCTATGTCCTTGTTAAATGTTTCTTGTATTTTCTCCATTCCTTTTCAAAGGTTTTGGATCATTACTCTGAATTCTTTTTCAAGTAGACTGCTTATTTCCTCTTCATTTTTTGCTCTGGTGGGTGTTTACTCTGCTTCTTCATCTGCTGCGTATTTCTCTGTCTTCTCATTTTGCTTGACTTACTGTGTTTGGGGTCTCCTTTTCTCAGACTGCAGGTTAATACTTCCCATTGTTTTTGGTGTCTGCCCCAGTGGGTAAGATTGGTTCAGTGGGTTCTGTAGGCTTCCTGTTGGAGAGGACTGGTGCCTGTGTTCTGGTGTATGAGGCTGGATCTTGGCTTTCTGGTGGGCAGGACTGTGTACGGTGGTTTGTTTTGGGGTGTCTGTGACCTTATTATGATTTTAGGCACCCTGTTTGCTAATGGGTGGTGCTGTGTTCCTGTCTTTCTACTTGTTTGGCATAGGGTATCCAGCACTGTAGGATGTTGGTCTTTGAGTGGAGCTGGGTCTTAGCATTGAGATGGAGATCTCTGGGAGACCTTTCACTGCTTGATATTACATGGAGCTGAGAGGTCTCTGGTGGACCAATGTCATTAACTAGGCTCTCCCACCTCAGAGGCACAGACCTGACACCCGGATGGAGCACCAAAACCCTGTCAGCCACATTGCTCAGAAAAAAAGTGTGAAAGGAAGAAAGAAAAAATAAATAAAATAAAGTTATTACAAAATAAATTTTTCTAAATTATTTTTTAAAAAGTAATTTATAAAAGGAAAGAAAGAAGAGAGCAACCAAACCAAAAGACAAATCCACCAATGATAAGAAACACTAAACACTATACTAAAAAAGAAACAAACAAAAAATGGACAGGCAAAACCCTAGGACAAATGGTAAAAGCAAAGCTATACAGACAAAATCAAAGAAAGAAGCATACACATACACCCTGATAAAAAGAGAAAAATGAATAAAAATATATATCTATTTATAAATAAAAGGAAGAGAGCAACCAAATCAACAAACAAATCTAACAATGATAATAAACTCTAAATTCCAAAATAAGATAAACATAAAACCAGAAACAACTTAGATGCAAAAAGCAAACCCCAAGTCTACAGTTGCTCCCAAAGTCCACTGCCTCAATTTTGGGATGATTTGTTGTCTATTCAGGTATTCCAGACATGCGGTGTACATCAAGTTGATTGTGGAGATTTAATCCACTGCTCCTGAGGCTAATGGGAGAGATAACCCTTTCTCTTCTTTGCTTGCACAGCTCCTGGGGTTCAGCTTTGGATTTGGCCCCACCTCTTGTGTAGGTCACCTGAAGGTGTCTATTCTTCTCTCAGACAGGATGGGGTTAAAGGAGCAGCTGATTACGGGGCCCTGGCTCACTCAGGCCGTGGCGGGAGAAGGGGTGCAGAATGGGGAGCAAGCCTGTGGCAGCAGAGGCCAACATGACATTGCAACAGCCTGAAGCATACCGTGTGTTCTTACAGGGAAATTGTCCCTGGATTATGGGACCCTGACAGTGGTGGGCTGCACAGGCTCCCAGGAGTGGAAGTGTGCATAGTGACCTGTGCTTGCACACAAGCTTCTTGGTGGCTGCAGCAGCAGCCTTAGCATTTCAGGTCTGTCTCTTGTGTCTGCGCTAATAGCTGTGGCTCATGCCCATCTCTGGAGCTCATTTAGGCGGTGCTCTGAATCCCCTCTCCTCATGCCCCATGAAACAATTGTCTCTTGCCTCTTAGGCAGTTCCAGACTTTTTCCTGGACTCCCTCCCGGCTAGCTGTAGCACTCTAGCCCCCTTAAGGCTGTGTTTAGGCAGCCAATCCCAGTCCTCTCCCTGGGATCTGACCTCCGAAGCCAGAGCCTTAGCTGCTAGCCCCCACCCGCCCAGACAGGTGAGCAGACAACCCTCTCAGGCTGGTGAGTGTTGGTCAGCACCATTCCTCTGTGCAGGAATATCTTCACTTTGCCCTATGCACCCCTATTGCTGCACTCTCCTCCATGGCTGTGAAGTTTCCCCACAACCACCCCCTGTCTCTGCCAGTGCAGAGACTTCTTAGAATGTGGAAACTTTTCCTCCTTCACAGCTTCCTCCCAGAGGTGCAGGTCTTGTCCTTATTTTTTGTCTCTGTTTTTTCTTTTTCCTTTTGCCCTACCCAGTATGTGAGGAGTTTATTGCCTTTGAGGATGTCTGAGGTCTTCTGCCAGCTTTCAGTAGGTGTTCTGTAGGAGATTTTCCCACCTGTAGATGTATTTCCGATGTATTTGTGGGGAGGAAGGTGATCTCCACATCTTACTCCTCTGCTATCTTGAATTTTGGCTCTAAGATTTATTTATAAATGAAGTGAGATTCCATGTTCATGGATTGGAAGACTCAATATTAAGATGTCAATTCATTCCATCTTTGTTTATTAATGCAATATCAATCAAAATCTAAGCAAGATACTTTGTAGTATCTTGCTTTTATATGAAAGACAAAAGACCTTGATAACAGAAACAATAATTTAGAGGATAAACAAAAGACATACACTACCGAATTTCAAGGCTTACTATAAATACAGTGATTAAGTCAGTATTGTATTAGCAAAAGAATACATGTATACATCAGTGAAACAGAATGAAGAACCCAGAAAGATACCCACACAAATAGAGTCAAGATCTTTGACAAAGGAGCAGAGGCAATTAAATGGAGAAAGACTAGTCATTTCAAAAATATGGCACAGGAATTATTGCCTGCCCATATGCAAAAATATAAACCTAGATACAGACCTTGATCTTTTGAACTAATAAAAATTAACGCAAAATAGAATATAGACCTAAGTGTAAAATGCAAAGAAAGAGAAAATCTATGTTGCTTTCAGCTGGATAATGACTTTTTAGATATAACACCAAAATTATAATCCACAAAAGAAAAAAAATTGATAAGTGGACTTTATTAAAATTTTTAAAAATTTCTCTGTGGGAAAAAATTACTTTTAAAAGAATTAAAGAGAAGTCACACAGTGGAAGAAAATATTTGCAAAACATGTATGTAATTAAGGAATTATAGCCCTAATATACAAAGAACTCCTAAAACTCAACAACAAGGAAAAAAATAGCCAGTTAAGAAGAGGGAAAAAGTCTGAATAGACACTACTTTAAAGAAGATATACACTGATGGGCCAAGATCATGAAGTAGAAAAACCCTGAGCCCACCTCCTTTCACAGGCACACCAAAATTACAATTTACAGAACACCTATCAATGAAAAGACCAGAACCCACCAGAAAAGATCCACAACTAAAAATAATAAGAAGAAACCATCAGTCAGGTGGAAGGGGGAGAGTCACAGTATAGTCAAGACCCATACCCCCAGTTGGGTGACCCACAAATGGAAGAATAATTCCAATTAGAGGAGTTCTGCCCACAGAGTGAGGGATCTGAGCTCCACATCATGATCCCCAGCATGGGGGTCCTGCACCAGGAAGACAAGCCTGCAGAATGTTTGGCTTTGAAAGCCAGAGGAGCTTAATTTCAGAAGAGCCAGAGAATCATGGGGAATAGTCTCCATTCTTAAAGGGCACACAAAATCTCACATGCTCCAGGACCCATGGAAGAAGCAGTAATTTGAAAGGAGTCTGGGTCAGACGTACCTGCTGATCTTGGAAGTCTCCCAGAGAGGCAGGGGGCAATTAGAGCTCACCCTTGGGAACACAGACACTAGTGGCAGCCATTTGGGGGAGCTTGTTCTACCATGTGGACTCTGGTGCTGGCAAGTGTCATTTTGGAAGCCTCCTTCTGGTTTACTAGCCACAGGACCCAGCCCCACCCATGCCCACCAGCTCCTAGGTACGAGTACTGGGATACCTCAGGCCAAACAACTAACTGGACGGGGACTCAGCCCCCACCCACCAGCAGACAGGCTACCTTAAGATGACCTGAGCCACCATCCACCCCTGGACACAGCCCTGCCCACTAGAGGGCCCAGGCCCAGGCCCCACATACCAGTGTGCAGGAACTAGATGCAGGACCCTCAGGGCTCTGCAGCCAGAGACCCCAGGACTCACATCCAACCACCAGCAGGCAGACCCCAGCCCCAGGAAAATCACAGCTTCACAGCCTGAAAATCCAGTCTAATCACCAGCAGGGCAGCACCAGCCCTGGGACTGGCTGGACACCAGCCCTGCCCACCAGCAGACCAACAGAAATTTTGAGAACCCCAGACCCTGCAGCCAGAAGTGTCTGGAACCCGCCACAACCACCAGTGGTCCAACACAAGCTCGGGTACCCCTCGGCCCTGCATCCAAATCCCAGAACCCAGCTTTCCCTGCCAATTAGCCAGCTCTACCCCTGGAGTTCTGCAGCCAGCTGCCTTGTAACCCAGCACCCCCAAGCAGTGACTAGCAGCCTCCCCACAAGGCTGGGCCCAGCAAGCAACCAGACCAGGGGCCAGCCAAGCCTATAAGAGTGTTCACAATAATCAGCCTGGACCCACAATAATCAGAAGGACACAAGCAGCTGAAATACGTGGAACCCCTACAACATAAATCTCTAGCAACCAGAGGGGAGTGCACTGCTGAGACACATAAGAAGTCTCCTACAAAAGGCCACTTCTCCAAGGTCAGGAAATGTACCCAACCTACCAGATACACAAAAATAAAAATAGCAAGTTAGGCAAAATGAAGAGACAAAGTAACATGTTCCAAGTGAAGGAACAAGATAAAATCCAGAACTAAATGAAGTGGAGAGAGCCTATCTATCCAAGAAAGAGTACAATGTAATGATTGTAATGATGATCAAAGAACTTGAGAGAAGAATGGAGGAAGAGAATGAGAAGTTAGATGTTTTTAACAGAGAGTTAAAAAATATAAAGAACAACCAAACAGATGAAGAATACAATAACTGAAATGAAAACTACACTAGAAGAAATCAACTGTAGATTAAATGATACAGAGGAATGAATCAGCAAGTTGGAAGACAGTAGTGGAAATCACTAAAGCTGAACAGAAAAAAAGAATAAAAAGAAATGAGGACAGTTTAAGAGAAATCTGGGACAACATTAAATATACTAACATTCACTTTATAGAGGTCCCAGCAGAAGAAGGGAGAGAGGAAGAGGCAGAAAACATATTTAAAGAAATAATAGCTGGAAAATTCCCTAACCTGGGAAAGGAAACAGACATTAAATTCCAGATGGACTGAATATGTATATACTACATTCCATCCAAAAGCAGCAGAATACACATTCAAGTGCACATGGAACATTCGCCAAGATACTGGGCCATAAAACAAGCTTCAGTAAATTTAAGAAAATTAAAATCATATCAAGTGAGAGGAGCTTCAAGATGGTGGAAGAGTAAGAAGCAGAGATCACCTTACTCCCCACAAACATATCAGAAATACATCTACTTGTGGAACAACTCCTACAGAACACCTACTGAATGCTGGCAGAAGACCTCAGACCTCCCAAAAGTCAAGAAACTGCCCACATACCTGGGGAGAGTAAAAGAAAAAAGAAAAAACAGAGACAAAGAATAGGAATGGGAACTACACCAGTGGGAGGGAGCTGTGAAGGAGGAAAACTTTCCATACACTAGGAAGCCCCTTTGTGGGCAGAGACTGCTGGTGTCTGAGGTGGGGAGCTTAGGAGCCATGGAGGAGAGTGCAGCAACAGGGGTGCGGAAGGCAAAGTGGGCAGATTTCTACACAGAGGATCGATGCCGACCAGCACTCACCAGCCGGAGAGGCTTGTCTGCTCACCCGCCGGGACAGGTGGGGACTGGGAGCTGAGGCTCGGGCTGTGGGCGGATACCAGGGAGAGGACTGGGGTTGGCTGCATGAACACAGCCTGAAGGGGGCTAGTGCTAAACAGCTAACTGGAGTAGCAATTCTCATATCAGAAAAAATACATTTTAAAGTAAAGACTATTACAAGAGACAAAGAAGGACACTACATAATGATCAAGGGATCAATCCAAGAAGAAGATATAACAATTGTAAATATTTATGCACCCAACATAGGAGCACGTCAATAGTTAAGGCAAATACTAACAGCCATAAAAGGGGAAATTGACAGTAACACAATCATAGTAGGGGACTTTAACACCCCACTTTCACGAATGGACAGATCATCCAAAAAGAAAATAAATAAGGACACACAAGCTTTAAATGATACATTAAACAAGATGGACTTAATTGATATTTATAGAACATTCCATCCAAAACAACAGAGTACACATTCTTCTCAAGTGGTCATGGAACATTCTCCAGGATAGATCATAATTTGGGTCACAAATCAAGCCCGGGTAAATTTAAGAAAATTGAAATCATATCAAGTATCTTTTCTGACTGAAATGCTATGAGACTAGATATCAATAACAGGAAAATATCTGTAAGAAATAAAAACACGTGGAGGCTAAACAACACACTACTTAATAACCAAGAGATCACTGAAGAAATCAAACAGGAAATCAAAAAATACCTAGAAACAAATGACAATGAAAACACAATGACCCAAAATCATCCCATTTAGGATGCAGCAAATGCAGTACTAAAAGAGAAGTTTATAGCTATACAAGCCTACCTTAAGAAACATGAAACACCTCAAATGAACAACCTACCCATACACCTAAGGCAATTAGAGAAAGAAGAACAAAAAACCCCAAAAGTTAGCAGAAGGAAAGAAATCATAAAGATCAGATCAGAAATAAATGAAAAAGAAATGAAGGAAATGATAGCAAAGATCAATAAAACTAAAAGCTGGTTCTTTGAGAAGATAAACAAAATTGATAAACCATTAGCCAGACATATCAAGAAAAAAAGGGAGAAGACTCAAATCAATAGAATTAGAAATGAAAAAGGAGAAGTAACAACTGACACTGCAGAAATACAAAGGATCATAAGAGATTACTACAAGCAACTCTATGCCAATAAAATGGACAACCTGGAATAAATGGACAAATTCTTAGAAATGCACAACCTTTTGAGACTGAACAAGGAAGAAATAGAAAATATGAACAGACCAATGACAAACACTGAAATTGAAACTGTGACTAAAAATCTTCCAACAAAGAAAAGCCCAAGACAACATGGCTTCACAGGTGAATTCTATCAAACATTTAGAGAAGAGCTAACATCTATGCTTCTCAAACTCTTCCAAAATATACCAGAGCAAGGAACACTCCCAAACACATTCTACGAGGCCACTGTCACTATGATACCAAAACCAGATAAAGATGTCACAAAGAGAAAACTACACACCAATAGCACTGATGAACATAGAGGCAAAAATCCTCAACAAAATACTAGCAAACAGAATCCAACAACACATTAAAAGGATCATACACCATGATCAAGTGGGGTTTATCCCAGGAATGCAAGGATTCTTCAATATATGCAAATCAATCAACCTGATACACCATATTAACAAATTGAAGGAGAATAACCATATGATCATCTCAATAGATGCAGAGAAAGCTTTTGACAAAATTCAACACCCATTTATGATAAAAACCCTCCAGAAAGTAGGCACAGAGGGAATTTTCCTCAATATAATAAAGGCCATATATGACAAACCCACAGCCCACATTGGTCTCAATGGTGAAAACCTGAAATCATTTCCACTAAGATCAGGAACAAGACAAGGTTGCCCACTCTCACCACTATTATTCAACATAGTTTTGGAAATTTTAGCCACAACAATCAGAGAAGAAAAAGAAGTAAAAGCAATCTAAACTGGAAAAGAAGTAAAGCTGTCACTGTTTGCAGATGACATGATACTATACATAGAGAATCCTAAAAATGCTACCAGAAAACTACTAGAAGTAATCAATGAATTTGGTAAAGTAGCAGGATACAAAATTAATGCACAGAAGTCTCTTGCATTCCTACATACTAAGGATGAAAAATGTGAATGTGAAATTAAGAAAACACTCCCATTTACCATTGCAACAAAAAGAATAAAATATGTAGGAATAAACCAATTTAAGTAGACAAAAGATGTGTATGCAGAACATTATAAGACACTGATGAAAGAAACTAAAGATGATACAAATAGATGGAGAGATATACCATGTTCTTGGATTGGAAGAATCAACATTGTGAAAATGACTCTACTACCCAAAGCAATCTACAGATTCAATACAATCTGTATCAAACTACCACTGGCATTTTTCACAGAACTAGAACAAAGAATTTCACGATTTGTATGGCAACACAAAGACCCCGAATAGCCAAAGCAATCTTGAGAAAGAAAAATGGAGCTGGAGGAATCAGGCTCCCTGAATTCAGACTATACTACAAAGCTACAGCAATCAAGACAGTATGGTACTGACACAAAAACAGAAATATAGATCAATGGAACAGGATAGAAAGCCCAGAGATAAACCCATGCACACATGGTCACCTTACCTTTGATAAAGGAGGCAAGAATATACAGTGGAGAAAAGACAGCCTCTTCAATAATTGGTGTTGGGAAAACTGGACAGCTACAGGTAAAAGAATGAAATTAGAACACTCCCTAACACCATACACAAAAATAAACTCAAAATGGATTAAAGCCCTAAATGTAAGGCCAGGCACCGTCAAACTCTTAGAGGAAATCATAGGCAAGACCCTCTGTGACATAAATCACAAGATCCTTTTTGACCCACCTCCTAAAGAAAGGAAATAAAAACAAAAATAAACAAATGGGACCTAATGAAACTTAAAAGTTTTTGCACAGCAAAGGAAACCATAAACCAGACAAAAAGACAACCCTTAGAATGGGAGAAAATATTTTCAAATGAAGCAACTGACAAAGGATTAATCTTCAAAACATACAAGCAACTCATGCAGCTCAATATCAAAAATACAAACAATGCAATCCAAAACTGGGCAGAAGACCTAAACAGACATTTTTCCAAAGAAGATATACAGGTTGCCAAGAAACACATGAAAGAATGCTCAGCGTCATTAATCATTAGAGAAATGCAAATCCAAGCTACAATGAGATATCATCTCACACCAGTCAGAATGGCCATCGTCAAAATATCTACAAACAAAAGATGCTGGAGAGGGTGTGGAGAAAAAAGAACCCTCTTGCACTGTTGATGGGAATGTAAATTGATATAGCCACTATGGAGAATAGTATGGAGGTTCCTTAAAATCACTAAAAATAGAACTACCATATGACCCAGAAATCCCACTACTCTGCATACCCTGAGAAAACCATCATTCATAAAGTGTCATGTACCAAAATATTTATTGCAGCTCTGTTTACAATAGCCAGGACATGGAAGCAACCTAAGTGTCCATGAACAGATGAATGGATAAAGAAGATGTGGCGATATATACAATGGAATATTACTCAGCCATAAAAAGGAATGAAACTGAGTTATTTTTAGTGAGGTGGCTGGACCCGGAGTCTGTCATACAGAGTGAAGTAAGTCAGAAAGAGAAACACAAATACCATTTGCTAACACATATATATGGAATCTAAAGAAAAAACTAATAAAAAAGAAAATGGTCAGAAGAACCTGGGGCAAGATGGGAATAAAGATGGAGACCTACTAGAGAATGGACTTGAGGATATGGGGAGGGGGAAGGGTAAACTGGGAGAAAGTGAGAGAGTGGCATAGACATATATATACTACCAAATGTAAAATAGATAGCTAGTGGGAAGCAGCTGCATAGCACAGGGAGATCAGCTAAGTGCTTTGTGACCACCTAGAGTGGTGGGATAGGGAGTGTGAGAGGGAGAGAGATGCAAGAGGGAAGTGATATGGGGACATATGTCTATGTATAACTGATTCACTTTGGTATAAAGCAGAAACTGACACACCATTGTAAAACAATTATACTCTAATAAAGATGTAAAAAATATATCATATCAAGTCTCTTTTCCAACAACACTATGAGACTGGAAATCAACTACAAGAAAAAAAAAACTAAAATAACAAAAACACATGGAGGTTAAGTAATATGCTACTAAACAACCAATGTGTCACTGAAGAAATCAGAAATAAAGTTTTAAAATACCTTGAGATAAATGAAAATGAAAGCACAATAATCCAAAATCTAGGGGCTACAGCAAAAGCAGGTCCAAGAGGGAAGTTTATAGCAATACAAGCCTATGTCAGGAAACAAGAAAAAGCTCAAAAAAACAACATAACCTAACACCTAAAGGAACTAGAAAAAGGAGAGCAAAAAAAATCCAAAGTTAGTAGAAGGAAAGAAGTCATAAATATCAGAGCAGAAATAAAAGAAATAGAGACTATAAAAACAATAGAAAAGATTAATGAGACTAAGAGCTGGTTCTTCAAAAAGAATTTAACAAAATTGAAAAATGTTTAGCGAGACTCATCAAGAAAAAAGGAGAGAGGGCCCAAAGTAATAGACTCAGAAGTGGAAGAGGAGAAGTTACAGCAGACACTGAAGAAATACAAAGAATCATAAGACATTACTATGAACACCTGCCAATAAAATCAAAAACCTTAAAGAGAGATTTCTAGAAATGTACAATGTCCTAAGACTGAACTAGGAAGAAACAGAAAATATGAACAGACCGATTATCACCAATGAAACTTAATCAGTAATTAAAGCCTACCAACAAACAACAGTCCAGGACCAGATGGCTTCACAGGATAATTCTATCAAACATTGAAAGAAGAGTTAACACCTACACTTCTGAAACTCTTCCAGAAAATTGCAGAGGAAGGAGTTCTCCCAAACTCATTCAATGAGGTCACCATCACCCTGATACCAAAACGAGACAAAGATATCACACACAAAAAAAATTACAGGCCAATATCACTAATAAACAAAGAAGCAAAAATCCTCAATGAAATGTTAGGAAACCAAATCCAGCAGTACATTAAAAGAAGAATATATCAAAATTAAGTTGGATTTATCCCATGGATACAACAATGGTTCATTGTCCACAAATCAATCCATGGGATACATCACATTAACAAACTGAATAATAAAAGCCATATGATCATCTTGATAGATGAAGAAAAAGCTTTTGACAAAGGTCTACATCAATTTGTGATAAAAACTCCCAACAAAGGGGGTACAGAGGGAACAAACCTCATGATAATAAAGGTTATATATGACAAGCCCACAGCTAGCATTATACTTAATGGTGAAAAGCTGAAAACATTTCCTCTAAAATCAGGAACAAGACAAGGATGCCCATTCTCACCACTCAACATAGTTTTGGAAGTCCTAGCCACAGCAATCAGACAAGAAAAAGAAACAGAAGGAATTCAAATTGGAAATAAAGAATTAAAACATCCCTGCTTGCAGATGACATGACACTATACATAGAAGATCCTAAAGATGCTACCAAAAAACTACTAGATCTCATCAATAAATTTGGTAAAGCTGCAGGATACAAAATTAATACACAAAATTCTGTTACATTTCTATATGCTAAAAACAAACTATCAGAAATAGAAATTAATGAAACAATCTCATTTACAATTGCATCAAAAAGTATAAAATAGCTAATAATAAACCTATCTAAGGAGGTAAAAGACCTGTACTCAGAAAACTATAAGACACTGATGAAAGAAATTGATGACCACACAAACAGATGGAAAGGTTTGTGGATTAAAATAATTAATATTTTTTAAATGACCATACTACACAAGGCAATCTACAGACTCAATGCAATCCCCATCAAAATACCAGTGGCATTTTTCACAGAATTAGAAATAATTTTTGGAATTATTTTATTTATGGAAACAGAGAAGGCTGAATAGCTGAAACTACCTTGAGAAAGCAGAACAGAGCTGGAGGTATCATGCTCCCTGACTTCAGACTAAACTACAAAGCTACAGCTACAGTAATTAAAACAGCATAGTACTGGCACAAAAGCAGACACATAGATCAATGGAACAGAATAGAGAGCTCAGAAATAAATCCATGCACTTATGATCAATTAATCTACAACAAAACATGCAAGAATATATAATGGAGAAAAGATAGTCTCTTGAATAATACTCCTAGAAGAAAACATAGGTGGAACACTCTCTGACATATATCATAGCAATAAGTTTTGGATCTGTCTCCTAAGCCAAAGGAAACAGCAGCAAAAATAAACAAATGGGACCTAATTAAACTTAAAAACTTTTGCACAGCAAAGGAAACCATTGAGAAAATGAAAGACAACCTACCTCCTGGTTATATATCCAAAGACAATGAAAACACTAATTCAGAAACATTAGTGCATCCCAATGTTAGAATTATTTATAATAGCCAATATATGGAAGCAACATAAGTGCCATCAAGACATGAATGGATAAAGATGTGCATATGTATGAGAAATACTGTATGATATCACTTATATGTGGAATGTAAAAGATACAACAAACTAGTGAATATAACAAAAAATAAAGATGATATATAGATGTTAAATAATCATTTGAAAATATTTTTAATAGCTTGTCATAGGGAGTTAATAATTTAAATTTTAATGAGATACTAGTACATACCCATTGTAATAGTTAAAATTCACCCCTTCCCACCCAAAACAAAATTGACTACACCAATTCCTGGCTAGGATCTAGAGCAACAGGAAAATCATTCATGCTGCTTTGGAAGACATTTTGGCATTTTCTTATACAGCAATCACGCTTACCCAAATGATTAAAAACTTATGACCATACAAAAACCATCATATGAATGTTTAAACAACTTCATTCATAATCACCAAAAATGGAAGTAACCAAGATATCCTTAATTAGGCACATGGAAAAAGTAATTTGGGTGCATCCACATAATGGAATATTATTCAGTGATTTTAAAAGTGAGCTATCAAGGATATGGAAACTTTTACCATATCATAAAAAGAAAAGAAAAGCTAGTTTAAAAAAAGGGTGGGGGGGAGAAGGGTAGCTGTTTTACCACCACAGATTCTCTGACTTCATTTTCTCCCTCAACTCCCTGCAGCTGAGCTCCTGAAAGCCCAGAGCTGTTCCAGCTCCTGAGGCTGTTCCAGTGGGGGCATGGGATCAGCTCACTCAGCCTTTCTATTTTGTGAAAATTGTAATTAAACCTTGCTTCAGACAAGACCTTGGATGTGTCCTCCCTGAGACACACCCAAATAAAAATGGCTTATTAAAGTTGAAAGAAGAGATTCTCAAGATGGTGGAGTAGGAAGACGTGGAGCTCATCTCTCCCACAAACGGCTCAAGAATACATCGACTAATGGAACAATTCTTACAGAGCACCTGCTGAACACTAGCAAAGGACTTCAGAAACCTAAAAGGACAAGAAAGATCCCCATGTAACCAGGTAGGATGAAAGAAGGAAGAAAGGAGAAGAAAGAGGAGAGGAAGTGGGATGAGACCCGTTGGTGGGGAGCTGAAGGTGAGGAGAGGTTCCTGCTCTGGGGAAGCCCCCTCACTGACAGGGACATCAGCTGGGACAGAAGGGGAGCTTCGGGGGCTCAGAAGAGAGTGCAGCAACTTGTCAGTGGCAGGTAGGACAGACTGAGACCTACACAGATGGCCCATGCCACAGCCCTGTAGGCAGCAGCCTGAAACGGCTGTCTGCCAGTGTGCATGGGGACTGGGTGTTGAAACATGGGGTTTGGAGAGCATACCCAGGGAGGGGACTGCTGTTGGCTGTGAGCAGACGGCCTGAGGGGGATGGGAGTGAGGAGCTCTGCAACTGGGAAAGCTCATGGCAGAAGCGCAGACCGCCATAGAAATGAAGCACCTTTGTTGAGTGGCACACAAAGGGTGGGGCCGCCATTGCAGCCTCTCTCCTCACACACTGGCTGCAGCCTCCTTGGGCACTAGAAAGAGCTCAGGCTGGAGCCAGCTCATGCAACACCACCAATGCCTCCTCTGCACCCATCCCTGTCTGGGCGACCCGCTTACCCCAATCCCCACTTTGGCTTCTTCCCTCCTAATGGACAAGCATGTCCAGATCACCACTCCCGTATGCTACCGCCTGGGCAGCCCATTCGCCCTGATCACCACCTTAGCCCCCTCCCACCTGATGAGATCATGTGTCTCAGCAACCTCTGGAGCAGACTCCGGTGAGAGGAACACATGCAAAAGTGAGGTTGAAACCACAGCTGAGCTCAGCTGAGCTGTGACTAAGGAAGAAGAGCTGAAATCTCTCCTCACAGCTGTGTGAACTGTGGAGTTACACCTCTGCTGATGGCTTCCTAAATTCAGTGCCTGAAGAACATCTGTACAGATAATAAGTGCTCCTGCAGTTGAGATGCATCTGGCTTTAGCAGCTGTGGATTTGTGGGCATGTACACACGGAGGTTGGGCCAGGCCAGAGTCTGGTGCATGACTACTGCTGTCTTGGGACCTGACCTCAGTGGATCTGCACTGGTGGCCTGGTGAAAACAATGCCTGAGAATTACCAGGGCCAACTGCTGGCATACTCATAATTAAGGTGGGGCCAAGCACCAACAATAGTGTACTTTGTAAGCCTGCACAACAGGAGAAAGGGGGCACAATGGAGCACAGTCACAGGTAAACAGCTCAAGAGGAGGAATACTCAGGGGCTTCTCTCCCAGTGGGAGTGTTCCAATCCTGCCTACATTGCATCACAGATCAGAAACACAGCTAAGAAACATATCTGGGGGACTCTACTCCAAAAACGAAGGAGCAGACCCCACCCCTGACAGAGCAGTGACAACCACAGAGCAAAGGGGAGGCCTGGCTCACTATATAGGGCAGGTTCTGGTCAACAAAACACCAGTCAAACCCCCTATCAAGGTGATAATTGCACAAGCCTCTGGACCAACCTCACAAACTGCAGGCAGACACCAGAAGTCAATGGAACTACAGTCCTACAGCCTGTGGAAAGGAGACGACAAAGACAGTAAGTTAAGCAAAATGAGAGGACAGAGAAATATGTTGTGGATGAAGGAGCAAGATAAAAACCTACAAGAACAACTAAACGAAGGAGATAAGCAGTCTACCTGAATAAGAATTCAGAGTAATGATAGCAAAAATGATCCAAGATCTCGGAAAAAGAATGGAGGTATGGATTGAGAAGATAGAAGGAATGTTTAACAAAGACATAGAAGAACTAAAGAACAAACAAACAGATCAACAATACAATAACTGAAATGAAAAATACACTAGAAGGAATCAATAACAGAATTACTGAGACAAAAGAATGCATAAGTGACCTGGAAGACTGAATGGTGGAAATCACTGCCATGGAACAGAATATAGAAAAAAGAAGGAAATGAGGATAGTCACAGAGACCTCTGGTACAACATTAAATGCACCAACATTTGAATTATAGGGGTCCCAGAAGAAGAAGAGAAAGAGAAAGGGCCTGAGAAAATATTTGAAGAGATTATAGTCAAAAAATTCCCTAACATGGGAAAGGAAATAGTCACCCAAATCCAGGAATCACAGAGAGTCCCAGGCAGGATAAACCAAGGAGGAACATGTCAAGACATATATTAATCAAAATTACAAAAATTAAATACTAAGAAAAAATATTAAAAGCAACAAGGGAAAAATAAAATAACCAACAAGGGAATCCCCATAAGGTTATCAGCTGATTTTTCAGCAGAAACTCTGCAGGCCAGAAGGGATTGACAGGATATATTTAAAGTGATGAAAGGGAAAAACCTGCAACTAAGAACACTCTACCTAGCAAGGCTGTCATTTGGATTTGATGGAAAATCAAAAGCTTTACAGATGAGCAAAAGCTAAGAGAATTCAGCATCACCAAACCAGATTTACAACAAATGTTAAAGGAACTTCTTTAGGAAGAGGGAAATAAAGGGGACACAACTAGAAACAAGAAAATCACTAAAGGGAAAGCTCACTGGTAAAGGTAAAAAAGATCAATGAAACAGTAAAAGCAGGAAATAATCCATACACAAATATGACATCAAAACAAGCAACCATGAGAATAGGAGAGTACAAATGCAGGAAATGGGGATTGCATTTGAAATTAAGAGACCAGCAACTTAAAACAACCTTGTATATATATGCTGCTTTATCAAAAGCTCATGGGAAATGCAAACAAATAAACTACAATAGATACACACTCACAAAAAGAAAAAGCAACCTAAACACAACACTAAAGATGGTCATCAAACAGCAAGAGCAGAGAATAAAATAGGAAGGGCAGAAAAAATACCTGCAAAAACAAGTGTAAAACAGTTAAGAAAATGGCAATAGGAACATACATATCAATAATTACTTTAAATGTAAATGGAATAAATGAGCCGATCAAAAGACATAGACGGGCAGAATGGATACAAAAACAAGGCCAGTATATATGCTGTCTACAAGAGACCCACTTCAGACCTAGTGACACATACAGACTGAAAGTGAGGGGATGGAAAAAGATATTCCATGAAAATGGAAATCAGATGAAAGCTGGAGTAGCAATACTCACATCAGAAAAGATAGACATTAAATTAAAGACTGTTACGAGAGACAAGCAAGGACACTATATAATGATCAAGGAAGAAGAAGATATAACAATTGTAAACATATATGCACCTCAATATATTAGGCAAATGTTAACAGCCATAAAAGGGAAAATTGACAGTAACACGATAATAATGGGGACCCCACTTACACCAATGGACAGATGATCCAGACAGAAAATTAATAAGGAAACACAAAGCTTAATGACACATTAGACCAGATAGACTTAATTGATATTTATAGAGCATGGATCTGAAAGCAGCAGAATACACTTTCTTCTCAAGAGCACACAGAACATTCTCCAGGATAGATCACATCTTGGGTCACAGATCAAGCCTTGGTAAATTTAGAAAATTGAAATCTTATCAAGCATCTTTTCTGACCATAACATAATGAGATTAGAAATAAATTACAGGGGAAAAAAGGTAAAAAACACAAACACATGGAAGCTAAAAAATACGTCACTAAATAACCAAGAGATCACTGAAGAACTCAAAGAGGAAATCAAAAAATTTCTAGAGAAAAATGACAATGAAAACACAATGATCCAAACCTTTGGGATGCAGCAAAAGCAGTTCTAAGAGGGAAGTTTATAGCAATACAATCTTACCTCAAGAAACAAGAAAAAATTCAAATAAACAACCTAACATTACACCTAAAGGAACTAACAAAAGTAGAACAAATAAAACCCAAAGTTATTAGAAGAAAGTAATAAATATCAGAGCAAAATTAAATGAAATGGAGATGAAGAAAACAATAGAAAAGATCAATGAAACTAAAGCTGGTTCTTTCAAAAGATAAACAAAATTGATAAATCTTTAGCCAGACTCATTAAGAAAAAGAGGGAGAGGGCTCAAATCAATAAAATTAGACATGAAAAAGAAGTTACACCTGACACCACAGATATACAAAGGATAATAAAAATCTACTACAAGTAACGCTATGCCAATAAAATGGACAACCTGGAAGAAATGGACAAATTCTTAGAAAGGTACAACCTTCCAAGATTGAACCAGGAAAAAATAGAAAATGTGAACAAGGACTGAAATGGAAACTGTGATTAAAAGTCTTCCAAAAAAATAACAATCCAGGACCAGATGGCTTCACAGGAGAATTCTATCAAACATTTAAAGAAGAGTTAAACCTACCCTTCTGAAACTCTTCCAAAAAATTGCAGAGGAAGGAATATGCCCAAGCTCATTCAACAAGGCCATCATCACCCTGATACCAAAACCAGACAAAGATATAACAATAAAGAAAATTACAGGCCAATATTACTAATGAACAGAGATGCAAAAATCCTCAAGAAAATACTAGCAAACAGAATCCAACAACACATTAAAAGGATCATGCATCATGAACAACTGGGATTTATTCCAGGGATGCAAGGATTCTTCAATATATGTAAATCAATCAATGTGATACACCATATTAACAAACTGAAGAATAAAAACTACATGATCATCTTCAATACATGCAGAAAAAGCTTTTGACAAAATTCAACATCCATTTGTGATAAAAACTCTCCTGAAAGTGGACATAGAGGGAACCTACCTCAAAATAATATAGGCCATATACAACGAACCCACAGCAAACATCATTTTCAATGATGAAGAGCTGAAATCATTTCCTCCAAAATCAGGAGCAAGACAAAGATGTCCACTCTCACCACTTTTATTTAATGTAGTTTTGGAAGTCCTAGCCATGGCAATCAGAGAAGAAAAAGAAATAAAGGGAATCTAAATTGGAAAAGAAGTAAATCTGTCTCTCTTTGCAGATGACATGATACTATACATAGAAAATCCTAAAGATGCTACTGGAAAACTACTAGAGCTTATCAATGAATATGGTAAAATTGTAGGATAAAAAATTAATACACAGAAATCTCTTGCATTCCTATAAACTAACAACAAATGATCATAAAGAGAAATTATAAAAACAACCCCATTTACCATTGCATCAAAAAGAAAAAAATAGCTAGGAATAAACGTACCTAAGGAGGCAAATGACCTATACTGACTAAACTATAAGATACTGATGAAAGAAATCAAAGATGACACAAACAGATGGAGAGATATGCCATGCTCTTGGATTGGAAGAATCAATATTGTGAAAATGACTATACTACCCAAAGCAATCTATAGATTCAGTGCTATCCCTATGAAATTACCAATGGCATTTTTCACATAATTAGAACAAAATATTTTCCAATTTGTACAGAAACACAAAAGACCACGAATAGCCAAATAAATCTTGAGAAAGAAAAATGGAGCTGGAGGAATCAGACTCCCGAACTTCAGACTATACTATAAATGTACAGTCATCAAAACTGTATGGTACTGGCACAAAAACAGAAATATAGATCAATGGAACAGGGTAGAAAGTCTGGAGATAAACCTATGCACCTATGGTCACCAAATCTATGACAAAGGAGGCAGCAATATACAATGGAGAAAAGACAGTCTCTTCAATAAATGGTGCTGGGAAAACTGGACAGCTACATGTAAAAGAATGAAATTAGAACACTCCTTAACACCATATACGAAAGTAAACTAAAAATGGATTAAACACCTAAGTGTAAGGCCGGATACTATAAACCTCTTAGAGGAGAACATTGGCAGAACACTCTCTGACATAAGTTGCAGCAATATCTTTTTCATCTGTCTCCCAGAGTAATGAAAATAAAAACAAAAATAAACAAATGGGACCTAATGAAACTTAAAAGCTTTTGCACAGCAAAGGGAACCATAAACAAAACAAGAAGACAACCCTTGGAATAGGAGAACATATTTGCAAATTGAGCAACCAACGAAGGATTAATCTCCAAAATATACACACAGCTCATGAAGCTCAATATCAAAAAAAAAAAACCCAATCAAAACATGAGTGGAAGATCTAAATAGACATTTCTCCAAAGAAGACATACAGATGGCCAAGAGTCACATGAAAAGATGCTCAACATCACTAATTATTAGAGAAATGCAAATCAAAACCAAAATGAGTTATCACCTCACACTGGTCAGAATGGCCATCATCAAAAAATCTACAATGAATGCATGAGAGGGTATGGAGAAAAGGAACCCTCCTGCACTGTTGGTGAGAATGTAGATTGGTCAGCCACTATGGAGTATGGAGTTTCCTTAAAAAACTAAAAGTAGAGCTACCATATGATTCAGCAATCCCTCTCCTGGTCATATATCTGGAGAAATCCATAATTCAAAAAGATACATGCACTCCATTGTTTACTGCAGCACTATTTACAACAGCCAGGACACAGAAACAACCTAAACGTCTATCAACAAGGGAATGGATAGAGAAGATGTTGTACATATATATTGGGTTGGACAAAAAGGTCGTTTGGTTTTAAGTAAAAATAAAAGACACATTTTTCATTTTCACAAAGAACTTTATTGAACAACGTGTTCATTAACTGAATGAACTCTTTGGCCTAACCAATACAATGGAATACTACTCAGCCATTAAAAAGAATGAAATAATGTCATTTGCAGCAACATGGATGGATCTACAGATTGTTGTACTGAGTGAAGTAAGTCAGACACAGAAAGACAAATATCATATGATATCTCTTACATGTGGAATCTAGTAAAAGGGTACAAATGAATTTATCTACAAAACAGAAATAGAGTTACAGATGTAGAAAATAAACTTATGGTTACCATGGGATAAGTGGGGAGGGGGAGGATAAATTGAGAGATTGGGATGGACATATACACACTACTATATATAAAATAGATAACTAATAGGGACCTACTGTATAGCACAGGGAACTCTACTCAATATTCTGTAATGGCCTATATGGGAAAAGAATCTAAAAGAGAGTGGGTATATGTATATGTATAACTGATTCACTGCTGAAAATAACACAACATTGTAAATCAACTGTACTTGAATAAAGATTAAAAAGGAAAAATGAGTTATCAAGCCATGGAAAGAAATGGCTGACCCTGTGCCCTAGAGCCTGCATTTCGCAACTACTGAGTTCACGTGCCACAACTACTGAAGCCCATGTGCTCTAGCGCCTGCATGCTGCAACTACTGAGGCTGCATGCTGCAACTACCGAAGCGCACATGCCTAGAGCCTGTGCTCCACAATGAGAGAAGCCATCACAATGAGAAGCCTGTGCACTGCAACGAAGAATAGCCTCCGCTTGCTGCAACTAGAGAAAGCCTGTGTGCAGCAACAAAGACCTAATGTAGCCTAAAAAAAAAAAAAAAAAAGGCTGAATCTTAAATGTGTATTGCTAACTGAAAAAAACCAGTCTGAAAAGGCTATGTAGTATGATTCCAATTTTATGACATTATGAAAAAGACAAATTTGTAAAGACACTTAAAAGATCAGTCATTGCTGGGATTTCAGGGCAAGGAAGGAGGGAGGGTTGAAAAGGACAAAAACGGGATATTTTTAGGGTAGGAAAACTGTTTTGTGTGACATGGTATGATGAACACGTGGCATTATGCGTTTGTCGAAACTCATAGAAATTTACAGTGTAAAGAATGAATTTTAATGTATGCAAATTATTAAACAATTATTTAAGTTCAGGACATCCCAGAATGGAATAAAGAATGTGACAAAACAATTTAGCTGTGTCAGAAATGTAAGAAACAACCTCACTGAAGGGAGTAAGGGAAAGGGAAAGATGTTCTGACCTGGGTAACTTTGGAAATGAGTAGAATCTATAAGCTAAAGGCAAAAGAAACTGTTCATACACACTATATTACAGCTGATAAAATCGTTTCCTGTGGGAGTACAAGTTAAACATTCTGATATTGTTATACATATATACTGGAGTTGAATAATCATGTAAATAAATGGTAGAATAGGGGAGTCAGTGTTCTCACTGTTGGAGTGAGACGTTACTGATAAGCAAAGGGAGGAGGCTAGGATAATTCATGTGGTAATCGTTTGGAGTCTGAGATATTGACATGAACTCAGGCTTACCTTAATATAGATACATATGGGTATATGGGTCCAATGGAAATATTTATAGAAATGTACATATATATGGGTTAGTATATACATATATTTCTTTGCTCCATCAGCTGAGAGAGCTTAGAAGCACCCCAGTAACAATGAGCACATCTATCACTCAGATCTTGGTTTCTAATGCCATTCTTCAATAAAAAAGATCAGAGCTCCTGGGAGAGTGGTTGAATCTAGGACTGGGGCAGGACTTACAAAAGATGAGTCTGGAGCTTCTTACAATTCCAGAAAGTAAGGAAGTGCTAAAAATCCACTCACAATTATGATGGTATGTCAAAGGCACATAGGAGTCAACTGAAATAGCTCCCAATGGCCAATATAGGAAATATTTGAACAACAAAATAATTTGAGTAGTATTGGATTACAATACAATGTTCATAATAAAAATCCATAAGTCCATAATGTTATAAATAAATAATCAATCAATAAATAGAAAAAAATAGACAAAACCCCATGCAGAATTCTAAATAATTCATGCAGATGCTAAGTCTTCAAGGAGGTAGAGCACAACTACGCACTCCCTACATGTGGGCTGCCCAAAATGACTTCCTTTCAAAGAGTCAAGTCATGGAATGGGGAGGAAAGAGTAAACTCTACACTGGAGAAACCTGACAAACACTACCTCAGCTAAGTGATCATAAATCATGTTGATAGTATATACCTCTGATATGATGTAATGACACTTTATCTCTGTGACCCTCCTCCCTACAGCACATATCCCCAGTCTAATCATGAGAAAAACATGAGACAAACCCCAATCAAGAGACATTCTACAAAATGCCAGACTACTACTCCTTAAAATTGTCAATATCTCAAGAACAAGGAAAGTCTGAGAAACTGTTTCAACCAAGAGGAATCTAAGGAGATATGGCTACTAAATGTAATGTGGCAACCTGGATGGGATCCTGAAACAGAAAAAAGGACATTCGGTAAAAGCAAAGGGAATCTAATAAAGTATGGACTTTAGTTAATGTATCAGTATTGGCACATTGATTGCAACAAAGGTACCACACTAACATAAAATGTTACAATAATAAGGGAAACTGGATGTCAGATATATAATAATTCTCTATGCTAGCTTCACTGTTTCTCTATAAATATAAAACTATTCTAAAATAAAAAGTTTATTTAAATATATATATATGATAGAATATGTTATATAGAATTAAAATACTTTATTAAAAACTGACTTGCCATGTTATCAACATGATAAAATCAGTTATGTTTATTCATATTACATCTTGAAATCTAACACATTTAACTCAATAATCAACTCAACAGTTTAATTTTCCAAACTCTAGACATTCTACTGTGGCTGCCATGTTTTCTACAGACTATTTGGGGGAATAAATTGTGCTTTATGTATCAGAGTTATACAAGTAAAAAATGTTGACCTGTTATCTTGAAAAGAATTTTACTCTAAATTTTATTACTATATTCACCACAATAATTTCCTGAAGTAGTTTCATATTCTAACTTTTCTTTGTAGGAGCATAAGAAAACAAATACAACAAGGTTAAACATGGTCCCTGAAAGCACATTCCTGTGACACATTTCTGTAAGCTGATCGTTAAAGCTGCCTTCAGTTTAAAATATACCAAGTACCCAGAAGTTGGGTAAAAAATCAAATAATTGAGTCAAATGTCTGGCTTTTCACTGACTTGATACCAAATATTTAGATGGTTTATCAGGAAGGCTTATTTCTTTCATCGAAATAGTTTTGTCACTCAGAATTGTGCTCTGAATATGAAAAAACCTGTCTTCACCTTGAGGAAATGAGTGTTTATTAGTTTTTCATGACTAGAAAGGACGTGCTTCTAACTTAGTAAAAAAAAAATATGTTTAATGTCACTTCCATGGAGAGTTAACAATAATATTTTATGCGAGACTGGGACAAAGGCAACAAGAAAACATACCCCCATTTACTCAGCCTCTTCGTAGAATGACAGAGGAAACGTTTGTTGGAGGAAATTTTAGTCATTTATAGAGAATGTAGATTCAAAATTAGCAATGTAAAGAATACTCCATTTGTAGACAAATTTTGCCACAAAATAAAAAATTAAATGTTTTAATACAGATGTTAGATATAGAAAAAGGAATACAATACATAACTGAATTGCTTTCTTTCCCCCTCCTCCATACCTTCATTCCCAGTGGGTAATCACTGCTTTCCAAGTTAATTTAACTTCCAAAATAAGATTATCTGTTTTTTCTGCCTGATCAACATCTAATTTCCCTTATTTTGGTTAAAATACTTTGATTTTCACCTGCCCTCTCTCTCACTGTAAGTATTTTATGTGGGGATTTATGCACCCCATCCTACTCTGGGGGTGTATGTAATCCAAGCCTGGAAAACCAGTTCATTCCATCTCTCAGTTATTGCTTCAAGGATAAGCAATATGACTCTAGATGATCACTCAGAGAAAATCTTGAGATTTTTGCAAAAATCATTTTAAAAGAGATGCTCTCTCTCTATTCTGACTTGTTGAATTGGTAGGAGCCACTCCAGGAGCCATCTTGTCACTCCTAGTAAGAAAACTTACCTGAAAGTAAAACCAACCAGAGGAAAACCAAAAAGGAGATGGAGAAAGAGGGAGGGAAACAGGGAAAGAGTGATTCCTGAACACCCAGATATAGCTGGGCCTGAAGCTATACCATTTCCTGAGTATTTCAATTACAAGAGCCAGCAAACTCCCAACTTTACTTAAACTAATCTGAATTGGAGTTTTGTCACTTTAAAGTGAATTGGTCTTGAATGATAACCATCTTTCTTTTTTTATAGCTATCTCAATTTTCACTCACCTTCAGAGATTTAGTTGAGGACAATTATTCCATAAGATTACCTAGGCCGCCCAAAGCCCAGAGACCTCTTCCTCTGAACTCTTATGCATTGGTTATTTACCATTCAACATAGTGATACCTTTTGCATTGTTGATGACATTATCATTCAATTTTCTGTGTTTACCACTCGTTTATCAATAAGATGCTAAGCTCTCAGAGGACAACATGTCCTATATCTCTTCCACACCTCAGGTTCCTAAGAGTTTAGAGGTGATCAATTAAGTGTTCTCCAGATCTATGTCCAAAATCTAAGGGTAGTTACTTTCATTACACAAACATATAATTTGTCCTAGTAACACAAAGCATCGTAAGGGCTCACAGTTTTCAGTCAGCCTTCCATAATTGATCCACAAGTGAAGAAATCATATCTTTAGAACCTGCACGAAATTAATAAAGGCAAAATGGAACTGATACGTTTTGAATATTCATAATATACTAAACAAAGTCCTTGGGGCTTTATATATATTTACCTTGCTTAATCCTTACCTATTGTGTTAATTTAGTCTTATTATTCCTACTTTAAATATGAGAAAATAAGCTCAGAGGGGTTAATTTGTCCAAGATCACATCCTAATCAATGTATACTAATTTTTTTTTAATTTTAATTTATTTATTTTTGGCTGTGTTCAGTCTTTGTTGCTGCACACAAGCTTTCCCTAGTTGCAGCGAATGGGGGCTACTCTTCATTGTAGTACGTGGGCTTCTCATTGCAGTGGCTTCTCTTGTTGTGGAGCACGGGCTCTAGGTGCGTAGGCTTCAGTAGTTCTGGCTCATGGGCTCTAGAGTGCAGGCTCAGTAGTTGTGGTGCACGGGTTTAGTTGCTCCATGGCATGTGGGTCTTCCCGGACTAGGGATCGAACCCATGTCCCCTGCATTGGCAGGCAGATTCTTATCCACTGCACCACAAAGGAAGCTGTTTTTTTTATTTTTTAATCTCTCCACCTAACACAGTGTCTGGCATAAAAAAGGCACTTATAAAATACTAGGCAAATGAATAAATGAAATAATGAATGGTAGAGCTAAGATTAAAGATTGTCCTTTTTGATTTCAAATCTCCATTATGCCGTGCTTCCTTCAAACTGGATCATAGCCAAAACATTTCCATATATTTTTGCATTTTGTTTATAAATTACATTGAATCACTTAGTGTTATTTATGTGGAAAGACTGATATTTCTAGATTTCAACAGCATAACCCTACTACAGAGATGAGACTCAATAAATGAAGCATCCTGGGCTAAGTACTAGGACTTTGGGGTTAGAGTGGAATCTAGACAGAAATTCTATTTACTTACTCTAGGTCACTGAACAAGTTACTTATGTCTCAAATTATTCATTGATAAAATTGAGATAATGATATCATCTCCCTTGAAAGATTATTATGGAGATTAAATGAAAGTATGCCTAGTATAGCATCTGGCATATTGTAATCCTTTGCTAGGGTTGTTTACTCTTATTACTATAATATTATTTTCTTTTGAACTCTAAATCAATTTTCTCATGGCCATATAAGTCTTGGTAATGTACAAGCTATTATATTTTTAACAATTTAGGAGTGATTTAGAATATTAAGGGAAAAGACAGAAATGTCACCAGAGCAACAGATATTCATAAGCAAGTTCTCATAACTAAAAGTGACCCCAATATTACAAAAAAATAAGTTTTTAATACATAAAACACTCTCAACATAATTTAACAGTCTCATTACTCATGCAGTTACCTAAGCCAGAAACTAGAAATCTGACTCCCTCCTCCCCATTTAAATGCATGCCATTAAATACCTTCATCTTATTCATTAAATATTTCCAATTACTTTCCAAGTTTTTGCTAATTATACATCCAATAATATCAACTTTGTTTTTTACCTTTATGATGACTTAATTGAAGCCTTCAATAGCTCTAATATGGAGGGTTTTGCAGTAGTCCAGATGCAAGATTATGGAGGCTTTAATAGGGTGGAGATTTGGAAGTACTGAAAAGTGATTAGATTTTGAAGATACTTTAACAGAGAAGACAAAAGGGATTAGACAAAAAGGATAGAAAGAGAATAATCATGGAAGCCTCTGAAACTTTTTGGTTGGAGCAATTGCTGAATGGTGGTGCCGTTTCCTGTGATGGAGGATGCTGCTGAAGGAGTAAGTCAAGCAGTTGGGATTAAGAGTGTAATTTGAGATATGAGTATGGTAGGTATTCAATATATATTTTTACAAATTTTGAAATTGTGTTCAGTAACAAATTTCCAAGAATTTTTTCAAGTTGTCTGCCTTTATACTTGCTTTTCCCTTTACCTGGAATTACCTGTCCCCCACCTAACCCTCACTTACTCGAATGAATTACAACTCAACTGGAGGTTTCCACAACATCCCAGGTAGAATTGACTTATCTTCCTCTATTTCCCCATAGGAATTTAGTAATGTTTATGAAATACTAACCATGAATCAAGCATTAATCACTAGTTATGTAAAGATGTATAGTCCCTGACCTCAAAGAGCTTACAATCTCATAGAAGGTAGGGGAGCATACCCACAAACTATTCAGTAGAATGTGATAAGTGGAGAAAGTGGTGGGTACTTAGGCAAAATATTTATTGGTTATGTATTTGTCACATGTAAGGTACTTTAATTGTGTGATTTAATTAATTATCACAAGAACCCTATAAGCCAAGCATAAAGGTATAAATACCTACCCAAATTTATAAAACTTGCATATGACAGAACTACTTTAAAAATCAATGCCTACTGCTTTGATATTTCTCTGCCAAGCCAAATTCAGAAGAGGCTTCATAGGAGGGATAAATTTGGGTTGAAACAAGAGAGATGAAAGCCATTCCTGACAGAGGGCTGGGGGAGTTAGAAGCAGTATCCTTCAGAGGTAATGGGGTAAGAGGAAGCTGGACAGGTAATACTATGCTCAGGAGTCTGGATTTTATCCTGCAGGCAATAGGTAACAAATGAAGGATTTTGAACATAAAAGTGATTGAATCAGATTTATACTACAGGAAGATTACTCCAATATAGAACCTAATATAAACTTACATCACAACATTTATTAGCGTATATTATTATTTTCTAATTCATGTTTATCTCCCCCTCTAGAATATGAACTTTAATTTAACTGAACTCCATTCCATTCCCTGTATTCTGTGTGTGTGTGTGTGTGTGTGTGTGTGTGTGTGTGTGTGTGTGTGTGTATAGTACTGACTTAATTAACCCTTATTTATTTTCTATCTTTATTCCCCAAAATAGGATCTGGCAAATAAGACCATTGCCTAGTAACGATTGAATGAATGAAGGAAAGGTAGAGGAAAAGAGGGAGAGCTGAGGCTAAAACTTAAGACCTTCTAACTCCAAATCTTACACTATCATTTCTATGCATAGTTCTCATTAGATTTAATAAAACATTTAAAAACACTGTTTAGGGGATTCCCTGCTGGCGCAGTGGTTGAGAGTCTGCCTGCCGATGCAGGGGACACGGGTTCGTGCCCCTGTCCGGGAGGATCCCACATGCTGCGCGGAGCGGCTGGGTCCGTGAGCCATGGCCACTGAGCCTGTGCATTCGGAGCCTGTGCTCTGCAGCAGGAGAGGCCACGACAGTGAGAGGCCCGTGTACCACAAACAACAAAAAAAAAACCACTGTGTAAGTAATGATCAGTTGAGCTACTACGTGAAAAATAAAAATTGCTACTCTTAAAGAAATACATTGATCCACTGGTTATTTTGACACCATGAAGGCATAGCCAACATAATCCGGCACTGAAATATTTTTAATGTCAAGGAGAGCCTTATATACTGAATGTATCACATATATTTGATTTTTTCTTACTTCTTTATTTTATTTAAAAACCATAGATAAAGATGAAATGATTTTCTTCAGTTTGGAGTGTAGAGTATAGAACTCAAAGGCTGTCTTATGCATATAGGGCATCTCCAAGCACAGATAGAAATTATATTAAGACTACTGGATTGCAAACAATAGGAAAACCTGAATGAGCAGGACAAAGGTAGGAAAAGCACCAGGGCAGCTCGGGGGGCTTAGTAAGGTTATCAGGGACAGAACATCTGGGCACTGTTAGGTGAATAATTCAGCACCACTGGGAGGGTGGGAAGGACACTGTGATTGAAAGTCCCACCAAATAAGAATAAACATTAAGATAAAAACTGGAAATAGATAACATTTATTAAGAATTTCTTAAGGGTCAAGCACCTTTCCAAGAAATTTGTGTGTTATCTCATTTAACCTTTCAACAAGCCTGTGAGAGAGGCACTGTCTTTATCTCCATTTTACAGATGAGAAAGTTAAATAACTTGCCCAGTTCACAGAGTAAGTGGAACAGGAATTTGAACCCAGGAAATATGACTGCAAAGTCATAAGTTTAACTACAATGCTACAGGCCTCCTGGATATAGATGGTGTACAGGAAATGATTACATTTCAAAACAGAAAGGGAAAGGAATGTTGAGCTACCAATCCATAGATCTGGATTACAGAAAGTGCTTAAGGAAGAAGTCACATTTTAGGGTAGACATTGTGCTTTATATACTTCAGGATCTGTTATTGGAGCAGGGTCTGACTTCACAGCTTTTGGCTGCCCATGTCAGTCATATGATGAGCTCAGTAATTTGAATCTAAATTTTCTACTTGTTTCTGTGACAACTGATAAGCCCAGCTACGCGAAGATAAAAATTTTAACAGTTTTCTGCTTTTGGCAGAAAAGTAACACATTTATGAGTGTGAAACTGCTTTACATTTTAGAAAAAAACTATACTACAGAAATGGAAAAATTTTTCCCCTACTTTGTAGAAAAAAATAATTATGAGTGTGAAACTGTCTTACGTTAATATATATATATACTATATACTAGTATATACTATATACTAATATATATATACATTTATATATATATATATGTATATATACACACTATGAAAATAGAAAATTTGTTTTCTCTTACTTTGTAGAAAAAATAAATAAATCAAGCTTCCAGGTTGGGGAACCAGAATGCTTCCACATGCCATTGTGCAGGTCCCTAAACTCCATAACCACAGAAGCTACTTTGTTCAGGACCTCACCCTACATATCTCTTCATCTGGCTGTTGTTAATGAGCATCTAAAACTGGAGAATCACAGGTTTCAACAGGGGAGTTTCAACAATATGGCAGAATAAAAGGACCTTGAGCTCACCTCCTCTCACAGGCACACCAAATCACAACTAACTGCTGAACAAAAGGACTGGAATCTACCAAGAAAAGATATTCTACATCCAAAGACTTAAAGACTAAACCATGATAAGGGAGGAGGAGTGAACTCATTATATAATCAAATCCCATAAGACCTGTGTGGGCGACACACAAACTGGAGAATAATTATATGGTGGAAGTTCTCCTACAGGAGTGAGAGCTCTGAGCCTCATGCCAGGTTCCCCAGCCTAGGGGTCCAGCATCAGGATGATGAGTCCCCATAGCAGTTGGCTTTGAAAGCAAGTGGGGCTTGTTTGCAGGAGAGCCACAGGACTAGTGGAAACAGAAACTCCACTCTTAGAGGATGCACACAAGGTCTCGTGCGCTTCAAAACCCATGGCAAAAGTAGTGACTTCATAGGGGTGTGGGCCAGACCTATCTGATGGATCTGGGGAGGCGGGGCACATCTGTGGCTCTCTCTGGGGTCATAAAAGCTGGTGGTGGACATAGCAGCCACGTATGTGACCTCTGGCTGGAGGCAGACATTTTGGATCCTTGGCATGGAGACCTGGCCCAACCAAACAGCCTGTAAGCTCTACTTCCAGGATGCCTCAGGCCAAACAGCCAACAGGGCAGGAACACGACCCCATGCATCATGAGACAGGCTAACTAAAACTTCCTGAGCCAACAGCCACCTCTATACATGTCCACTGCCACCACCCTACCCACCAGAGGGTCAAGATCCAGCTCCACCCACCAATGGACAGGCACCAGCCCCTCCAGCCAGGAAGCCTGCACAAGCCTCTAGACCATCCTCCCCCACCAAGGGGCAGAAACCAAAAAGAAGGAAACTACAATCCTGCAGCCTGTGGAACTGAGTCTGCAAATGCAGGTCAGAAACTACCCTGGGACCAGCTGGTCCCTGGCCATTGGGTGATGAGAGAGGAGTGTACTGCTGAAGCACATTGGACATCCCCTACAGAAGACCACTTCTCCAAGGCTGAGAAATGTAACTAAGCTACTACATACATAAAAATAGAAATTTAGACAAATTTAGATGGAAAAGGAATATGTTTCAGATGAAGAAACAAGATAAAACCCCAGAAGAGCAACTAAGTGAAGTAGAGATAGGAAATCTACTCAAGAAAGAGATCCAAGTAATGATTGTAAGGATGATCCAAGAACTCAGGAAAAGAATGGCTGCACAGATCAGGAAGTTACAGGAAGTTCTCAGCAAAGAGATAGAAAATATAAGTAACAACCAAACAGAGTAGAAGAATGCAATAACTGAAATGAAAAACACACTAGAATGAAACTATAGCAGAATAAATGAGGCAGAAGAATTAATCAGTGAGCTGGAATTCAGAGTGGTGGAAATCACTGCCACAGAACAGAATAAAGAAAAAAGAATGAAAAGAAATGAGGACAGTTTAAGAGACCTCTGGGACAATGTCAAACACACCAACATTCACATTATAGGGGTCCCAGAAGCAGAAGAGGGAGAGAAAGGACCTGAGAAAATATTTGAAGAGATAATAGCTGAAAATATCCCTAACATGAGAAGGGAAACAGTCACCCGAGTCCAGGAAGCACAGAGAGTCCCAAGGCAGGATAAACTCAAGGTGGAGCATCCAGAGATACATAGTAATAAAATTCTCAAAAATTAAAGACAAAGAGAAAATATTAAAAGCAACAAGGGAAAATCAACAAATAACATACAAGGGAACCCCCATGAGACTATCAGCTGATTTTTCAGCAGAAACTCTACAGGCCAAAAGGGAGTGGCACAATATATTTAAAATGTTGAAAGGGAAAAACCTAAAACCAAGAATACTCTACCCACAAGGCTCTTGTTCAGATTTGATGGAGAAATAAGAAGCTTTACAGACCAACAAAAACTAAAAGAATTCACACCACCAAACCAGAATTACACAAATGCTAAAGAAACTTCTATAAGCAGAAAAGAAAAGGTCACAACTAGAAACAGGAAAATTACAAAATGGGAAAGCTCACTGGTAAAAAAAACATACAGTAAAGGTAGGAAATCATCCACACAAAAATATTATATCAAAGTCAGTAAATGTAAGAGGAGAGGAGTACACATGCAAGATATTTGAAATGCATTTGAAATTAAGAAATCAGCAACTTTATAAAATAATCATGTGTACATATAGACTGATATATCAAAACCTCATGTTAACAACAAACGAAAAATCTATAATAGATATACACATAAAAAGAAAAAGAATCCAAACACAACACTAAAGATGGTAATAAAATCCCAAGAGAAGAGAACAAAAGATGAAAGGAAGAAAAAAGATCTACAAAAACAAATCCAAAACAATTAACAAAATGGCAACAACAACATATACATTGATAATTAAATGTAATGGATTAAATGCTCCAACCAAAAGGCATAGACTGGCTGAATGAATACAAAACAAGACCCATATACATGTTGTCTACAAGGGACCCACTTCAGTTCTAGAGACAATTACAGAATGAAAGTGAGGGGGATGAATAGATATTCCATGCAAAGAGAAATCAAAAGAAAGCTGGAGTAGCAAAACTCATATCAATAATATAGACTTTAAAATAAAGAATGCTACAAGAGACAAGGAAGGGCACTACATAATGATCAAGCCATCAATCCAAGAAGATTAAAAAATTGTAAACATATATGCACCCAACACAGGAGGATCTCAATGTGTAAGGCAAATGTTAACAGACATAAGGAGAAATTGACAGTAACACAATAAGCGTGGGGGACTTTAACAAGCCACTTACATCGATAGACAGATCATCCAGACAGAAAATCAATAAGGAAACATAGGTCTTGAATGACACATTAAACCAGCTTGGCTTAATTGATATTTACAGAGCATTCCATTTAAAAGCAGCAGAATACACATTCTTTTCAAGTGCACATGGTATATTCTGCAGAATAGATCAAATGCTGAGCCACAAAGAAAATCTCAGTAATTTTAAGAAGATTGAAATAATATCAAGCATCTTTTCCATTGACAACACTCTGAAATGAGAAATCAACAACCAGGAAAAAAAAACACATAAGACCCCACAAACACATGGAGGCTAAACAATATGCTACTAAACAACCAATGGGTCACTGAAGAATTCAAAGAGGAAATCAAAAAATACCTAGAGACAAAAGAAAATGAAAACACAACAATCCGAAACCTATGGGACCCAGCAAAAGCAATTCTAAGAGGAAAGTTTATAGCAATACAATGCTACCTCAAGAAACAAGAAAAATCTCAAATAAACAATCTAACCTTACACCTAAAGGAACTACAGAAAGAACAAACAAAACCCAAAGTTAGTAGAAGGAAAGATATCATAAAGATCAGAGAAGAAATAAATAAATTAGAAACAAAGAAAACAATAGCAAAGATCAATAAAACTAAAAGCTGGTCCTTTAAGAAGATAAACAAAACAGATAAACCTTTAGTGAGACTCAGCAAGAAAAAGAGGGAGACTACTCAAATGAATAAAATTAGAAATGAAAAAGAAGAAGTGACAGTGGACACCACAGAAATACAAAGAATCGTAAGAGACTACTACAAGCAACTCTATCCCAATAAAATGGACAACCTGGAAGAAATGGACAAATTCTTAGAAAGGTATAACCTCCCACGACTGAACCAGGATAAAATAGAAAATATGAACAGACCAATCACAAGTAATGAAACTGAAACTGTGATTAAAAATCTTACAACAAACAAAAGTCCAGGACCAGATGGCTTCACAGGTGAAATCTATCAAACATTTAGAGAAGAGCTAACATCTATCCTTCTCAAACTCTTCCAAAAAATTTCAGAGGAAGGAACACTCCCAAACTCATTCTACAAGGCCACCATCACCCTCATACCAAACCCAGACAGATACTACAAAAAAAGAAAATTACAGACCAATATCACTGATGAATATACATACAAAAATCCTCAAGAAGATACTAGCAAACGGAATCCAACAACACATTAAAAGGATCATACACCATGATCAAGTGGGATTTATCCCAGGGATGCAAGGATTCTTCAATATACACAAATCAATCAATGTGACACCCCATATTAACAAATTGAAGGAGAAAAACCATATGATCATCTCAATAGATGCAGAAAAAGCTTCTGACAAAACTCAACACTGATTTATGATAAAAACTTGCCAGAAAGTGGGCACAGAAGGAACCTACCTCAACATAATAAAAGTCATATATGACAAAACCCACAGCAAACATCATTCTCAATGGTGAAAAACTGAAAGCATTTCCTCTAAGATCAGGAACCAGACAAGGATGTATACTCTCACCACTATTATTCAACATAGTGTTGGAAGTCTTAGCCACAACAATCAGGGAAGAAAAATAAATAAAAGGAATAAAAATTGGAAAAGAAGTAAAACTGTCACTGTTTGCAGATGACATGGTACTATACATAGGTAATCCTAAAGATGCCACCAGAAAACTACTAGAGCTAATCAGTGAATCTGGTAAATTTGCAGGATACAAAACTAATGCACAGAAATCTCTTACATTTCTATACACTAACAACAAAAGATCAGAAAGAGAAAATAAGGAAACAATCCCATTCACCACTGCAAAAAAAAAATAGAATAAAATAACTAGGAATAAACCTACATAAGGAGGTAAAAGACCTCTACTCAGAAAACTATAAGACACTGATGAAAGAAATCAATAGATGACGCAAACAGATGGAGAGATATACCATGTTCTTGGATTGGAAGAATCAATATTGTGAAAGCGAGTATATTACCCAAAGCAATATACAGATTCAATGGAATCCCTATCAAATTACCAATGGTTTACAGAACTAGAACAAAAATCTTAAAATTTGTATGGAGACACAAAATACACCAAATAGCCAAAGCAATCTTGAGGGAAAAAAACAGAGTTGGAGGAATGAGACTCCCTGACTTCAGACTATACTCAAAGCTACAGTAATTAAGACAATATGGTACTGGCACAAAAACAGAAATATAGATCAATGGAACAGGATAGAAATCCCAGAGATAAACCCATGCACCTATGGTCAACGAATCTGTGACAAAGGAGGCAACAATATACAATGGAGAAGACAGTCTCTTCAATAAGTGGGACTAGGAAAGCTGGACAGCTACAAGCAAAAGAATGAAACGTGAACACTCCCTAACACTACACACAAAATTAAACTCAAAATGGATTAAAGAGCTAAATGTAAGAGCTCTTACATTTAGCCCTTACATTAAAGAGCTAAATGTAAGAGCTCTTACATTTATAGTGTCCCACTATAAAACACTATATAAACTGTTAAAGGAAAACATAGGAAGAACATTCTTTAACATAAATCACAGCAAGGTATTTTTTGACGCACCTCCTAGAGTAATGGAAATAAAAGCAAAAATTAAAAAATGGGACCTAATTAAACTTAAAAGCTTTTGCACAGCAAAGGAAACTATAAACAAGATGAAAAGGCAGCCCTCAGAATGGGAGAAAATATTTGCAGACAGATCAACAGACAAAGGATTAATCTCCAAAATAAATAAAGAGCTCAAGCAGCTCAATATTTAAAAAAAATACAACCCAATCCAAAAAAGGGCAGAAGACCTAAATAGACATCTCTCCAAAGAAGACATACAGTTGGCCAAGAGGCACATGAAAAGCTGCTCAACATCACTAATTATTAGAGAAATGCAAGTCAAAACTACAATGAGGTATCACCTCACACCAGTCAGAATGGCCATCACCAAAAAATCTACAAACAGTAAATGCTGGAGAGGGTGTGGAGAAAAGAGAACCCTCTTGCACTGTTGGTGGGAATGTAAATTGATACAGCCACTATGGAGAACAGTATGGAGGTTCCTTCAAAAACTAAAAATAGAACTACCATATGACCCAGCAATCCCACTACTGGGCATATACCCAGAGAAAACCATAATTCAAAAAGAGTCATGTACCACAATGTTCATTGCAGCACTATTTACAATAGCCAGGACATAGAAGCAACCTTAGTGTCCATCAACAGGTGAATGGATAAAGAAGATGTGGCACATATATACAATGGACTATAACTCAGCCATAAAAAGGAATGAAATTCAGCCATTTATAGAGACATTGGTGGACCTGGAGTCTGTCACACAGAGTGAAGTAAGTCAGAAAGAGAAGAACAAATATTGTATAGTAATGCATATATGTGCAATACAGAAAAATGGTTCAGATGAACCAGTTTGCAAGGCAGAAATAGACACACAGATGTAGAGAACAAATGTATGGACACCAGGGGGGTAAGTGGGGGTGGGGGGTGATGGTTGTGGTGGGGTGATTTGGGAGATTGGGATTGACATATATATACTAATATGTATTAAATAGATAACTATTAAGAACCTGCTGTATAAAAATTAAATAAATATAATAAAATTCAAAAAATAAAAAGAGGCAGAAAAAGAGAAGACACAGGTATAAAGGGAAGGCAATGTGAAGACAAAGGTAAAGATTACAGTGATGTGGCCTCCGACCAAGTTTATGGTGGCCTCACAGCCACCATAAACTGGAAGAAGCAAGGAAGGATTCTCCCCTAGATCCTCCGGAGTATGGCTATGCTGACAACATGACTTTGGACTTTGGTCATCCATAACTGTGAGAGAATAAATTTCTGTTGTTTTAAGCCACACCATTTGTGATAATTTTATTACAGCAGCCCTAGGAAACTAATATAGATAGGGATAACAATAGTGTGTCTTATAAAAATGTGCTTTATGGATTTGTCGAGATTATAAAAAGAAAAAAATGCAGAGCAATCTTGACATATACAGGATACTCAATCATTTTAACTATTAAAATTATCCTTTAAATCAAAATTTAAAAAATAAAATAAAAATGATGGTTGAACCTGAACTTTGAAAGCATGGACATGTTGAAAGGAATATAAAATGGCTGGTTCAACAGAGTGTCACAGCAAATTTAATTGGAAACTATGAGTTGGATAGCTGGATTTTCTTCCAAAATTGTAACACTAGAATGAATCCAATACAATCATTTTACAGATGGGGAAACTGAGGCCCAGAAACCTTGTGAATTTTTGCAAGGAGGTAGGATCAGAGTAAAAATGCATGTCTTCTCACTCCCACATTCTTAACTTTGAAGTTGTCATAGGACCAGAGCTGTAGGAAAAATGTGAAGGTCACTCAATGGAATTTCCTGCTGTTCTTGTTCAAACGTGTCTCATTGTGGGCATATTCAATATTTACAGATGTTGCTGCTTGCGTAGTCTAAATTCATACCTTTGCAGAGATAGGGTCACTGTAACTTACAGTGTCTTTTCCTCTTATTGTAGGTTGTCTGTCTGGCTAAACCAAGCTATCTTCTTTGTCTTTCCATATTGGCCTTGATTTAGAATCAATGTCAGTATGATCAGATTGGGGAGAGAACTGTTACTAAACCTCCAGAAGTTATGGAAATGACATAATCACTTTTCTTCATGGGTGAGATATCCTGAGATTGTTATTTGAGAAAATAATGATACCTATCATATATTTACTCTAAATAAATCTGGCTTTAACACCAAAACCCCCCAAAAAACGAGACCAATTATATGTACTGAAATTGAATCTGTGATTTAAAAACTCCCAACAAACAAAAGGCCAGGATCAGATGGTTTCACAGGTGAATTCTACCAAACATTTAAAGAAGAGTTAACACCTATCCTTCAAAAACTATTCCAAAATATTGCAGAGGAATGAACACTTCCAAACTCATTCTATGAGGCCACCATCACATCGACACAAAAACCAGACAATACCACAAAAATGAAAATTATAGGCCAATATCACTGATGAATATAGACACAAAAATCCTCAACAAAATACTAGCAAACCGAATCCAACAATACATTAAAAGGATCATATACCATGATCAAGTGGAATTTATCCCAGGGATGCAAGGATTTTTCAATATCTGCAAATCAATCAGTGTGATGCACCACATCAACAAACTGAAGAATAAAAACCATATGATCATGTCAATAGATGCAAAAAAACCTTTTGATAAAGTTCAACATCCATTTATAATAAAAATTCTACAGACAATGGTCATAGGGGGAACATACCTCAACATAATATAGGCTGTATATGACAAACCCACAGCTAACATCACACTCAATGGTGAAAAGCTGAAAGCATTTCCTCTAACCTTGGAAACAAGACAAGGATGTCCTCTCTTACCACTTTAATTCAACATAGTTTTGGAAGTCCTAGCCATGGCAATCAAAGAAAAGAAATAAAAGGGATCCAAATTGGAAAAGAAGTAAAACTGTCACTGTTTGCAGATGACATGATACTATAAGTAAGTCTGCTACATACGAACCTTCAAGTTGTGAACTTCCAAAGATGCAAATGTGTATTCCATCAATGTCAGGCCTGAGTGACATTGTAGCTTGCACTCCATCTCCTATTGCTGACGATCCTTCAGTTCTACCATCTCCCACCTCCTCTCCCTCCTTCAGTCAGTAACTCTTCTTGCCTGTTCATTTGATGATGTCAGCCCCTGTATGCCAGCTGTTGTACTATACTACTGTACTTTTCAAGGTACTGTACTGTAAGAATAAAAATGTTTTCTGTACGTTTTGTGTTTGTTTGTTGTATATTATTTGTGTTAAAAGTATTATAAACCTATTACAGTACAGCACTATATAGCTGATTGTATTAGTTGAGTACCTAGGCTAACTTTGTTGGAGTTATGAACAAATTGGACATTCGAACACACTCTCGGAGTGGAACTCGTTCATATGTAGTGGACTTACTCTACGTAGAAAATCCTAAAGATGTTACCAGAAAACTATGAGAGCTCATCAAACTCAGTAAGGTGGCAGGATACAAAACTAATAAAGAGAAATCTCTTGTATTTTTATACACTAACAATGAAAGATCAGAAAGAGAAATTAAGGAAACAATCCCATTTACCATTACATCAAAAAGAATAAAATACCTAAGAATAAACCTACCTAAGGTGACAAAAATCAGTACTCTAAAAACTATAAGATGCTGATGAAAGAAATCAAAGAAGACATAAACAGCTGGAAAGATATACCATGTTCTTGGATTTAAAGAATCAATATTGTCAAAATGACTCCACTACCCAAGGCAATCTACAGATCCAATGCTATCTAGAGATCCAATGCAATCCCTATCAAATTACCAATGGCATTGTTCACAGAACTAGAGCAAAAAAATTTTAATTTGTATGGAAACACAAAAGACTCCAAATAGCCAAAGCAATCTTGAGAAAGAAAAATAGAGCTGGAGGAATCAGGCTCCCTGACTTCAGATTATACTACAAACCTACAGTCATCAAAACAGTATGGTATTGGCACAAAAACAGAAATTAAGATTAATGGAGGTGGATAGAAAGCCCAGAAATAAACTCAGGAACCTATGGTCAATTAATCTATGACAAAGAAGGCAAGAGTATACAATGGGGCAAGGACAGTCTCTTCAGTAAGTGGTGCTGGGAAAACTGTACAGCTACATGTAAAAGAATGAAAGTAGAACATTCTCTAACAACATGTGCAAAAATAAACTCAAAATGTATTAAAGACCTAAATGTAAGGCTGTTTACTATGAAACTCTTAGAGGAAAATATAGGCAGAACACTCTCTGACATAAATTGCAACAATATCTTTATGGATCCACCTCCTAGAGTAATGGAAATAAAATCAAAAATTAAAAAGTGGGACTTATTAAACTTAAAAGTTTTTGCACAGCAAAGGAAACCATAAGCAAAATGAAAAGACAACCCACAGAATGGGAGAAAATATTTGCAAATCATACGACTGACAAGGAATAAATCTCCAAAATATACAGACAACTCATGCAGCTCAATATCACAAAAACAAACAACCCAATCAAAAATGGACAGAAGATCTAAATAGACATTTCTCCAAAGAAGACATACAGATGGCCAAAAGGCACATGAAAAGATGCTCAGCATCACTAATTATTAGAGAAATGCAAATCAAAACTACAATGAGGTATCACCTCACACCGGTCAGAGTGGCCATCACCAAAAAATCTACAAACAGTAAATGCTGGAGAGTGTGTGGAGAAAAAGGAACCCTCCTACACTGTTGGTGGGAATGTAAACTGGTACAGCCACTATGGAGAACAGTATGGAAGCTCCTTAAAAAACTAAAAATAGAGCTACCATATGATCTTGCAATCCCACTCCTGGGCATATATACAGAGAAAACCATAATTCAAAAAGATACATGCACCCCAATGTTCATTTCAGCCCTATTTACGATAGTGAAGACATGGAAGCAAACTAAATGTCCATTGATAGATGAATGGATAAAGAAGATGTGGTGTATATATATATATATATATATATATATATATATATATATATATATACACACACACACACACACACACACACACAATGAAGTATTACTCAACCATGAAAAAGAATAAAAGAATGCCATTTCAGCAAAATGGATAGACCTAGAAATTATCATACAAAGTGAAGTAAGCTAAACAAAGACAAATATCATATGACATTGCTTATATATGGAATCTAAAAGAAAAAAAAGACACAAATGAACTTAATTCCAAAATAGAAAGAGACTCACAGACATAGAAAACAAATTTATGGTTACCAAAGGGGAAAGATGGGTGGGAGGAGGGATAAATTAGGAGGCTGGGATTAACCTTACTACTATGTATTAACATAGCACTACTATGTATAAAACAGATAACAAACAAGGACCTACAATGTAGCACAGGGAACTATACACAGTATTATGTATAAACTATATGTGAAAAGAATCTGAAAAAGAATATATATAGGGCTTCCCTGGTGGTGCAGTGGTTGGGAGTCCACCTGCCAATGCAGGGGACACAGGTTCGTGCCCCGGTCCAGGAGGATCCCACGTGCCGCCGAGCGGCTGGGCCCATGAGCCATGGCCGCTGAGCCTGCACGTCCGGAGCCTGTGCTCCGCAACCGGAGGGGCCGCAGCAGTGAGAGGCCCGCATACCGCAAAAAAAAAAAAAAAAAAGAATATATATATATATGTGTATAACTGAACGATACTGTCAATCAACTATACTTCAATAATTTTTTTTTTAATTTAAAACAAATCATTACAGTCAGGACTTTCACTCGTGCGCTCCCACATATTGAACTCCTTGATGAATCACTTCTCCCAGTAGGGTCATTGTTAGGGCATGAGGTGTTTTTTGTATGCTTGTTTGTTTAATGAATCACTCTTATTAGACTTTTCTTTGAGTTTCAAGCTGGCAGATGTGTAGGAAGAGTTTGCAAGTTTGCCTATGCCTGAGAGCAAACATGAATCTAGAGCTCTCTGAGAACCCTCCTCTGTAATAAGCTATCTGATTCTCAGTTTCACTAATTTTCACCAAAATGTTTGAGAAATAGTGAGGCATTACAAAATGAAAATCAGCCTTATGCCAGTAATCCTACTTTACAGCACCCAGTCCTTAATCTTGCCATCTTTATTTGTGTCTCATATCCCTTATTAGAAGATCAGAGGGACTGTGGCATCCAGTGGGGGGGCCAGTGAAACTTGACTAAGTAGCTTTTGTCAAAGGAGAGCCTTGTTACTAATACACAGGAAACATAGAATCTGGCCTCTCGATGGTACTCTGAAAGTTTCTGTCTTCAAAAAAATATTCCTACTTACCAGAACCTTTGTTTCACCCCTCTACTTGAGGTCATATTCTTACATTTTAACTGAATAAACCAAACTTTGGGTAACCAAATTAAAAGACTCTTAGAAATTCTCATTTAATCTAATAACATTAGTTATATAATGATCCAATGAAATCTTCAAAATATTTCTAAACACACATATACAACAACTGTTATTAGACCAGGGGTTTTAATGCCAGCATTATTTTCTTGAAGTAGATTAGTCATTCAAAGAGTCATAATTCTTTCATATTACCAAGAAAATGAGTGCATTAAGTCAAGAAAACTAGTGCATTGGGAAATCAGAATATCATATTCAAGCTCTTTGCAAATTCAGGTTATAATTATATTTATATATTTGTAGACTGAAGTACATATACATGTGCATATACAGTAAAGTGAAATTTGGAGTCAGATAAACCTGAGTTCAAAATTCTGCTGTTAACATACAATATAACCCAGAAAAATTATTTTAACTCTCTGAGCTTCACCTAAAAAAAGGAGAAATATTAAAAATAGCTAAAAATATTGTACAATTACTACTATATGCAAGATCAAGACTAAGAGTTTTAGAAGCATAAGAGAAGTAATATTACCCTTCTTTCACAGATGAGGAAACTGAGGCAAGGGGAAGTTGAGTAACTTGCTCAAAGTCATAAAACTAAAGCCTGTGTTCTTACCACTAATCTAAACTGGCTATTCTGTAGACTTTTCATAATAACTGAAGACAATATATACAAAGCATCTAGTGTAGGGCATAGCCCATAATATATCCTCAATAAATTTTACAAATACTATTGATTAATAAATGACAAATAAACAATAACAGTGCTTAGTTTGATTAACTGATATATATGATTAAGTTTCTTCAGTTTTCAAGGTCAAATTGTTGGTAATGCACTTCTTACAAATAAAGTTACAAATATTTATTGAGCACCTATGTTGTGACAGGCATTTGGCTCACCACTGTGGGCCTGGTGCTATGTGTAATAGGCATGATCTCTACCCTCACAGATTTACAATGTACAGGTTATTGGAGTGGTCTAAAGGCCACTGAGAAGAACTATAATGATCTCTTAAAGAGATCAGTCATTACATTGGGATCAAAAGTGTCATTCATACATCCTGCCTATTTGCTGACCAAGAAAGCCAGATCAACGATGGCAGCAGATCTTAGCAAATGCACATCTACAAGAGGAATTAGATGATATTATTCATTACAATGAGCCTTTTTATTTTGCCCTTTGAGAAAGTTAAAAAATTTCTTTTTGTACATTTTACAAATGCCCATGTTATCATTTCCATTTTCATTCGACCTGCATAGAAGTAAGTTTTGCATTTCTGTGTTTAATTTTAGGCTCTTTAAATCAAAGCACTTGTGTCTCTGTTATACAATACTATTTTAAGGTCTATCTTTATGTTTAGGACCCTAGTCTATGATTTAAAAACAACAACCAACCCCTCCCTCAAGATCTCTCTAATCATGTATTATTTTTTCCAATTTCTCCAGAAGCTTCCCTTTCATGTGAGATAGATTCCAAAATTAAATCTGTACTGTGGCACACTATCTATCATACTGCTTATAGTCCCTTATTCCCTGTGTTATTCCATCACCAATTATGCAGTCCATAAGGTATTCTATCATGTGAGAAGTACATGTAGCACCTGTTTATTTGCCAATACAGAATGTGATGAGTACATGGTACAGAAAGATTTTTTATGCTAATATCCTCTCATTTACATTAGATTATCCCTATCCTTTTCCTGTTTTTCAATTCTGCTTGTATGGTAAACAGTCTGCTTTTCCAACTAAACTCCACTGAAATAAAAATGACTAGAATGTCACCAAGTGTCTCCAAAGCACCACAACACAAAAACAACTCAGGCTTTCAGTAGTATACTGATCACATTAATCCTAATAATACCAGCAAAATGAGCAGGTATAAATTCTTACTATATGATATGCACTGCCCTGGGAAATTTTCATATGTTATCTCATTTATTATTTAAAACTCCATGACATAGGTAGATGTCATTATCTCTATTTTGTAGATGAGAAAGCTGAGGGTACAGAGTTTGTTACTTACCCAAAGTCACACAGCTACTAGGTGGCATAGCTGTGATTTAAACCCATACCTGCCTGACCCTGTCCTCCCCTCACTTTACACTGAGAATGAGGGAGAAGAGTAAAGTGGGATGAAAGGCAGAGGGAAGAGTGGACAGATGGAAGGGAGATGGATAATGGAGTAGAATGTACTTAATTATTATTAATTCATTAAGCAAATATCCATTGAGCACCTAGTATTGCCTAGGCATAGTGTCTACTCATAAGACAAGTTCCTTACCATAGAAAGGCATGTTTGGTTTAGAGAAGTAGAATCACCAACAAACTATTTTAGTCCTCACAAAGGGCAATAATCAATACATGCCAAAGTATGGAGAGAGAGGGTGGGGCTCTGTCTGGTGGAGTTGATGAGTGCTTCCCAGATAAGGTGCCTTTGACCAGGAATGTAAGAAATACCTCAGAGTTCTCAAGCTGACTAAGGGTTGAAAGGCCAGAGTAGGTGGAGATGAAAGCAGGGACAACACCACAGAAGTGTGGCACGTGGAGCCCCAAGTGCTTCAGAGGGCTGCAGAGGAGGATGCATGGTGAAGATTGTGGGAACAAGAGCAGAAGGACAGGTAGCTTTGACATCACATTGGGATTGGGCACTAGGAAAGAGAACAAGAAGGGGAGAGGTATCATATGGGGGGGATGAGACAGGTGAGGAAACATGGAACTGAATGGGACCACATGGGGTTGCCAGTGCCAATGACCACTCTACATGGCATAACATATGAAATTATCTTAAAATCCATTAAATTGTGTGCATAGCCCATATCGTGGGTTATGATAGTGGGCTGCCAAAGAGGTAAGTTTTGATGGAAAGAAAAGTGATAGATACAAAGGTAATACTGACCCTCTATCAGAGCATTGGGGTCCAAGGAAAGGAAAGTGTAACCTCAAGAGAATTAGGATCTTAGGTAGAGAGGGAGACAAGGTATTTCTGAGCTGAAAATGGCTGCCAAAGTAGAGGCAGGTAGCATGGAGACAAATGGGCTACTGAGTTGTGCTTTCAGCATCACTGGAGCTAGATATCAGGCATAGGCCAATGAGTAGAATGAGGAGACAAGATGATAGCATCATTATGTCTATCTTAAAAATTAATCAAGTGGTTCAAGTGAAAAAAAAAACCCTTTGACTGCAACATAGTTTGAGAAAATATTTAATTGGGTAGGCACAGTTAAATATTATCAGGATTTGGGGCACTATTTTATTGCTCCTTAGATTTATATCTTTTCTGTTGTGTGGCAAGGTGTTGAGTGCCAGCCAAGCTTTCCTTGATCTGGCAGCTTAATGGGCAACTAGACTACAACACATGTCTGTCAGATCTAGATTCTGCCTGTAATTTCTCCCCATATATAAGAAACTGGATTTCAAGAAAAGGATTTTTTGAACCCTAAATTTGTCAAGAAACTCTTGTCAAGAGTATAGCTCTGTTATGTACTTATGTGTTATGTGTTATGTACTTACGCTACAGCAGCAGAATAAATTCAATAATCTCTGATTTGGTATTCTGTGGAACAAAATTTATAGTGGAATGAAGGATTCAAAAGATATTGCTTATGACAGCTTATAATTGGACTTTGTGCAGGCATCATTTCAACTTTAGTTCTTTTGACAAAACAATTTTTCCTTCTGGTTTCTACTACTTGTCTGCCTCTATAGATTATCACTCACAGTGCATACAATTCGACTGGGAGAGCTATGCTCAAGAGCCATGGAGTAGAGATAAGTCTGTAATACATGCTTCCAGGTAACCATTTTAGAGTGTAGTAGCCCCAAGGCCACTATAAAGTTCAATGTTGAGAGCCTGGACTTTGGTGTCACACAGACTAAAGTTCAAGTCTCAGATCTATATTTGATAACTCTAAGAAATAATGAATGCAAAGCACTTACCCCAGTAGATACTCAACAAATAGAAGCTATTATTACTTTAAAATTAGTTTAAAGCACAACACAAAAGGGAAAGCTAGAGCCCAAGTATGATGGCTCCTCACTTCAAAGGCATAAATTCCATCTTCCTGTCAAATGCAGATACCTCTGTCAACTTCTGATGAACTCACCTAAACTGGAGCCATGAACTCGCGTGAAACTCTTACTGGTACAAGAAACTGACATTTTATGTGTCAATTTCTTGGGTTCCCCTCTCTCTTCCATATTATTCTATATAAAGTGGTCTAAACAGTAAGAGATTAATAAGTAAAAACTGTAGATTTTTGCTCTTACCATTTTTGTCTGCTCTCCTCAGTATCTGGAAAAGAAAAAGGAAACATTTTATCACCATTTTTGTAAGTATTGCAGCAAACATTATACTCCCACATAATTTACCCATTATTAAATGAAAGAAATTCCAATTTAAAATAAAGTTTTCCCAGTTGAAATATTTCTTTACAATAGTAAAAAATTAAAAATACCCAAATATCCATAAACAAGTGAATGGACAAACAAGTCATGGTGTATCCATACAATGAATACTCCTGAGCAATAAAAAGGAATGAGCTCTTGATGCATACAATAACTTGGATAGATCTCAAAGTAATTATGCTGAGTAAAAAACCTAGACACAAAAGAAGATATGTTATTCCATTTATATAAAACTCTAGAAAATACAAATAGTAACAGAAAGCAGATTAAGGGTTGTGTAGGAATGCAAGGGCAGAGAGGGCTGGATTGCAAGAGGGCATGAGGAAACTTTTTAGGATGGTAGATATATTTATTTTCTTGATTGTGGTAAAAGTTTCACATATATATAAATATGTGAAAATGCATCAACTTTTCACTTTAAATATGTGCTATTTAATGTAAGTCAATCATATAATAACATGGGGAATAAACAGGAACAAAAATAATAAATTGTGGATAAATAAGAGCTCTTGCGTCTATAGTATATCTTACTTTTATGAGTTAATTTATTATCTGGGACTATCTTAAATTGTCTTTGATGAATATGAACTGCTTGACCATCCAGTATCTTTAGTAAAGATTTCTAATTTTCTTCTGGGAAACCAATCTTTCCTCCAGTCTTGGACCATGTGTTCCAGGGTTGGGCAGAGTACTCAAGCCTAGTAAACAGAGTGTCATACTCCTCTGGCTACAGTGATTACTCAGGCATTAGCACAATAAAGCCAATGAAGCCATGGTTTTCCTTGAGTTGTCAAGAGAGAAACACTTTATCTTCTGTTGACTTTGAACCTAGGAAAATATAGGTAAGGAGCTGCTTTGTTGTAATTGTATATGTCACGGGTTGAACTGTGTTGCCCCAAAACATATGTTGAAGTCCTAATCCCTAGTAACTGTGAATGTGACCTTGTTTGGAAATACAGTCTTTGTTGTAATCAAACTAAGACCTTACTGGATTGGACCCTAAATCCAGTGGTTGGTGACCTTATAAGGCGAGCAATTCAGAGATGCAGAGACACAAAGAAGAAGGCTATGTGATAACAGGGGCAGATATTGGAGTGATACAGCTGCAAGCCAAGGAATGCCAAGGGCTGATGGTCACCACTAGAAGCTAGGAGACAGGCATGGAACAGATTCTCCCCTAGAGCCTTCAAAGGGAGTATGGTCCTACCCACACCTTGATTTCACCCCTCTAACATCCAGAACTGAGAGAGTAAATTTTGTTGTTTAAACCACCATTTGTTTAGTACTTTATTATAAAAGCCCTAGGAAGTTAATATAATATACAACCTGGAAATAACTAACATTCAAGAAAGGAGTATCCAGAGGCTGAGGGAAACTGGATCTTGATGACACTCTCTGAGCCCCTGATCAAGCCATCCTGAAAAGATGATTTCTGCTTTTCATTACAAGAGTCAATAAATTGTTATTTTTTAAAATCTTAAAATAGTTTGGGTTATTTTTTTCTGTTAACAGCAATCAAATTAGCCCTAACTGATACTGTATACTGCTAGAAAAAAATCTGGATAATATAATACACAGCTATGTTATAACAGTACAAAAGAAAATGTCCCTTTACCATATTGCAAAGACAATACTCACTGGGAGAAAATATTTGCAAATGATATGACTGATAAAAGATTAATACCAATATATATAAACAGCTCATACAACTCAACATCAAAAAAAAATTAAAAATAGGCAGAAGAGCTGAATAGACATTATTCCAAAGAGGAAATGCAGATGGCTAACAGGCACATGAAAAAATCCTCAACATTGTTAATCGTCAAGGAAATGCAAATCAAAACTACAATGAGATATCACTGATCAGAATGGCTATTATGCAAAAGGACACAAATAAAAAATACTGGCAAGGATATGGAGAAAAGGGAACACTTGTATACTGTTGGTGGGAATATTAATTGGTGCAGCCACTGTGGAAAATAGTAATGGAGATTTCTCAAAAAACTAAAAGTAGAACTACCATATGACCCAGCAATTCCACTCTTGGGTATATATCTGAAAAAAACAAAAACACTAATTAAAAAAGATACATGCAGCTCAATGTTCATAGAAGCATTATTTACAATTCCCAAGATATGGAAGTGACCTAAGTGTCCACCAACCCCATGCACCAGCAGGCCAGCACCAACCCCAGGACAACCTGGGCCCTGGCCCTGCCCACCAGCAGGCTGACACAAAAAAGGAAGAAGTAAAATTGTCATTGTTCACAGATGACATGATATTATATATAGGAAATCCTAAATATATCACAAAAAACTACTAGAACACATTATGGGTTTGGCAAAGTTCCAGGATACAAAATTAATATATAGAAATCTGTTGCATATCTATACACTAACAGTGAACTATCTAAAAGAGAAGGTAAGAAAACAGTCCCATTTACAATGACATCAAAAAGAATAAATTACCTAGGAATAAACCTAAGGAGGTAAGAAACCTGTACTCAGAAAACTATAAAACACTGATGAAAGAAATTGAGGACAACATAAACAAATGAAAAGATATACCATGTTTATGGATTAGAAAAATTAATATTGTTAAAATGTTAACAATTAATATTAACAATTAATATTGTTAAAACCAAAGGTAATCTACAGATTCAGTGTAATCCCTATCAAAATACCAATGGCATTCACAGAACTAGAAAAAATAATTCTAAAATTTGTATGGAAACATAAAAGACCACAAATAACCAAAACAATCTTGAGAAAGAACAAAGCTGGAGGTATCATGCTTCCTGATTTTAAACTATACTGCAAAGGCATAGTAATCAAAACAGTATTGTACTGGCACAAAAACAAACACATAGATCAATGGAACAGAATAGAGTCTAGAAATAAACCCATACTTATATGGCCAATTAATCTACCACAAAGGAGGCAAGAATATATATGAGGAAAAAGCCTATTCAATAAATGGTGTTGAAGGGAATTCCCTGGTGGTCTAGTGGTTAAGACTCAGTGCTTTCACTTCTGGGGCCTGGGTTTGATCCCTGGTCAGGGAAGTAAGATCCCGCAAGCTGCATGGTGCGGCCAAAAAAAAAAAAAAAGTGTTGAGAAAACTGGACAGCTACATACAAAAGAATCAAACTGGACTATTCTTTCATACCATGCACAAAAATAAATTCAAAATGAATTAAAGGCTTAAATGTAAGACTGAAACTATATAAATTCTAGAAGATAATATAGGCAGTACACACTTTAACATCACTATTAGTAATATTTTTTTGAATATGTCTACTCAGTAAAGGGAAACAAAAGCAAAAGTAAACAAATGGTACTACACACTTAAAAGCTTTTGCACTGTGAAGGAAACTATTGACAAAACAAAAACTCCATCTACTGAATGGGAGAAGATATTTGCAAATGACATATCTGATAAGGGGTTAATATGCAAAATATACAAGGAAGTTGTACAACTCAACACCAAAAAACAAATTACCCAATTAAAAACTGGGCAGGAGATCTTAATAAACTTTTTTCCAAGGAAGACATATAGATGATCAACAGGCACATGGAAAGATGCTCAACATCACTCATCATCAGGGAAATGCAAATCAATACCACCATGAAATATCACCTCACACCTGTTAGGATGGCTATTATCAAAAAAAACAACAAATACAAGTATTGGAGAGGATGTGGAGAAAAGGGAACCCTCATGCACTATTGGTGACAATGTAAATTGGTGCAGCCACTATGGAAAACAGTATGAAGATTCCTCAAAAAATTAAAAATAGAACTATCGTATGATCCAGAAATTCTACTCCTGTGTATTTATCTGAAGAAAAAGAGAACACTAATTAGAAAAGATATATGCCCCCTTATGTTCATTGAAGCATTATTTACAATAGCCAACATGTGGAACCAACCTAAGTGGCCATTAATAGATGAATAGATAAAGAAGAAGTGGTATATATATGCAATATAAAAATATATGCCATAAAAAAAAGAATGAAATCTTGCCATTTGTGACCAGTGGATGGACCTAGCGGGTATTATGCTAAGTGAAATATGTCAGGCAGAGAAAGATTAATGTTGTATGATATCACTTATATGTAGAATCTATAAAACAAAACAAATGATCAAGCATAACAAAAGAGAAACTGTTATAGATACAGAGAACAAAAAGGTGATTGACAGAGGAGAGAGGGGTGGGGGAAAGAAAAATAACTGAGGGAGTTTAAGAGGTACAAACTTTCAGTTGCAAAATAAATGAGTCACAGGTATGAAATCTACAATGTGGGGAAATAGTCAATAACTATGTAATATCTTTGTATGACAGATCTTAACTAGACTTATCATGGTGATCATTTTGAAATGTATGGAAATATCAGTTCACTGTGTTGTTAAATAGGAACTAACATAGTGGTATAAGTCAATTATATTAAAAAACAGACAAACAAATTCATAGAAAAAGAGGTCACATTTGTGGTCACCAGAGGCAGGGGTGGAGGAGAAGAAATTGGAGGAGGTGGTCAAAAGGTACAAATTTCCAGTTATAAGATACATAAGTACTAGGAATATGATGAACAACATGATAAATATAATCAACAACACTGTATGTTATACGTGAAAGTTGTTAAAAGAGTAAATCCTAAGAGTTTTCATCACAAGGAAAAATTTCTTTCTCTTTTTTAAATTTTGTATCTATACGAGATGATGGATGTTCACTAAACTTATTGCAGTAATCATTTCATGATGTACGTAAGTGCACATTATGGATATATTAAGGTGTACATTATGCTGTACACCTTAAACTTATATAGTGCTGTAAGTCAATTATATCTCAATAAAACTGGAAGAAAAATAAAAAATAAATAAATTAAATAAATTAAATACACTTTTTTCCAGAAAAATAAAAAAGTCTTAGGGAAGCACTTGTTATCCTTCGGGGACAGGCTGAAGATCAGCTCAGAATGAATGGAAGCCCCTCTTTCTCTCTCTGAATCAACTTCATGGCAGTTTAGCCATCAACCTTATAACTGAGATGATTTTCAGGGGTCCTGACTCTCTGTCCCTGAGGATTTCCTTCTCTGGTGTGCTGTGTGCCTCCTCCTTCTACCTGCTTAGTTCCTCAGAGGCTTTTTTGCCTTAAATGGCAAGACTTAAAAGGAATAATATCAGCCAGTTTAACCATTAGCACCAATAACATCATCTTATTGACCCAAACTAAGCAGAGATGAGTGCTCATTAGTATTGTTAATACCTCATTAAGAATGAGGTATTAACAATCCTACTGAGTGGAAGAAATTGGAATCCCACATGTGTATTGGTGGGAAGAAGATGGCCTGCCCAGAATGCCTGTATCCCCAATTGTAGCTGCATGGTGATGAGAAGAGAAGGCTGCTAGGAAACAAAGTTGAACCTTATCTATATTTTTGCCTTACACTAGGTTTAATTATTGATAGGGGTTTCTCTCCCAATTAAAAAATTCAAGCTAATCCATTCAAAATAAACTTGGGAGGGCTCCTTGCCTCCTGTCCCTTATATTCATCATTTCTGCTTCACCATCATGATACTAATAATTTGGTTTCCTCATATTTTCATTGCTCCACAAATAAATAAATGTATTTGGCCTCTGGCCCCCTCACCTTGATTTTAATAAGAAATGATAACTCAGAGAAGGTTAGAGGAAAGAGCACGAATCACTCTTCAGTGCCCTTTGCCCATCTTTTATCATGCCAGAATTGTCCCCACTGAGCCAGAAACTACCTCAGGGGACAGCATGAATGTGACAACTGAGAGGCTGAGAGAGCTGGGTGCCCCGCAGGAAACTGAGGGATAGGAAAACCACAAAACCTAAAGGCAGAGAAAAGAGCTGAACAAAAGGGTGAGAAATATAGAGACCAGCAGGAAGGAGAGTAAAGCAAAATCGAGAAACAAATAAGAAATAAAACTGCTATAGAGATAGAAACCATAGCATGAAGGCAGAAAAATATCAGAGAAAGGGAAATAAAGAATGAACAAAACTGATCATCAACAGCAGAGAAATGGAGGAAGAGAATCAATACCGAAGCCAGGGAGAGGACCAAAAGAAGAACAGCTAAATGCTTGAATTGATGAAGATAATGACAGTAATTACAACTTGGAGAGGTACAGAAGGCCAAAAACAGAGCAGGAAAATGGAAAAATAGGATATGGCAGTGAAAAAAGGATCATTATGAAAGAGATCTTGGCCACCGCTGGTAAAAATGAAAAACAAATATGTTTTCAAAGTGTTTTCTAGGGGGCTGGAGGAGGAGGTGAGGCATTGCCACTTCTACCGATTCCCTTGGTCACCACAGAGAATCTGCGAGGTGGGTGCTGCAAACAGAGCACATTAGAGATGAGTTGGGACAACTCCCCCCACCCCTATGGAGACTGTTGTATTTACAAACCTAGTCCCTATTGGAATCCAGGCTGTTGAGAAATTTAACTTTGGGAATTTATTAAGGGTTGTTAAGCCCCAGGTTTTAGGTCTGGGACAGCCGTTTTTACAAGTTGAGTGGTGGTCATTTCTCCAGCATTTAACTGGGTGGTTTACCAGGGAGAGAGGGAAGCGAAGTAGAAGGTAGTTCTCTCCGGTGTTCTGGGGGCAAAACACTGGCTGATCAGCTCCTGGGCCGACACCCCTCCTCCCGAGTAAGAAAAAAGACGATGGCGGTGGGTGGGGGCGGGGAGGGGCACTGATCTAACACCTTCCCTCTGTACTTACTTCGAGGAAGATCGACATGCCCTTTGACAGCTGCAGCTCAGAGCTGAGCTCTTCCGAGGAGTTGTTGGAGGACGGCGACGTCTCCCGGGAATCCTCCATTCTTGGGAGCCCTGATGGCCGGGAGCGTGAGTGGAGCTTGGCTGCTGCACAGACTCAGGCAGAGGATGCCGCACTGCCGTCTCTGCCCCGCCCGCTGCTGGGCTCGGGATCCGGAGCTGGTGTTCGCTTCCCGGCGAGCCTCACTCCTGTCTCTTTCTGGCTCGCTCTCCCCCTCCTTACCTCTGTCCCCCCGCGCTCCCACGTGCTCTGACTCGCGCCTCCCCCACTTCCCTTGGCTGCAGCGACTGGATCAGTCTCATCCCTGCACGTAGCAAAGCGCTGCTCCACTTTGTGGGGGAGTGGACTCTGACCGTCCCCCCCTTCCTGCACCGCCATCGGCCTTGGCTGAATGTAACACTGAGGTATCTGCCCACTCCATAACAGTCCCACATGCAGCGAGAAAGGAGGTAGCCCAGGCAGAGAGGGGGAACAGATGGAAAGGTGTCTTGAGAAGCAAGAGAACAAAGTAAGGACGCCCCTAAGCTCACCCCGGGTAGAAACCATATGAGTTAGAGAGATTCCAAGAGGTTTTGCCAACTTTGCTTTTGAACAAGTGCACCTGTCTTTCCTACCCTCCCCAAAGACCGGTACCTGGATACCACCAACCAAAGAGGGGCTGGATTAGTGTGAGGATAAAATCACACATTTTTGGAATCTTGGATGCCCAGGTTCAGAACCTGCCCTGGTTAATTTGTCATTTTGTGATCTAGCAAGTCACTAAATCATTTAGCCTCGGTTTTCCTCATCAGGAAAATGAATCACAATAGCAGTGCTTACCTCAAAGGGTTCTGTGGCTTAAATGTGGTAGTGCCATGGTCAAGGGTATGGACTCTGCATACAGTGAGCATAAAAAAAAAAAAAAAGTTCTCTATGTGGAAAAGATTGTCAGGTAATGTTCAAGCAAGTTTTCCAAAGGTGAAGTCACAATAAAGGATGCAATACCTATCTATGCTTAAGAATGTAAACGAGGGCCGTTATTCAACATTTGAGGTCTGCAAAAATGGTAACCTCACCTTCCATCAGGATAGATATCCACTGTGCTTCTAAAATGTGCACAGTACATACCAGTTGCTGTGTGGGTTACAAAGTTGAACTGTCTCAGAGCAAGATGAGTCAAAGAAAATAGCACTTTTTTTCAGACAAGACTCTGCCTGTGAGAATTGATGGGGTGGATCCAGATCTCCGTTTGGTGGCCTCCAAGAAAAGAGAACATGTTCTTTCTATAAGACAAGTGCACAAACTACCAGGACAAAATGTGAGTTCCTTAAGGCATATAAAAAAGTGCTACGGGTTTCTTAGGAGGAACAGTTTATAATTTAGCTTATGGGACCAAGAGAGGCCTGATAAAAGAGGTAGTATTTGAAATACTCCTGATCTTAGATCTTAAAAATTGGTAGATATTCCATAGTTGATAGAATAGAAGGAAAGGTCATTCCAGGTAGAGAGAACAGCATGAGCAAAGGCATGACACCCAGGAAAGTACATGGAAATCTGTAATTAGTCTACTGGAATCCCTGAAAACATACAGAATCCCAGTCTACATCACAGGCTTCCTGAATCAGAATATCAAAGTATGAGACCCAAGAATCTAAGTCCTTCTTTCACCCATGATTCATACACTGGTGCTCTGTAGCAGGGGCAAGACTAGGGTGAGACCGATAAATGGCCTTGGGCACAAAATGTAAGGAGGTGTTACCCTGCACTTGCATGATCCTGAGAGTGACTGCCTTTGCACCCTAGGTATCTCATTCGCCTCACCCAAGTCCCAGCCCTGCTCTGTACATCAGTATTTGCAAGAAATGGATCCAACTCTTCTCAACTTTGGCTGTACATTGGAATTACCAGGGGGTGTATGGCAACTTTTGTTATGGCCACAATTTCATTGACACTCTTCCTGTAGAGACGTGAGTCCCCTCCCCTTGAATCTGAAGGATTGTGACTGCTTCAATGAATAAAATGCAGCAAAAGTGATGCTATGCTTTCTGAGTCTAGGTATATAAAAAGCATCACAATGTCACCTTTTTTCAGTGGAATATTTGCTCCTGGAGTCCTGGGATTCCTATAGGAAATCCAACTACCTTGAGCCACCATGCTTTGAGGAAGCCCAAGCTGTATGGAGGAGCAGAGTAGACACCCTGGCTGACAGTACTATCTGAACTCAGCCTTTGAGTCATCTCAGCCTAAGTGGCAGAAAAGTGAATGAAGAAGCCTCTAGATGATTCCAGCACATAGCTGTTTGAGACACACCTAGCCATTTTTGTTGTCTCAGCCAAGATCTCAAATATCATAGAGCAGAGACACACCATCAGTGCCGTGCCTTGTCTAAATTCTTAACCCACAGAATTCAGGAGCATAATAAAATGGTTACTGTTTTATACAAATAAGTCTTGGTATGGGTTTGTTTTGTGACAATAGATAACAAAAATAAGGAGCTTTAAAAAAAAAAAACACAGATAAAACAAATTGATACCTGAGCTTCATCTCCAGGTTCATAGTCAATTAGCACGCAGCTGCACCTGGGCATCAGTGTTTAAAAATGAAAAGCTTCCCAGGTGATTATGTTGTACAGCCAAGATTAAGAACCACTGAACTGATCTGTACTATACATACAGGACAGAATAAAATATCAGAAGACAGGCTTGAAGACATTTGAAGTCCAGAACTCTAGACTTAATTAGGTAGAGACGTGAAAGACTTTAGACTAAGGGCAGATATTGATTAGAGCTGTACTTTAGAAATATTAATCTAACATCTTTTGGTGATTTTACCTTATTAACTGTAAATCTCATTATCTGAACTGCCCCTTTCTTTTGACAAATATTCATCAAAAGAAAATACAAAATCATTAAAAAACAGACTGACCAACTCATCAAAAGGATACTGGTCATTCACATCACTGAAGAAGAAAAACAAGAAGGAGAAGGAGGAGGGAAACTAATCATGAACATTGTTACCAAGTTTATAAAAATACAATATTATTTGTTCTTGCCGTTGGATGGAGTGTTGAATAGGTTTTTCTGCAACAAGTGCAGTTTAGGTCTGATCCCTCTAACCCAAGCTGTGGGTCCCTCAGTCCTTAAATTCAGCCCTGCAAGTGATAATATTTTTATGCCAATCCCATGGTAATAACAGCAGGTGTTGAAGAAGAGTTTCTGTGATTATAAATGAAGAATAGGAGAATAATTAGTAGTCATCATTCAAAACCAGGGAGCTATTTGTAACATTTCAGAAAATATGTTCCTTTTACCTTTGTTGACATGAATGATATTTTCTGTTATCTCCTCTAACCATCTGTCAAGAGGAAGTATAAATTTTTAAACAACTAGTCAGTAATGTTTTTTACTATTTCAACATGAACACCATATTGCTATACCTGAGTTCTCTATTTAATGGAAATGTAATGTTCATAGAAGGCTTCAGTAGAAATGGATAGCAATTAGATTTCCATTCACCGACAAATTCAATAGGCACTACAAAGTGGTAACCATACTTTTGGTTTTCTTTTTATACACACAGTGTGCATTTTTGAAAACTGTTTTCACACATTATTTTTGTGAAACACAGATGCTTCACTGTGTATAGTATCAGTCACAAACAAGAGACAACCAACTTGAGAGAGGAAATGCATCTTCTGACCAACCTCTTGTAGCAAAATCATGGTTGGGGGGTTGGTGGGGTGGAGTGGGTGGAGAGGAATGTCATTCTAAATTCCAGCTCTTGGACTTCTAATAAGACTTTGACACAAAAGTATTTCTAGCATTTCAGGAGATAGCCATGTGAGGATGTATTGTATTTCAATCTGTCTCTGCTTCATGGAGGAACTATTATCTAAACGATTTCAGACAGCCAGGAATCTATCTTATTTGTATTTTAAAAATTTTACAGAAGGCCATCCTTTGGAACGATGACTCAGAAACCTTTCAGTCAGTTTGGTGGATATTTTTGTTTCTTTGGCAGCCTAAGATCAAACCGTCGTCCTCATCTAGGCACCTGTTCCATGGTATGGATCCTGTTCAGGGGCAGGACTCACCTCTTCCAAGGAGGGAAGATGGTCCCTCTCCCTTTCCCCTGGCAGCTGGAGCAGAGTCTGAGATCTAGGATGTTTCACTTGGGACTTTAAATCTGTATCAAGGTACATGAAAGGAAACAGTATCAGTGAGCAAAAGCAGTGCAGTGTCAAGTGGCCACAAAGCCAATGGAGCCCCTGAAGACAAGTTAACTGGTATAATAGGAGATCTTTGGCTGTGATTTCAGCAGTCTTGTCCTCCAAGCTTAATCTCCAGCCTTGCTATCAACTTTCTGAGTGACTTGGTATCCATCCAAAATACAGAATATTTGTCTTTCTCTGTTTGGCTTATTTCACTCAGCATAATGCCCTCAAGGTCCATTTATATTGTCACAAGCAGCAGGATTTCCTTCTTTCTCATGGCTGAATAATATTAAATTGTATATATAAACCACATCTTCTTTATTCATTCTTCCATCAGTGGACACTTAGGCTGTTTCCATATCTTGGCTATTGTGAATAATGCTGCAATGGACATGTGGATGAAAGTATCTCTTCAAGATCCTGTTTTCATTTCTTTGGATATATACCCAGGAGTTGGATGGCTAGATCATATGGTAGTTCTATTTTTAATTTTTGCAGGAACCTCCATTTTTTGTGGTAGCTACACCATGGAAAAGTTAGTTAGAAAACTCTGAAAAGTTAGTGAGAGTTAGTTTTTGATGCTTTAACTCTGATAAATTCAATCTAAATTTCTCTTGTTAAAGAGAACCATTTGGTAAGTCATTGGGGAAAAAATTTGTTAGAAAAATTAATTTTATTTGGATATCTGTTAAGTGTCTGCTTCATGCCACCAACTGACACGCATAGCTGAGGAAATGATGAAAAAGACTGGTCCTCGCTCTTGCAGAACATGTGTGACTTAAAGAGACACTATTTTAATAGATAACTTTAATACAGTGAGACAAGAGTACCACCAGAGGCTTGCAGTAAATGCTGAGAGAAGACAGAGAATGGCACAGCTCCCCATTAGCACCTATTCTGCATGACCATTTATGTAACTGTAGATCACAAAATTAGGACTTGAGAGTAGTAAGTGCCATTGGGCCAAAAATAGCCATTATTCTGTGCTCCTGGGCTGTTGCCTTGGCATTCTCTGCCTAGAATACAGTTTTCCTTAACTGGGCTGTTCATTACTTAATGGGTTTTTTCTTTTTTAACATCGTTATTGGAGTATAATTGCTTTACAATGTTGTGTTAGTTTCTGCTGTATAGCAAAGTGAATCAGCTATATGTATACATATATCCCCATATTCCCTCCCTCTTGCATCCCCCTGCCACCCTCCCTCACCCACCCCTCTAGGTGGTCACAAAGAACCACGGAGTTGATCTCCCTGTGTGATGCACCTGCTTCCCACTAGCTACCTATTTTACGTTTGGTAGTGTATATATGTCAACGCTACTCTCTCACTTTGTCCCAGCTTACCCTTCCCCCTCCCCGTGTCCTCAAGTCCATTCTCTACGACTGAATTTTTATTCCTGTCCTGCCCTTAGGTTCTTCGGAACCTTATTTTGTGTGTTAGCATATGGTGTTTTTTAACTCTTTCTGACTTACTTAACTCCGTATGGCAGGCTCTAGGTCCATCTACCTCACTACAAATAGTTCAGTTTTGTTTCTTTTTATGGCTGAGTAATATTCCACTGTATATATGTGCCACTTCTTCTTTATCCATTCATCTGTCAATGGACATTTAGGTTGTTACCATGTTCTGGCTATTGTAAATACTGCTGCAGTGAACATTGTGGTACATGTTTCTTTTTGAATTATGGTTTTCTCAGGGTATATGCCAAGTAGTGGGATTGCTGGGTCATATTCTGTTCTCCATAGTGGCTGTATCAATTTACATTCCCACCAACAGTGGGTTTTAAGAAGACATCATTTCCTCTCCAGAAGAGTCTCCCTCTCCCAATGCCCCCAGCAATCCCCAGGGCTGGATTGGTTTTCCCTCCTCCTTTCCATAGCACTCTTATATACCCTTCTCATGTCCCTTATATTTTTTAAAAAATATTTTTTTTAGTATCCTCTCTACCTGCCTGTCTAAACTCTGAGATGCTAGAGAGTAAGAATTGCATTTTTCATTTATATCTTATATCTGGCAAATTGCTAAACACATGGCAGGCACTCAATAAAAGTGAAATGAATGAACAAAAGAAAGAAAGATGAAATGATTCTTACACTGAATATAGGAATCAGATTAAAAGAATGAAGGATCTTAGTTGCTTCCTTGTCATAATATCCAATTACATGAGTTGATGATAAAAACATACCAAGGCAAAGCAGAAGGGCCTCAATATCTGAAGGAAACCTTGTAAGCATAAGCTGCTAAATCTGGGCAGGACTGGTGCTGGGTCATCAGTGGCAGACTAAGAGTGTGCTTAGGGAAACACAGCAGGGGCACCTTAACCCCCCAAAAAGAGAAAGGTTATACGTTGATCAATTTATCTACTATTTCACAATCAGAAAATATAGGAAATTATAATTTTAATAAGCATCTATACATTTAAAAAATTCAGGCTTGTAGGGACGTGGGAAAGAGGACTTGACAACTCTGTGTAGATGCCCCAAAGGTTTTATCCAGGCCCTAGAAACAGGCTTCATCCCCTTGTGGTTCAGACCCTACAAGTGTGGACATTTAGGGATCTCACAATGAATTCCTGGTGATGTGTCACTAAACCCATAGGAACCAGTATTAGGTAGTGCAGTAGGGGTGGGAATGGGGGATCCAAATCTAACTCTGGAGTCATGAGCAAGGCACTTAATCTGTCTGAATCTTAATGGCCATTTTGTAAGATTTTTGTGGGATTAATGAGAATATACATAAATCTGGCTGTGAGCACTTTGTGGGCAAACCCTGAATTTTTTGCTCATCACTGTGTTCCCGGCACTTAGCAATGTTCTTGAAGCAAAAGAAGTGATCAGTCATACTGGTTGAGTAAGCCAGTAACCAGCAGACAGTAGGGTCTTCATTAAGTGTGCAACACTGTGAATTTTACTAACCTCAAAGAGGTGTAAAGAGAGAATGTGAACACTGTGAATGCACCCACTCTTCACCTTGTAAACACTGTCCTAGTAATCATATGCCCACAATCATGTAGAGGATGAAAAGTGCTCAGTTTCACACTTTTTAGCATTTTCACCTCTTTGTTACTCCCTCATATGATAGCGGCTTCCAAAATGCATTTGACGTTTCCCCTTAAAAATAGATTAGCCTCTAATTAGGGAAATATGTAAAAACAGACTGATTACTCAACAATTTCTTCAAAACAGAGCCCCACAAACTGAAATATGTTACCTAGTTTGTAGATGAGCCAAGGTTGTTTGAAACAATAACAATTGTTTGAAAGTGATTTTTAAATTATTAAACTACTTTTCACTGTAGAAAAGTTGGAAACCATATTCCAATCATACAGCTATTCTTCTTGTACATATTTCAGAATCCACAACATACAACTCTTATAACTTTTCATGAAGAAAACTAGTCCTTTTGGACTGTAGTACATCCTTGAGGTAAGTAGATTCAATCCTATTAAATAACATATAAAATACACCATTTTATTTACATCAGGAAAATTTTTTAAAACAGTCTAATTTACGAAAGCAATTTACAAACTGAATTATACTTGGGAAAATTCTAGGAGCTTAACAACAGCAGTGACTTCCTCCTTCAAATTTCCTTCCCAGCTTCAAATTTGTCTGTTAGAAAAAATATGGAATGGGAAGGCTTTGGCTTAAAGGAATGACACTTTAAAAACTGGCAATTTCAGTCACATTTCAAAAAGAAGAAAAAACAAAAGCTGATATGTAATTGTAAAGTTCTGCCCTACTTACATTAATTGACAATTTCTAAGATATTGGGCCTTTAACATTCTTTTGAATGAACTACCCACCTTCCAATGGGCAAACTTGCTTTAGGTTTAAAATATTTTTCTAATTTTATTGGGTTCTCTTTCAGTTTTGCTAACAGAAGTCATCATAATAATGTGAGGTATTGAGACAGAGCGAGAGAGAGAGGTAGAGAAGGCTGGGTCATGCACAGGCTTTTCCACTTTTGACCTGTGTGACTTTAGGCAAATTATTTAGCCTATTTTCTTCATCTGAAGGTGGACTGATAATAGCACTTACCTCATGGAAAGTTATGAGGACTAAATGAAATATCCCATGCCTGGCTCAAAATAGTTGCTCAACAAAAGTTAATCATTAATTTAAGTAACAAGCAGTTACATAAATCTCTTCATGGTTCCTGTTAGTACAACCAAAAGAACAGGACACACTTTGATGGAAAATATTAATCTTTTTAAAGAAGAATGGGAATCATCTTTGCCTTCCCTAACCCCTCAGAAATCCAGGCATTCACCAGGGCTTATGAATTCTAACACATAAAGAGTTCTGGAATCTATAGCCCTACATTTGTATACATTTCTGTCCCAACTTGCCCCAGGGACATCCTTCCTCTGGAGCTAGAGCCTCTTTTTGGAACTCCATACCTCTCATATTTCCTTCACCTATTAATGCTTCAACCAATGTCAGAGCAATGATCCTGGATTATATGATCTTAATTTTTTCCCTGCTCACAAATATTCAGCGACCACCATTAACCTTAGGATTCAATATTTGTGGCCTTTGTGATATTCTCAAGATCCTGAAAAATCCAGTTTCATCTCTCCCTAGGAGCCCACCTTCTAGACACATGCACTTATACATGCATTTACAGACACACACATGCACATGTATTTGTGTGCACACACAAACACACAAGTTTGCTTCAGTTCCTCACTTCCATGCTTTCGCCTCCTCAACTCCTATTCATTCTTTAGGTTTCAGTTTAGAGCTCACTTCCCTTGGGAAGCTTTAGGCAGCCTTTCAATGACTCAATACTTTTCCAGTGCAGACACTCAAACCGTGCAACCTGTCTGTTGTTGTGTCTGTGGATTGTAAACTCAAAAAAGGCGGAGGTCTGTTACCTTGCTTTATTTCCACTGTGTATTAAGCACCCAGCACTCCATAGTGCCTTAGCAAGTATTACTGAATAAAATCTATTACATGAAAAACTGCCATGTTCATTCATATATATATATATATATATATATATATATATATATATATATATATA